>NC_090933.1:1076766798-1077101798 GCF_040938575.1 Ambystoma mexicanum | reverse complement strand
AGGGACAAGTTTACTACCAGTTTACCGACTGAGGGCCTACAGCCTACTAGTGCCCTTTGTGGTTGGCGCAAGCACTTCAGGGTCGGCATGCAAACAGACCCTGGCGAGGACCACCCACCTACCGGATCCTGGGCCTTCGTGCCTTGCCTCTCAAGGTGTTGCTCCAATACACAAAATTGTGGATAACCATGTGCCAGCGCCTGGACGCTCGGTGGCCTTTTTAGATACGGAAATCCGGCCTACGGCGGCTCCCTCTCGGTCGGAGTGGGTGGATCAGAGCGGACCCAGCCCTCACTCCTTGGGACTCTGCTCCAGGCCACAGGCTTCCAGTAACTGGTCTCTGCAGGGGTATGCGTATACCAGCAAGCCTTTTGGGTACCCTTTGCAGGTTCCTAAGCATCCCAAACCAGACAAGGGCCAGTGTGTCCGAGGGCCTGGCTCTCCCTCCTTCCTTGCACTCATACCCTGTGGCGTGTGAAGATTGATTCTGTGAACACTTCTTACTTCCTATGTTCTTGCAGCAAATGGGTGGGGTTCTTGAAGGAGCTCATCAAAGAGGTGGCGTTAGGCAAAGTTTGAATGCAGTACCCTATGGGAACACTACAAACAGCTATGACTACAGGTATAGGCAACCCAACCTTTGGTAGAAGCTTGTACTACATAGTTTTGGTAGCGTGTTGAACAGCAAGGCTCATCTAAAGAGGGGAAATGCCAGCTGTAGAGGAGTTACACAAAGATTCACAATTACAGGTATTCAAATAAACTCTTAGACGCAAGGTTTCTTGCATAAAGAATTATTTATCAGTCAGTTATAAAGCCTTCAGAAGGGAGCAATAGAATAGTAACACACAAATATACTTCAATATTTTACACTTTGAGTTTCTGAATCAGACGAGGCCCTTTTGAGATGGCCCACAGACACAACCTACACCCACAGGTAACTTCAGTAACAAGGGTGCTGGCGACATTGATACCTTACTGTTGGCATTCAGAATACTCTTTAAAAGTTGATTAAAAGCAAAGTTATTAGAACACAAGAGACCACACATTTTCTTAAGCAGTGCAGATGCTTTGAGTTCACTAGAAGAGTCATTCAATTCAATAGGCTAAGCCAATGTCAATGGGAAAAATTCTTGGATAGGATAATGCACTTCTGGTAAGTTCTTAGGAGCCTTGGATGAAAAGAAGAATGAAATGTAGGGCCACAAGTTGATTAGACTTGTGAAATTTACAAGCACTTCTACAGTAAGAGGTAAGTTCTCTTGACTTATTTTACAGTACCTTGGTAAAGAAGAAAAGATGCAGCTGAGGACTTCGGTTCCTGTGCAGCTCTGCAGATCTCGCTGTTCCTGGGCCTCAGTCGGGGGACTCCTGCACTGTCAAAACTGGCAACCGGCAAACATTACTTTCAGTGGCCGTTTCGCGTTTCAGCTCCTTGGGGTACAGCAAATGGCAATTAGCGCGGTTCCTGGCTGTCAAGGTGGACTGTCCTTGCTTCTGGGGTCCCGCACTCTGCTGAGGGGGCTCAGGCTTGGTCAGTCCTGCTTCGTGGGAGTTCAGAGGATCTTCCAAAAACTTTAGGCCAGCTTAAAAGTAACGCACACAATCTGGTGTCCCTCTCCCTGGCTATAAGGTTTCCTGCAGCACTCTGAGGAAATTCAACCAGCTCCGAGATGGATGTCCAGGTGGCTTACTTTGGAGTTCATTGGTCCCACCAACTCAAAGGAAGAAGTCGTCCTTAGAGGGGCTTCTCTGTCGTTGCGAACTTGGCAAGTAGTCACTGCAGCAGGGCTTCACCCGGCAAACCAATGGTCCAGGAGTTGCAGCAGGCGTCGTCTTAAAGCTCTTCTTTGGTTCCTTTGTCCAGTGCTCGACTCTGCCTTCCAAGCCAAGACTCACTTTTTATTCAGTACTCTACCATTCATTCCAGCCTAGCTGCCACTCACCCAGCAGGGTGGCTGTCCTTGCCGGACAGTCAGCCAGCCAATCACCACAGAGTGCATTTGGGTCTCCTAGGAGACTAAGTACAGGGAGTTTCGGGTACCTCCCTCACTGCCTGCCTACCCCAGACACTGGAGCCAGAGGCGGGTTTCACTCCTGAAACCCTGCAAAAAGGCGAAATGAACAAAGAGACCAAACCTGGTTTGGCGTGCAGAGAAACTCTCTAGAAGGACCTTTCCACAAAGACATGGCGAAAGAAGACCGGGCACCATTTTGGATGGCTTGACGCCATTTTGAAAAAGATGGCTCCAGCGGTTACTTTACCAGAGCCGCAAACGGTCATGGTAAATGCAAACCAAGGTAAATTAAAACGAAACCAGTGCCACCAGCCAGTCAATTGAGGAAAGGGTAACATAAAAAATTTGACATGAACTTTTAGACACAGGGGATACTAAGTAACCCCTCCAGCACTCTGTTGTAAGATAGGGTGTGCTGGGTCTAGCAAGTACAATGCTAAGTAAAGTCAATTTCACTTTACTGCTATGGGAAACAGTAGTTGATCCCAGAGAAGGTATTTAAACTTTGGGACGTCTGAAAGACTTCTCTCTGCCACTGTACTGAGGGTGCTTTGTGACACAGTTGTAAAAGATGATGCCTATGGAGTTGGTTAGACTCCATAACCAAAAGAAACGAACACAAAAAAAAACATTGAATTGAAAAGGTTGAAGACCCAATGTTTAGCAAAAGAGCTGGAGGGCTCTACTGTGGGTGGAATTGGCAAACTTTTGAGAATTCTCCCTAACAGGTGGTCACTCAGATGCCATCTCAAAGGCCTTCCACGCTTGGGCCTCCGTTGCTCCCTCCAGGGGTTCTGGGCCCCCACCTTCAGGCGGCTCTGTTTCCAGTACCCCCTCTGGCACCTCTGCTGCCCTTGCAGCAGGCACCCGCAGTACGTCCCCAGCCTCCGCAGGGTGATGGGGAGGACCCAGTACCTCAACAGGCACCAGACTCCTCTCCCCCCTGACAAGATGTCAGGGATGATGATCCACAGGATGAGGCAGCTTCTGCCCTGTCAGAAGCGATTTGTATTCATCTTTCAGGGCACAGCAATGCAGAGGCCGAAAGATTGAGCCGTCTGAGCTATAACACTTACGAGTGGGAATTGCACATAGTCTCCTTGTTGCCTCTTCCAGAGTTTGGACTTCCCGGACCTAGTCCTCTTTGCATCCCTGCAGAACTCCAAATGCCCCCTCTATGCATTATGGGCAGGGCAGTGTTCCTTGGGGGACACGTTCCAACTCTGCTGGGACGGCTGCAAATGCTATGCCTCTGCTCCCGAGGACCCTTCCCAAGTTTCGGAACTCTGTAGGATGCACTCTAATTCTAATTGCCCTTCACTGGCCGTCAAGGGTGTGGTCCTTGGACCTTCTCCACCTGAAATCACGAGGACTGGTCAATCTTCCAGTCATCAGCAGGGGCTTCCTCACCCAACAGCACGGGGCACTGTAGCACCTAGACCCGGGCAGGCCGTCCCTCTCAGCTTGGCTCCTGATCAGCTAAAGCTTCGCCCTGAACACTTCTCAGCGAGCAATTGTGATATTATCCAGGAGACCAGAAAACCTTCCACTTGCTCTCAATACAAGTAAATGGACGAGTGTCAGCCATTGGACGCAGGAGGAGGGCGTAGACCCCCTTACGTGCACCCTTGATGTGTTTCTTTGCGCATCTGACCCATTCCAGGGTCCAAGTGGATACTTGCCACACTCATTTAGCAGCGATCAGGGCCTACAAGAACTCTAAACTTTCTCAGTGGCTAACCCGGTAGTGAAGGCACACCTCAAGGGCATAATATGATTGTTTCTAACCCAACCCGCCTCCAAGTCCCCTTCTCCTTCTATTCCCCCATGGGCAGGTCCCTCATAATAATATAGGTCACATCTGTTTGACCGCCCTCACCCCAACGTATAACAATGTTCATTGTGTACTTTTTTGTAGTCCCACTTCCATCTTGTGTCTTGAAGGTGACTGGTGACCTGTTGACTAGGGGTATAGTAGGGCCTACCGTGATGAACTTATCAATGTTTATAGTATGTTTCTGTTTCCAACCTGGGAGCCAGGGAGGGCTTTTCTTTTAATTAAAAGTAGTGGCTGCTGGATCTCAGTTGGTAGGGGAAGGGGGTACAGGGGTTTAAAAATGTTGGTTTATGAAAATGGCAATAACAGTCTACATGGAAAAAAAAGTAGTGGCTGTTAACTTCTGATGCTAACCCAAAGTTATTGATCCCTTCCCAGATGTTGCTGTTCGGATGACACGTGCTAGGCATTCCCTAGTTGAACAACAGCATTTAATAAACGTTGAAAAAGCTATGCAGATTCTATCTGAGCCAGTACCGCCTTTTCATGTGGACCATGACCAGCTAAAGGTAGGTTTCAGCGTATTTAGGCTCTACTGCCAAATTTGTTGGGTGGGGGTTCCTGACGGACATGAGTGGATTATTAAGCCTCTGCATTCTAGATTTGTGGTATTCCAGTGCAGGGATTTTCTGTTGCGTAGGTCAAACCATATTCAGTATTTCTACCATCTGATGGGAAATGCCAGAGGGAATTAAAAAGCCAAACATTACATCAATTTAACAAAAATGAAAAGTTCTACCAATATTGCTGCATGGGATGCGCTACAGGAAAAATCATATTTGAGCTCATAAGTAGAAAAATGTTGCTTTTGTAGACCTTCACTTGTCATTTAAAAGGCGCAATCCTATTTGCAAGAAGTTATGTGAAAAAGACTTGAGAAACTTGCACAATAAACTTTCCTGAAGTCTGATTTGTTCATGTCTGAAGGTAGATACCAATGAATAATAAAGGATTTTGCTTAAAACAGCACTTTGTGGATCATTCTGCTGTTTGTTTGCACTGTAATGTAATCTTATTTATTATTTTATTTATTTATTTATTTATAATCGGTTGTTACCCAGAGTTAGTTGGACTTTGCTTCCAAGTTATCCCTGCAGGGTTTCATACCTTTCGACACATTTATACACAGAGCTTTCAACCAAGTGCTTAACCGGGAGCTAGCTTGACCAACTTTCTTTGATTTACTCTATAACTTTATTCGAACATTGGGGTGCAACGTTGGGAATTTTCATCAGAACCAATTTTCTTCTAGTAGTGGCACTGCGGTTTCTTCATCAGTTAACTAGTGGTGTTTGGATATGATGTACATTGCGTAATGAATACCTTGTTCCCACAGAGCCAACTTTGGAAGCAGGCTGCCATGTGCAGATAATCTCAGAATGAAGCACTGCACTTTGACTGTCACATGTGACGCTTGTAGCGCCAGCAGAAATGATGTTTTCATATAGTAAGAGTTGCTTGCAGACATGCTAGTTCCCACTTCCTGCACACCTGTTAGAGAATCCCATCTGCTTGGGCGAAATAGTTTTAGCTTTTTAAAAAAAGGTTTTAGAAATGATGCAGGTAATTGTTTCTGAAAGTGAGTGGTACTTTCATAATGCTCTGTGCTGAAAAGTATGATGCGCACATGTACCTTGCTGCGACTGTCCTGAAATACCCGGCAATTGCCCTGTGTTAGCAGGGCAGATTAAAAGGTTACATGTGAATTCCTGTACAGAGCTGCTGGCTTGCAAACTGTATGCATCTCTGGTTGAAAATGATTGTGTATGTGAGCAATCCTAGTTGCAGATTAATTTCTGAATATAAGCCATGCTGTCATGATGCCTACCCCGGAGCACCAGGCCAGGCCCAGCACCCCCGGAAGCAGGCATCATGCCCTCGGGTAAAAGCCCAGGGGCCCCTTATAGTGGCTCTTTGGACTCAGTCCTGGCGCCATAGGCACCAGGCTCATAAAGGGAGGTGTTTTGTGCACTTACCTGATGCAGACCATGCTGCACGCTTCAGGCCTCCCTGAGACCTGGAAGGGACTATTTTTTCATAGGGACTATTTTTTCACTCGGGCGTGGCCAGGGAAGGATACATACCTAGTTGGGGAAGGATACATACCTGGGACTTCTTTGGAGGCTATTTAAGCCACGCCCAAACAGCAGCTCATGCTTCGCGTTGTTCTGCTTCCTGCAGCTTAACGCTCACCGTGTCTGCTCCTGCTCCTGGACTCCAGCCACGCCCGCCTCGAACCTGGAAGACCTGCAAGGAAGGAAGAGAAGAGAAAGGTGAAAACCAAGGACTATTTCAAACTTCTTATCTGCATCTGGAATCTTCTTGCCAGCATCCCTGAAGAAAGACTTCCATTTAAAAGCATCGCGTTGCTCGCTGCAGCGCCACGCTTCACTAACCTGTCCTCGAGACATCTCCCGGCTCCATCGCGGCTGTCAGCATCGGACGCCACATCTCTGCACCTAGGGGAGAGAGGAAGAAACAAAAGGTGAGCAGAAGGAACACAGAAGGAAAGCCTGATTAAAGCCATAATACTTATCGGCTTTTCTTCCACATTTCGGGTCGGCGCTGCCCCGTTGGCAGGTACCGTACCCCGGCCCCTATGGGGAAAGGACAAGAGACATTTCTGGGGAATAAGGACATTTAGAGGGATCGCCCTCATCACTACTCACCTCAGCAGTTTAACCCCTCGACGCATCGCCTTCATTCTGCACCTGAAATAAAGGACAGATCACAGGTTAGAAAGACAACATAAAGGGGGCCTCACTTGAACTTTGAACTTTCATACTTACGGCGCATCGCTCAGGAAAGTCAAGTGGATTTTGACAGCGCCATTCTGAAAACCAGTGAAGTAACAGGACGAGCCCCTGCACCAGAAGCAGGATGGAGAGTTCATCCTTCCAAACCATAAGGTGAGCTTAAACCGGGGTTTGGAGGAAGTTAGAGAGGAACGAAGGGGGAAAGGGGGGAGCTAGCACACTATTCTGCAGACTGTTAATCCCCTTTCTCATCTGCATAAGGATATTCCTACGGGCCAGGCAAGCACGATTTGGAGGTCATGTCCAATCGGTGTTCCGGGTCCTGCGTATCACGCTAGAAGAGGCCACAGCAATCCAGACTAGACCAGCGCTCCCGTGGGAACCAGGTGAGCGTTACACATGCCTGGTATTTACATGGTGGATACTAAGAAGAGACCATTATGCAGCCACAGGTATTTGCCATTTGTCTACATGGTGAACAGCGATTCATTCATGAAGGGGCCTGTTGTGTATTAAGTTGTCTTGGTAGGGTGTACCCACAGCAACCATGTCGGGTCCAGCTCAGGAAGCACCCTTTGATCACCCTGAGAAGGGTTCCACCTTCCTCTAGGGTACAGGGAAACTTGGAGGTCCTCTGGGAACCAGTACTTCAAAGACTGTCCTCCGAAGACAGTCCTCCAATCACAATGGCCACCTCACACCGGGTGCTGATTACTTGAAAACTTTTGATGTAGGCAGACCGAATAAGAGGTGAAGCTAGAGCATCCCGGAGGAGAGCTTCAGACTGTTGGGAAAGATTTTCTTTTTGCAACTTTCCCTCCATAGTTGCCTATGGAGAACCCTTCTTTTTGCTGTTTTTTTCCTGCCCTGACTTTTTTGAAGAGGAAGTAGAGCCTTCAGCTTCACTTCATTTGTATTTTGTGCATGATCAGTCCTTTGAATCTTTGTTTCCCTTTTGAATTCTTGTATTAACATCGCACCCAGTATCTTACAATGTAGTGCAAGGGGGATACTTTTGTTATCACCCTAGCTTTTTACACATAGGATTTATGGGTACTTTTGTACATAAAGTACATTTTTACATTTGTTTGCATTATCTTTAGTGTGCACATTCAGGTTTACTGCATATGGCTTCTAAATGTGTCTAGTACATTAAAAGGGCCATGCCACCAAATTTTAGGGCCTCCCTTCCTGCAGTCTCAGGTCATGGAAGTCCTTATAAAGTCATGTACCTGCACGGGAAAGCTGCAGATTTCATGGCTAGTGTGCCTTTGTGTGTGGCCCAGGAAGGGGGGGGGGAGAGAGTGTCTATTCCCAGTCTTCATCCTTTGTGCCAGAGTCTCTGCTGCTGGGGCGGATGTGAAATAAATAGTTGTCCCTGCTTGGACAACTACTGGCTGTTTGGTGCAAATCCTTACCATTGGTGGGCTTGGACTTGCTTCCAGCTTTAATCTTGGTTAAAGGACACCTCTGCAGCCATTCTTCAGATCTACGTTGGAGCCAAGAATCCCTTGAAGAGCACCCTGCTGAAGATCCAAAGACAACTACTGAAGTGGTCCAGTATCCCTTCCTTTGTCCGGCTTGGTGAAGCCCTGCTCCTCTGCCTGATCTCCGAAGACTGTGAATAATGCTTCAGCCCTTGGACTAGTGGGACCAACTAGTCTAGGCCCCTTGTTTAGGATCCAAACCTTCAGAGCCTTTGGAAGTGTCCCTGGACTGCTTGGTGGACTGACCAGCTCTCATGGGTTACCTCGCCAGAATTCTCTGTTCCACGATCAAGTCTAACTTTGGAGGTCACCAGCTTGGGCCACAAGGAGAAGGCGACTTGAATTCCAACTTCACTTTCAAAACTGTCCTGGAGCAGCTGCTGTGACTGTGAATAGGACACCGGTCGTCACCTGCAAACGGTGATAGTCTCTGGAACATGGTACAGGTGGTAACGCTGGCTTACCTGGAGCGGTGAGGGCAGAGTTCCTGGCCCCTGGCTCCTATGGCTCCGAACAGGCTCTCAACAGGCCTTTGTATGGCCTTCGTAGGGCCGCCGGCACATCCGCCTGCCGGCGGATGTAGTGATCTGGATAAGCGAGGCTTAGCCTCGTTGTGGCGCCGCGATGCGCCCGGCATGCGGGGGTCAGGCAGGAAGTGGGACAAGGCCAGGCAGGCCTTCGTTGCAGCTTACCAGCTGTTGCGGGTTCCAGCGATGGGGAAAGGGCTCCTGCCCTCTTCCCTTGGATGGGACGACGAAGTGGGGCCAGACAGGCTCTCAACAGGCCTTTGTATGGCCTTCGTAGGGCCGCCGGCACATCCGCCTGCCGGCGGATGTAGTGATCTGGATAAGCGAGGCTTAGCCTCGTTGTATTATTGTACCATATCTCAAGTAGTGATATAAATGTGTCATTATCAGTCTCCCTAGGCTCATTAATTTACACACATTTTCATTATGTTCTCAAATAAAAAAACAGTCAGAAAATAGTGCGACTATTCAAATGAACCGCGTACATTTATGTCCTCTTTTCAGGGCATTTTTTACGAGGATGACAACTTTGGGCTCGAGCCCATGGGTTTTCCTCGACCCCCTAAAGAGTTTCAGGATGAGGAAAGGGGGTTATCAGATTTAGCTTCAGCCCTTCACAATGCAAGTGACTTGGATACCTCTCCTGAGGTGGAATTCCCACACAGAGATCCTAGAGCCCATACGAACATGGTTTACAGGAAAAGCATGGCAAAAGTAACAGATGCATTTGTTTGGGGTCCCCGCCTGGCGAAATAAAAGAATGTGACGTAACCAATATTCTGGACAAGGGCACATCCGGTGAGCCAGTTCTCCTGTTACTTAAAAAATCCCCTCTTGGAGCTATGGAAGACTCCCTGCTCTGGTCCAACAGTCCATAAGGAGTTTGCCAAAAAGTATAAACCAGCTTTATTTGACCCAGAGTTCCTAACAAGACATCCGGCGCATGACCGTCTGGTGGTACAGGCTGCAATTGTGAGCAATAAACCAAGTGCCTATCCATCCTTACCACATGACGAGGATGACCAGCGTTAAGACGCTTTGGCGAAAAGGGTATGTAACTCAGGCAGTATGGCACTTAAAGATGTTAATGCTTCATGTGCTCTGTCAAAATACACACACTTTGATCTGTGATCGCTGAGGCAGCCAAGCCCATCCCTGAAGGTGAAATGAGGATGGGTTTCGTCAACATGGTGGAGGAAAAGAAGCAATGCAACAGTCCCTACAGTCGGGAGGCGCCTGTCACAACAGTCTCAAGAATGGTGCGCCATTACTTCAGATGCATGTGTGCTTCAGGTACTCTCCCAAGGTTACTGCCTTCAATTTATTTTATTTTTTTTTATAACATATTTTATTGGTGTTTTAAAGACAATTAAACAATCAATACATGCACATTGCTGGTATGGGTTACTGGCTGTCTCCGATTGATGTACATATAATGTTGCAAAAAAAAGGGGGTCAATTTTGTCCGAACCCGGGGGCAGCAACCAGCTGCTTTATCCTGCGGGCATCATGAGCATCAGGGGGGGGGGCGCTTTTCGATATATCCCAATGGCCAATTTCCCTGTGTTAGCCCTCATTGGGCTTCTTCCCATTTCTGCCACACTTTCGGGGCTTTAGCCGGGCATCCTCTGGCTGAGTATACCCTGTATTCCGTTGCGACACAAATATCCACATCCGTCCTCCATTGTTCATAGCTCGGTATTTGGTCCGAGCCCCATTTCTTAGCAATGTTCCTTTTCAAAAGTGCAGTAGTGGTGAACAAAAGCAATTTTTCATATCTAGATAAGTCAATTTCATCATCTATCCCCAACAGTAATAGCTTAGGGTTTCTGGGAATTGTTTTCCCCATAACTCTGGAGAGTTCCACACAACATGCCTCCCAAAGTGGTTGGATGTGTGTGCAATCCCACAGGATGTGGAAGAAGGGGCCTTCTTCTGTTTTGCATCGCAGGCAGTTCGGGTCATTTATCCTTCCCCATCTGTGTAAGGCTACCCTAGGATAGTATACTCTGTGTAGTATCTTTAACTGGATCAGTCTAAGTCTCGATGATATTGCTATCTCCCTAGGGAACATCAATGCTATGACCCATTCCTCCGGTAGTATGGCCCCCACATCCGACTCCCATTTGGTCCGCAGCGACAGCAGATCTGGTGTGCCAAAGGAACTTATGGCACTGTACAGAACCGATGTCAATCTATGGGTGATTTGTTCCAGGAATAAGTTTCTTTCGATGGGGGTGAAGTCTGATAGAGAGATCACTTCGGGGAGAATGTTCTGTAATGCGTGTTGAAGTTGGGCATAGTGGTAGTGTTCAGTTTGGGGAAGTCCAAATCGGAGAGCCAACTCCTCAAAAGGAACCATAGTGTTATCTTTCACAACTTCTCCCAGTGTGAGTGATCCATGCCGAGACCAGTTCGGCCATCTGGGGAGCGTGTATACACCGGGAAGGTTCCTGTTATTCCAGAGGTTGCGTCTGCGATAGTTTGTCGCCCCATCCCACGAATTTATGTGCATCTATCCAGATTTATCTGTGCTTGCATGTTGGGAGTGGCCGCGCGGTCTCTTTTCTTGTAGAGATATAGCATAATGGGTTTCCCGGGAGTGTTGGGTTCTAGAGATCTGTTATGTGGTGCACCGGTGTCGCCGTGTAGTTGGTTATTCACTTTCATCAATTGACTGGCCCAATAATACGTTTGCATTCGGGGTAGTCCTATTCCGCCCTCCCATATGAATCTTTGGAGCGTGGCGAGAGCTATACGTGGGTGGCCGTCTACTGCCTTCAATTTTTAAAGCGCCCGGTGGAATGCCCCCTTCTGGCCAGACCACCACCGGTTCCAGACCAAATGCTCTTGCAAGAAGTTTCCACTCTTCTCGAGAAGGAGATCATAGAGTTGGCACCTATTTGGGAAAGGAACAGGGGGGTGGTACTCCCACGATTGTTTGGTCCCAAAGCAAGACTGAGGTCTGCAACCGATCTTGGACCTAAGGCGCTTGAACAAGTTACACAGGAAAGACCAATCCCAGATGGTAACACACTCTCGCAGATTCTCTAGGCCCTAGAAATTCAGGAATGGTTGGTGTCATTTGACCTACAGGATGCTTACTTCCATGTACTGATTCATCAAAAGCACAGGAAGTACCTCAGGAGGTTGTAATAGGCAATACTTCATAACAGTTTCAAGTTCTGCCTTTCGTGCTTTCCACCGCCACAAGGTTCTTCACTAAGCTGTAGGCGGTAGTGGCAGCCAGTCTCAGTAAGGCGGTGCGGGGGGGGGGGTGGAGGCTCGTGTCTTTTTTTAACTAGACTATTGGTTAATCAGGGCACTGTCTCTGGCCCAAGTCCTGGATCATCTCAGATCGCATCTGCCACCTCCTCCACTCTCACAGCTCTGGATTCCAGGCACAGGAATGGCACGAACCAACCACCCCCACTATGGTCTGGGCACCTGCAAGACTGTGCTTACACAGGCCTCCGAGACCCCAGCAGGGAAAGAGGGGGTTAGGATCTCGTTGGTTGGATAGGTCTCGAACAGAGGGTAACCGGAATGAGGGTTAGGAAAGGGGGAGTGGACAGGCAAGGGAACAAATGGGGAAAAAAAAAGTAGTACAAAACACTTGCCCCCAATCATACACACAGTGCTTTACAGTAACGTTTGATACAAAAGAGGCACTTAGCTCTGGGGGTGAGTGCTGGCCTCCTGCCTGCGCACTCTCAGGTCCGGAGATCGGAGCAGTTCAAATGCTGCAAAAGAGTTTTAGCATTAGTGACCTGTTAACTCACATAGGTTCAATACAAGCAACAGACATACAACAGTGTGGCCTCCACCCCCCTGGGTTTGGTTAGTGCTGGCACATGCACGTTAAATGTTAATCTGCTCATGCTCCCTAGTAACTGCCAAACTAAAGTTGTGCAGCGGTGCCCGCCACACACAGCTTGGTAAGAGATTCAGAACCTGTGGCCCAAGTTCGTCGCACGTGGCTCAAAAAAGAATAAGATCCATCATGCTGCCAAAGTTTGCCGCACGTGGCTGTGATCATGGATTTAAATGCAGCGAAACGCGGTTAGGCACTTAGATTTGCCCCCAGCAGGGGATGTGATGTGGCTGGGCTGTGCCCCTCTGAGGATTGGGAGCCCCATTGCCTTCCCCTTGCTTGTGCACTTTCTCCCTGCTGCTGCGCGTCTAAATCCAGCGTGGGTTCGTTTGCTGGGGTTTTGCTGTACTTATCTGGCATGGGAGAGGGGCCGGAATGCGTGTTTCCTGGGGCGTGGCCCCTCGCGTGATCCCCGTCAGCTGGAGCTCCGATAGATGCGGCCGTTATGGTCGGGAGCTTAAGCACAAGCCCCGTGCCTTTGTCCTGCGCGTGTGCGCGAGCCCCTCTCAACCTGGGAGTACAAAAGTAGTTCCCGGCCCAGAGGCTGCTGGGAGTTGTGGTTCGTAGGCCTTCCTGCCTGCAAAAGGGACAGAGAAGCCTCCGATAAGGCTGGAGGCTGTTCCTTTGGGTCTGTTTTGCTTTGGGTTCTGTTGTCCTGCGCCTGAGGCCCTTCACAGAGCCCTGATAACACCCTGCACCCTGACGCACACTGGGCTTCCCCCTCAATTTAAAGAAGTCCCAGCGGATACTTTCTCAAATACTCCAATTAATCTGAACGCTCCAGGATTCTCACTCAGGCACCACTGTCCCCTCCTAGGAGAGTGCTCTCATCCTACAGATGGTTGCCAAATTCCAGCATGCCAAATACCTGCCAGCTCAGACTTCCTAAGGTTGCTCGGCCTTGTGGCATCCTGCATCTTCCAGGTGCCAGAGGCTTGTTTGAGAACAATATTGGTTCAATGGTCACAGTTCTCTGGCTGATGATGGACTTGATTGAAGTCTTGAGCAGAGTCACTCAGGATCGCCTATGGTGGACTTGCACAGTAAACGTGATGGCGGGAGAGGCATTTTGGCAACTGTGGCCAGAGGTGACAGTAGTGACAGACGCATTGCTGAAAGGCTGGGGCACTCACCCGAATGAGTTGTCGGTGAGTGGGTTGTGGTCCTTGGCTGAGCCCAAACGTGCCATAAACCTATTGGAGCCAAGGGCGATCAGCCTGGTGCTGATGTACTTTTTGTCCTCCTTACAGGGGAAGACTGTCCTGTGAAAGGAAGGCATGCTATCAACAGTAAGACTCTCACAAGTGACCACAGTTCAAGGGTGTTTATTGAACTTGCTCAAGGAAGTGATAAACGCCTATTCAAACCTAAATCTACAGATGGGAGCGAGCTACGACCATCAAATAATAACGCGTCCTAGTGGAATCTTGTCAAAATAAAAGGGCCTATACTAATAAACCTTTTTTCAATCCTTACCACTAATTTAGAAATCATGTGGGGTAATGTTCATGAAAAAGAAGTTCACAAAATGTCAGGATGCTCGTGCCGATGGCCTCCCTTCCCCACATGTTCAGCATGGGACAATGTGGGTCACTTGAGTTGAGCACACACTCTGGCTTCTGCGGAATGAGGATATAGTTCCAGTTTCCCAGTTCAGGACCTTCTATGTCCAAGTGTCTTCACTTCTTGCAAGTCTTTTGACGCAGAGGGCCTGCTGTACCAAAAACAATATGCAAATGTTCTTTTCCTTTCCCCAGTATTCAACTTGGGTATTGACCCTGGATCCCCCTCTTCCGGGCTAGGATCCATTCCTTTCCTTCAATTAGTCTCCCTCGGTCGGGCTCAGACCAAATGTGATGTACATTAAACTATCAAAGACTTTCAAATGTGCACCGGGTTTAGCCTCACCCATTGCATGACCACTTCGATCTCAATATTTCTTTCTCACACTCCGCATCAGTTGGATACCTAACAGACTTTCGAATGAGCACGCACGTGGCACTGGACCACTCTGTATGTTCTCTTTTCTTGGCTTCTCAAAGTTCAATTCTAAAGTTTAAATTATGTTTGGCTTCCAATTGTATTTGTGTAACCCTGTCGGGTTTCGCCGTCTTTGTCGTATTTAACTTCCATCTGAGAACTGCTGTTTCGTCTGTTTTGCCTCGCTCAGAGTGTGCTTTCATGCTCCGCCTTTTATCCGTGTGGGGAAGTGTGATGGAAGTCAGGTGTATGTAATGATCCGTAATTGCCCGACCATAGTGGTGGGACATGTGGGGTATATGGCTCTGCGGTTAGTCTGTCGCTTGCAGTGAACTGTCTGTGAGAAACTGTTTGTTGGGGGAGGGCGGAGTCCTAGGTATCCTACCTGCTAGGATGGGGAAAAGTTGTTGCAAGGAAGGGGATACAGGGTCTCCCCCTCCGGGTGTCCCACTTCCACTCTCTGAAGACCCCTCATCCAGGTTATCCTCCCGCACTGGACCACCCCCAGGAACTGGATCCAAAAGCTATGGCCATATCCTGGCCACCTGGATGACAGATCCCCAGGGACTAGCGAGTGAGACACCTTGAGGTTTTGCACACCTGCGCTACATCAACAAGATGGGGCTTAGGGGTCACTTCCCCTTTGCAGAGAGGTTATGCAGTTCTGGTTCTGGGTGTTAAAGAACAAGATCTCCCTAACCGCAATTCACCTCGCCAGGAAGGAGAATACGTCGGCAGACCCTCTAAGCAGGCAGGGCTCGATCTCCCATGAATGCTAACTGTGACAAGAGGTTCTTCTAAGAGATCTTCGCCCTTTTGGGAACCCCTCAAGTGTATCCGTTTGCCTTGAGTGTGAACAGGAAGTGTGTACTTTTCTGCTCCAGGGAATTTCCTCCGAGAGGAGCACTGGGGGATGCATTGGCGGTGTACTGGAACTTCCTGCTCCTGTAGGCATTCCCGCCGATTCTGGTCATTCCTCAAGTGATCAGGAGGTTGGAGAGGTGTGGAGCAAATGTGATCCTGATTGCCCCGCACTGGGCCAGGAGAATGTGGTACTCGGACCTTCTGGGCATGGCCATCTGCCCTCTACATCATCATCTTCTCTGGATGCCGGACCTTCTCTCTCAGGAAAGGGGCTGGTTCTTCACCCGAGCGTATATGCACTCGACCTGCATGGCTGGCTAATGAAAGGCTAAGGTACAGGGATTGGGACATTAAGGAAAACATGACGGTGGTGTTACTGTTCGCCAGAAGGCCTTCAAATAAATGTTTACACCGCTGCCAGTGGAAGATATTTTGCAGCTGGTGCAGGGCACATGATGTGGATCCTTTCTGTAACACCCTAAGGGTGTTATCCTTCCTTCTTTTTTTGGCAAGTCGGCGGCATCAGGTCTCCACCGTCAAAGGCTATTTAGCGGCCCCTTCTATTTTCAGGCACACGTCGGAACGAGGATCATACTTCTCGATCCCCCTTGTGGGCCTGCCTAAAACTTTCCCTTTGACACCTTTCATGGTCCCGGCATGGGATTTAAACTGTTAACTTTTTTCATGGCTTCCCCATTTGAGCCATTAGATTAGTGACATCTGAGCCTATCTTGGAAGACTGCGTTTTTGGTGTCCCTTTCCTCCACCTGCAGAGCAATGGCAGGCCCTGTTCTGTAAGTCACCTTTTCCAGCATCAAGGTGACTCTTCGAGTGTGCCCCTCATTCCTCCCAAAGGTCATATCAGCATTTAATCTGTCAGACAATCTGTCTTCCAGCCTTCTATCCACCTCCTCATCAATCCAAGGAGGAAGAAGGGCTACATAGGCTCGACCCCAAGAGGGCTCTGAGTTTCTACACCACCAGTACAGGACAATTCAGGCTGGAAGACCAGCTGTTCATTGTATATACAGGCCGGGAAACAGGTAGAGGAATAACATAGCAAACCATCTCTAGATGGATAGTGCTTTGTGTGTCTAAATGGTACACTAGAGTGGGTAAGGGAATCACCGAAGGCTTGGTAAACATTCCACTAATGTGTGGCAGCTACCTCTGCTCTCCAAAGAGGGGTACCTGTAAAGGAGATCTGTCAGGCTGCAACGTGGTCTTGCAACACAAGTTTGCAAAACATTACTGTCTGGACATAATAGCCATGGAGTTCGCTCTTGCCTTCCTGCATGATGGTCTTACTGCTATGGGAGTCTAAGATGAGGAATCCGTTGGAGGAATCAATCCATTAGAAGAGCAAAGGACTTAATTCTGTAATTATTCTTTCTACTGGATGTTCCTCCCATGAATTCATCATTGCCCTCCCTATGGTTACGGAGCACTCTAATACAATTTTTTGACTCTCCTTTAACGCTGAACATTGTCTCAAATCTCTAACTGTGCTGTGCAATGAGGAAACAAACGACAACTGGGGTCACAGAACGCCAATTGTGCTATTTGTACTTGCATCAATGTGATGGAGATGACTCCTCAACGGCCATTGGCGCCAGTGCATGCGCACGACCACTGCTGGGAGAAAAAGTTTCAGAGAGCTGTGTTAGGACCGTTTTTCTGAAGTCCAACTAAGGGCTTAGTAAAACCATTCAACTGAGGTAGTACAAGACTCCACTCTTAGTATAAGGCTGTACCACCTGAGTATATGGTAGCGTAGACCGAGCAGCCAGGCTTATTTTAGGAGGGAGGGAGGGAGGGAGGGAGGGCGGGCTGTAGAATCAGTACAAGTGAAATTGTCATACAATTATCCAAAGGAACACTGAAACACTATGTATGTAAAAATAAAGGATTTATTTAAATACAAGTAGTCCCAGATAAATCTAGGGGTAGGTAAGCACTAAACATTATATGAAATCACAGTATAAAAACACAACACTACACTCGAAAGTACACAGACCCAAGTATAGACCTTAATTGAAGTACCTAACAGTAGTTCTAGGGAAGTCAAAACCTTTTCATACACATTTACAATAGGTCAAGCCTGTTCTTGGAATAAAAACCAATGGTTACTTTTTACATTTTCTTTTTACTATTTACAATTACATTCAGTAATGCAAGGGCAGTACAGTTGTATGATTCTTAACGCAAATCACTTAATCATTCAACTGGACAGTATACCTTTGGTGAATAGTGAAACACTTATTCTAGGTGCAGTAAAAACCTATAACTACTTTTGTCATAACAGTTATACTAGGTGAGTAAAACCGAAGGATGTGATAAACAATTACAGGTGCTTTTGAAATCTGGGAACCCCAGATTGAGGTAAGCAGTAACTAAGGTAAGTAAAACCCACATACTTTGTTTAACTTCACAATGGAGGGGGCAAGTAAACCCCAATGTTACACTTTACTGAATAGTTATTCTAGTTAGGCAACAACCTAATGCAGACTTAAGGACAGGCTAGCAGCAAGTTAGGGGAATCAAGACCCAGTTGGGGGACACTCCTACAATTATCCTCAAGGGACTAATCTGGTGATACCAACACTTTACTTTGGGGAAGAGGCACAACCTAATCACGGGAGAGTAAAATACCTTCACATCTACTTTTTATTAGACTGGCAAAACAGTTGCTAAGGAAGAAAAGATGTTAACCATACTTTTAAGAATAGTGCATCACAAATTCAAGATCAGTAGGAACTTTTGTAACTGTTCACTCTTAGAATTACAGTTACCAACCCTTTTCAAGTAAGTAACTTTGAAACACTTATTTTCTTTTCTAGGCAGTCCCAATCCCTTGACAGTCTTTCCCTTATTCTTGGAGCATGGGTGTTCTCAGTGGCAGAAGGGGGGTGGGGGGGTGGGGGGTCACTAGGACTAGTGAACAACGGGCACTGTCAGAATAGTTTCTTTAGTAGCAAAAGTCAGAGTTCCTTAGGAAAACTGGGCAAACAGGTAAGTACTTTAGAGTTAGAAGAGCCTCCAGGGGCTTCTCAGAAGACGCCCTAGCAGGATTATAGCAATGGGAATGGGTGTACTGGATGATGGACCTTCCAATCACAGAAAACGCCACATAGGTACACAGAAATCCTAAAAGTCTTAAGGTAAGTACATACCCAAGCCAACACAGTACCTCAGCATTGAAGAAGCTTTTGCAGCAGAAGAACTTCAGGGTCTGCAGCCAAATACCCGGTCAATGGATTCCTTGTCGTGGAGACTGAAAACAAGACCTCCGAAGGGACTTTTTAGCAGGGATCAATGAAGGCTCTAAGGTTTCCCTCGCGGCTGAATGCCGTTCTGCGGATTTGGTGCCTTTTTAAGGAGCACAGAAGTAGACGGAAATCGCGGTTGAATTCTCGTTGTTTTAAAGGTCCAGCACTCTTGTGAGGAGACTTTTCTGACTCGATTCGTGTCTCTGGAGATCCACCAGGATGCCCACGAAGTTTCAGTGAGATTTGGAATTCGAAGACCGTGCACCGCACGATGGCTTGAGGTCCCAGGGTAGGTTGCAGCAACGCGTGGGATGGCTCAAAATGCAGGTCTTCTTGAGTCTAGTGGGTCTCACCAGGCTCTAGATTGACGTTTTCGGAGTCCCCAGGTCGATTGGAAGGAAGGGCTAGCAGGCTCTGGTTACACAGCAGGCTCTCCGGTCGCTTGAAATAGTTTCCACCGCTTTTCCTTCGTCATCCTCTTCGGTATAAGTTCCAGTGGCTGAAATGTCTTCAGCTTCCAGGTTCACATTATTTATCAGGAATTACAGCACAACCTCTCCATTCTCTCCACGCATTTTACAAGGGGCGGTCTGGTTGTCCAATCAGGACAGCCAGCCCCCCCTCTGGGATTTGTCCCCATTCAAGCAAGGTGTAAGACAAAGGGCCGGGGAGTTTTGGACTCCTCCCTCACTTCCTGCTGTCACAGGCAGACTGGAGCCTGGGCGGGGAGTCCTGCGGACTCCCGCCGAAGACAAAAATCACACACAGGAATTTCCCGCCCTGGATATCAGGCGAAGGAACAAGAAACGACAAACACTAAAATGGCAAAAAAAGACTGGGGCCATTTTGGTAAAAATTGACACCCTTGGGTCCCTTTACTGCAGCTGTGAACACAGACCGCAGTATCGGTGCACCAAATTAATACAAGGTGTCACTGCCACTAGCCATTGAATGTAAACTTGTCACTAACAGAATTTTTAGTGTGAAAAGGGATACATTGCATCTCCCCAGCACTCCACATAAGGTGTGGTGTGCTGGTTTCACTAAATAAAATGTAAAAGGGATGCAAAGATCCTTTCTACCCTTGGGAACTGTAGTTCACTCAAGGTTAGCACAAGAAAGTTAAAAGGGGAGCCCATAGGGCAACCCAGCAACAACAGGCACATATTGCCAATAAGTTGTTAAAGTTGATAACTTTAAAAAGACACTATGGAGAGTCTTAAAAATGACACCCATAAAAAGAGTTAATTATGTGAGTGTGGAAAAAGTTTCCCACTCACTGAGGTATTAATGAAAAATATCCCACTAATAAAGCAAAACATTCTGGAGTTGAACCAGGATAGGAAGATTTACTAGTTCTCTTACTTAACAAGCTGCAAAGCAGAAGAATAAATATCTAACATGAGGAATCCGTGGGAGGAAAATCACGGGGAATAAAGAATATTAATAGGAGTATGTAATTATGATATGGTAATTGTATTTAGTTGGCAAAACCACATAAGGTAATGACTTTTAGGAGGGAAAATAGTTGGTTAGTGCAATACTATCAAGGCTTAAGGTAATAGAGGCAGTTTCTTCGCACAGCATGGCTTCCTAAGTCCAGAACGCAACCCTAGCTAAAGGCAGTTTGGAGAGGTCTTGACAAGCAGCAGAACAACAAAAATTCCTGCCGATATTTTCTAATCTCTACGATGCTTGAAGGTGCAACCAGCATTGGAAACCCTGTTAAAGGACTCGCTAAAGGGACACCGGCAGCAAGCTTGGGTCAGAGTTATTGGGGGGGGGGGTTGCCCTGGACACCTCTATATGCACTAAAATGCTCTGGAGCAACTTTTCGGATTAAGGTAAGCAATACCCTTTTCCCCACTCTACCGTTGGTTGGAAGAAATGTTTGGCTGGATTCTCCTCGATGTTGCAGCGCTGGACCCGACCTCTGAATTCCTTGGTCTGGTAACGAAAGGCAGGACAATGGACTGGATCGCTCACCAGCAGTCTTGAGGGAGGACCTCTGACACGGATTTCCGTAACTTATCTGGTCACACTGTGTGGTTTTGGCGTCTTTTCTGCAGCTTCAACAAAGGACACGATTCGCTTGGTCAATCTTCGATTCCTACAGTCCTGCACTCTGGTGAGGGGACTTGGACGCATTGCATTGTGTCTTTGGAGGTTCACCTGGAGCTCAGCAAAGACTTAGACGGATTTGGCCTTTCAAAGACGATGCCCTTCGGTTTAGTTAGTTCTCCTGGTATTGGGGTTTCACAGCTCTGGAGAGGCACAGCTCCTCGGGAGATGGCTCAGGCTGGAGTTAGTCTAGTGACTGTTTGTTACCACCCGCGAAGGGAAAGTGTCCTCTTCAGAGTTCCCCAATTACACAGAAAACGGGATCAGGACAGCAGTGGTTCCTTCAGTGTTGTACGAAGTCTACAGGCATCTCTGGTCGTCGTCTTCAGTTACTTCAGTTTCTAGTGGTCGACTTGCCTTTTACCTCAGAAAGCTCACCTTTTATTCAGTTTCAGCACACACTCCTCTGCAATCTATCAGCAGTTTACAGAAAGGGGTGGAGGGGTGGCTGTCCAATCAGGTCAGCCAGACCCCAAGTGGGAGCTGGTTCCGTCCAGGCACTCGGGCAGGGGACTGAAAAACTCTTCCCCACTTACTGCCTGCCCAGACACACTGGAGCCTAGGCAGGGGGGGGGGGCACTCAAGGGTTCCAGCCAAAGGCAAAACACACATAACATTCCCCTCCCAGAATGTTAGAAGGGCTAACAAAGAACCATGCTAGAAATGGGGGAGGGGGGGAGAAAGAAGCCCTCAAGTTAGTATTTAGCACTTTGAATAGTCTGCGGAAAAATATAGCACAATAGTCAGTAGAACATGTCCCCTGCCACCAGCCCTAACAAGAACGTTGTCTGTGTGACTAAAAAGTCACAGGAGCAGAGAGAAGGTGATACTAGGTATCCGTTTGGCACTCCACATAAGGTGGTGTGTGCCATCCTCTCAGAATATAAAGGTTTAGGAGAGATACAAAGTATCTGTCGAACAGTAGTCACTGTAGGATAAAGAAAATAATCTCTAAGTAGAACCAAAAGGGTTCCCAGCAACACTGGCATTTGTGTGCAGTAAAAACGTGCAAGCAGTCCTTCAGAGAGGATGGTGATGGTACTGTTCTTTGATTTCAAATCATCAAATAACCAGGGTATCAAATGGAGGGAAAAGAGGGACAGAGAGCAGCAGCTAACTTGCCCTACCTGATTGCAACTGGCCCTAGGTTGTGTTGATAAGCCGCCTATCTAAAAGTGGATAGGTTTAGAAAATAAAGTGCGACCTGTATTCTCTTCTCGGATCTTAATTATGTTGTATTCCATCACCATACCTCTTCAACCTCACTCCCACATTTGCAGGCAAAGCTGCAATTGAAAATATGTGGGACCCAGAATACGATCCATGGCAAATCCTTGTATTCTTTAATTGCCAGTAGTCTGAGAACACAAGCTTCTATAAACAGTTTTTCCGTTTTATTACAAGATGAATTGATACTTAAAGACCAACTTGTTCTCCTTGTTGGGGTCTAGTGTACTTAGCCCCTCAAGAATCAAGTTTAGTGTGGGTCGTAGCTTTACTCAGGAGCCATTGCCACCTTGTCGACCAGTTTCAGTGGGGCAGTATTTCTTTTTCCACTTTTATAAGGACGGTCTAATAGTGTAGTTGCAGCAATACCTACCGTATTTAGAATCCTGCTCAAGAAATGTGCTGCACTTCTGTGAATCTGAATAGGATAAGTTCCAAAGATCTTTGGTAAGGCAAGATTGTATGCAGTATCCTTTGGGTGCAGTACAACAACCCTGACCTCCTGGCAATAGGAACCCAACCTTTGGTATACAAAGGTTGGTAGCGTGATTGAGCAGCCAGGCTTATCTCAAGAGGGGTCAATGTGAGCTGTAGGAGTTATATTTACAGTGATAAGTATTCAATAAAACCCTTACACATAAGGTTTCTTGATTAAACCATTATTAATTTATTGAACAGTCAGTTTGAGTAAGCCTTCTTCAGAAGGGGCAATATAATAGTATTGCACAAATACACTCCAAAATGCACACTCTTAATATTTCTAAATCAGGAAGTACCCTTTTGGGATGGCACACACTTCATACACCCTCAGGTTACTTTAGTAACTAGGCTTCTGTGAACATTAATATACTACTGTTTGCATTTAGAATCAGACTTAAGAGTAGGTCAAAGAAAAAGGTTATTAGGCCAAAACAAGCGATCACACAAATATTCTGAAAGCAGGTAAGTACTTTTGAAAAAAATGAACAATGCAAAGTTAGTTAACTACATCCTGAAAGGAAGACCAAACGCAATGTCAGAAGAGTCCTTCAGGGAGCCAGGCTGGGCCAAATCAATTGGGCAAAAGGCGAGGTGAGCTGAAGCATTCGTGGAGGTAGGTAAAGGTCTTGCACAATGTTTTCGAAGTCTTTGTAGAAAAGAAGAAATAGAAGCACGGCCACAAGCAGTTTAGGCTTGTGGAGTAAAGAAGCTGTCAGCAACTCTACAGAAGCAACCACAACACGTCTCAACTGAGGACACGTGCAGTTACACAACAAGAGGTAAGTTCTCTTGGGCGGTGCAGTACCTTTCTTTGGTCAGAAGAAAAGGGCTTTGGCTGGCTTATGTTCCTGTGCAGCTCTGCAGATCCTGTGTTCCTGGGCCTCAGTCGTGGGGACAAGAGGGAGGACGCCTGGAGGACTCCTGCACTGCAAGGGGACGATCGGCGACAGAAAAGGACCAACTTCTGTTCGGTGGCACTTCGCGTTTTCAGCTCATCGCGTCTAAGCAAATGGCACCCCCGCAGACTCTTGTCTGTTGAGATGGGCTTTCCTTGCATCTGGGGTTCAGCACTCTGAGGTGGCTCAGGCTCGGTCAGTCCTGCTTCCTGGGAGTCCGGAGGATTTTCCTGGAGCTCTTGGCCAACATAAAAGCAACGCGCACAATCTGGTGTTCCTCTCCCTAGCTATTCGGTTTGAGCAGCAACTGCAGTGTAAATTCAACCAGCTCTGAGAGGATGTCCAGGTGGCTTACTTTACACCACGGTAGGTAAAAATAAACCACTTCCACCAGCCATTCATCGAGGAAAGGCTAACATAAAAATGTTACATGAGAAACGATACTAAGTAACCCCTCCAGCACCCTATTGTAAGAAAGTGTGTGCTGGGTCTAGCAAAGTACAAACGTAAGTAGTCAATTTCACTTCACTGCTTTTGGAAACAGTAGTTTCACCAAGAGAAGGTATTTAAACCTTTGGGAAATCTGAAAGACTTTCCTGTGCCACTGGACTAAGGGTGCTGTGTGCCGCAATTTAAAAGATGCCTATGGAGTTTGTCAGACTCCACAACCAAAAGAGAAACAGAGTTCAAAATCACATTAAAATACATGAGAGTAGGAAAGAGTTTCACTCTCTCCAGGTAAAAAAAACTAGTCCTAAAATCCAGCAAAGTTGCTGGAGGTCTCTAAGGTAGAGAGGAATTTTCTGAGAATTCTCCCTAACGCTCTTTATTCAAATTATTTTTAATTATTACGTGAGTGCACACTCACATCTCAATGGAAATCTAGTGCTTCTCCTCTCAATTATTACGATGTGTGTTGGTGTTCCTGTTTTCCCGGTAATTAATGATTTGAATAATTAAAGACAATGTGTTAAGTGTAGACACCGAAAAGAGCCAGCATTAAATAAGATTAATCCTTCCTGATTCCTAACAAGATATATTGATAATACTTGAAGTGCAAAAAGGCGTGACTTTGTTTTTGGAGGTTCTCCTATATAGAGTCCCGGAAGGGCAGCACGTCTTGTGCATGATACTAAATGCGTTAATTCAAAAAACTTCAACCAAGGGCATTCCCCTCTAGAATGGCAGAAGACCTCAAATGTGCAAACAATATGGTGAAAAAAGGAGCCCACCATTCTAGCAGAATGGTGACCCTCCTGTGTATTACTGCAGCTGATTTGATGGCGTGCAAGTATTAATGACTAAATCCTAAAAGTAGTTTCACTGCCACCAGCCTTTCAAGTAAACTTGCAAATGTAACAGAAATGTTACCAGGTAAGTAAGAAAGGGGATACATTGTATCTCCCCAGGACTCCACATAAGGTGGGGTGTGCTGGCTCACTATATAAAATGTAAAGGGAATGGGAATCCCACTTTAGCTCTTGGGAACAGTAGTTCACCCAAGTACATTAAACATAAATTACAAAGGGAAGCTCAAATGTTATGAGGAACTATACATCCACACACACACTATGGCGAGACATGCAAAGGTCACCCATAAAGATTAAAAGACTAGGTGAGAGGAGGGAAAAAGATTCCCACTCACTTAGAGACAAGGGAAAATAATTACCAAGTCCAAGCAAAATGTTCTGTGGTTGACACAGGCCAGGTAGATTTATCATATTTATGAAATTCTTACCTAGCATGTTCCTCACAGGAACAGGAGCCTTTATCCCCAAAAGGGAGTCTGTCTCTCTGAGGTCCCACTTACCTCTACCCCTGGGGACTGTATTGTGGAGCCTCACAGGGTAGGGCTGGGGTGGACTCCCCCTTGGAGAGAATGGTCGATGTCCCTCGATTCGTTGCAGTACTGTGCCAATCACAACAGGTTTATATTGGGCAGCAAGGACCCACAGTGGAGGTTAACTGAGCTTCCATTAAAATTGGTGAACCATAGAGAAAATTGAAGAATTTGGAGGAAGTGCTAAGGGCAATGCAATGTCAGTAAACTTCGGAAATGTGGGCTTTTGATTTGTATATACCTGACAGAATAGAAGTCAGTGGCGTGCTGGGGATTGGGGGGGGGGGGACGGAATACTGTATTAGAGACCAATGCTTGTGGTGTCTATTCGGATGGCTTTCAAGATCAGCCCTGTGGACAGATTGAGAGGCCACACCATTCTGGTAAACCGGATAAGGCACTGTCTAGCCAAACTATATCAAGGTATTGTGACTGAGCAGTGTTAGGTAAGATTTTCATAGAAATGGTAAATCATCCTGACCTGGGTCAACCCCAGAGCTGTTTGCTTTACTGGTGGATTATTTTTCCTTATATTATTTTTCCTTATTGAGTGGGAACCTTTTTCCACACCCACAGAATCTTTTACTCGTTTTTAAAGTTATCCTCTTTAACAACTTTTTGGAAATAAGTGCCTGTTGGTGCTGGGTTGCCCTAGGGTTCCCTTTTTAACTTTCTCTGGCTAACCCTGAGAGAACTACAGTTCCCAAGGGTGGAAAGGATCTTTTAGATCCTATTGTACATTTAATTCTGTGAAACCAGCACACCCCACCTTATGTGGAGTGCTGGGGAAATACAATGTATCCCCTTTCACATTTAAACTGTAACAATTCTGTTACAGGGACAAGCTTAACTTCAGTGGCTGGTGGCAGTGATACCTTGTATCAATTTGGTGCACCTTTACCGCGGGCTGTGTTCACAGCTGCAGTAAAGGCACCTAAGAGTGCTCATTTTACCAAAATGGCCCCTGTCTTCCTTTTTTATGCAATTTTAGTGTTTCTTGTCCTTTCTAGTTCTTTCCCCTGACATCCAGGGAGGGAAATTCATTATTGTGATTTTTATTTTCAGCAGGAGTCCCCTGGACTCCCCACCCACGCTCCAGTCTGTCTCTGAAGCCAGGAAGCGAGGGAGGAGTCCAAAACTCCACAGCCCTTTGTCTTCCTCCTTGCCTGAATGGGGACAAATCCCAGTGGGGGGGAGGGGGGGGGCTGCCCGTCCTGATTGGACAACCAGACTGCCCCTTGTTGTAGAATGCAGGGAGAGAATTCAGAAGTTGTGCTGTAGTTCCTGGTAAATACTGCGAACCTGGGAGCTGAAGACAAGTCGACCACTGGAACCGAAATTGAAGAGGATGGTGAAGGAAAAGGGGCTGAGACAATTTCCGGCGACCGAAGAGTCTGCTGTGTAACCGGAACCTGCTGTAGCCCTTCCTTCCAATAGACCTGGGGACTCTGAGGACGACCCTGACCCAGAGCCTAGTGTATCCCACTAGACTCAAGAGGACATGCATTTTGAGCCATCCCACTCGTTGCTGTGACCTTGCGTTGCTGCAATACCCTGGGAACGCGAGTCACTGTGCGGTGCACGGTCTTCTGAATTCCTTATCTCGCTGAAACTTTGTGGGCATCCTGGTGGATCTCCAGAGACACGAATAGAGTCCAGGAAGTCCCCTCAACAGAGTGCTGAACCCTTGTAACAACGAAAATCCAACCGTGATTTTCTGTCTTCGTCTGTGCTCCTTGAAAAGGCACCAAATCCGCAGAACCAGTCCTGTTGCAAAATCTTCAATGCTGAGGTACTATGTTGGCCTCGGTTTTACTTACCTTAAGTCACTTAGGATTTCTGTGTAGCTGGAGGGTGTTTTCTGTGATGGGGAGGCCTCTCATCCAGTGCACCCAGTCCCCCTGCTAGAATCCTGCTAGGGTGTCTTCTGTGAAGCCCCTAGACCATATTCTAACTCTAGAAGTAAAAGTACTCGCCAGTTTGCCCAGTCTTCCTAAGGAATTCTGACTTTCGCTATTTAAGAACCTATTCTGACACTGTCTGTTGGACACTAGATCCTAGAGCGCCTATCCCCTTCTGCCACAGAGAACACTTATGCTCCAAGAATAAGGGAAATACTTTTAAGGGATTGGGCCTTTTGTCTAGAAAAGAAAATGAGTGTTTAAAAGTGACTTGACTTGCTTGTAAAGAGTTGTTTGGTTGGTAACTAACTCTGAGTGAACAGTTTCAAAAGTTCTTGAATGTGTGATGCACTATTCTTAAAGTAGGTTAACTTCTTTCTTTCCTTAGAAACCGTTTTGCCATTCTAATAGAAAGTAGATGTGAAGGTATATTACTCACCTGTGATTAGATTGTGCCTTTTCCCAAAAGTAATGTGTTGGTTTCACCGGAATATGGCTGTTGTGATAATTGTGTCTCCCCCAACTGTTGGTATCACCAGATTACTCCCGTTAGGATAATTGTATGAGTGTTACAAGGGTCTTGCTTCCCCTGACTTGCTGTTATCCTGTCCAATATATGTCTATTAGGTTGTTACTTACGTAGAATAACTGAGTCATTCAGTAAAGTGTAACCTTGGGTTTTGCTTTCCCTGTACTATTATAGACTGACATAAGAAAAGTGTTTTGGTTCTGTCTCTAAGTCATACATAAGTTACTTGTATAGCTGGGAAAGATCTAACCTGGACTCCATGGTGAGATTAAAGTATATGGGTTTTACTTACCTTGAGTTAGCTGTGTGCCATCCCAAAAATAAGTTACAAGTTACTGCTTATCTCAATCTGTGTTTCACTGATCTCAAAAGCACCTATAATTGAATATTACATCCTTGGGTTTTACTCTCCTAGTATAACTGTGTATTATGACAAAAGTGGTTGTAGGTTTTTGCTGTACCTGGAATAGGTTTTCCACTTATCACAAAACGTATATACTGTCCAGTTGACTGATTGTGATATGTTAGTCACTGTACAACAGATTACTGCCCTGGCATTACTGAATGTAATTGTGAAAGTAACCATTGTTTGTTACTCCCCAAGACTAGGTGTAACACATACTGGATGTGTATGAAAAGGTTGTGACTTACTTAGAACTACTGTTAGGTGTTCCAAATAAGGTTTATGCTTTGGTCTGTGCACCTTCAAGCATAGTGTTGCCTTTTTATAGTTGTGATTACATATGTGTAATGGTACTCATGTACCCCTAGATTTATCTGGCCCTACCTGTATTTAAATAAATCATGTATTTTTACATATAGTGTTTCAGTGTTTCTTTGGACCATTTATATTAGAATTTCATTTGTACTGATTCTACAGCCCTCTCTCCCTCCTAAAATCAGCCTGGCTGCTCTGTCTACACTACCATGACCTCGGGTGGTACAGCCTTATACTAAGAGTGAAGTCTTGTACTGTCTCAGTTGAATGGTTTTACTAAGCCCTTAGTAAACTTCAGAAAAACCTGGCCTAACAAGCAGTAAGGCGTAGACATGGAGAAGTGAAGGGTGGTGAAGGGCATTTAAGTACCCAGATCACTCTTAATAATACAAGTTGTGTAGAATGTATACTAAAATATAGTTGTTTCTTAGGCCTTGAACAAACTGCTAAACAAAAATACACTTAACATATGTAAATCCATCTTTACTTTACTTTTCAAACAATTAGGTAAGTTTAATAGAGTACTGTAATGTAATAAAATACAGCAAGCGATGATACACCAGTTAGAAAACAGGTAGGCAATTCAAAGAGTAGAAGACTGCAATAAATTTGCTTTACACAGAAGAGGCCCTTTTTTCTTAAAAGGAC
Source organism: Ambystoma mexicanum (assembly GCF_040938575.1). NCBI lineage: Eukaryota > Metazoa > Chordata > Amphibia > Caudata > Ambystomatidae > Ambystoma > Ambystoma mexicanum. The sequence goes on along the minus strand of NC_090933.1, from coordinate 1,077,072,826 downwards.
CTTGCCTACTAAAGAAGATGAGGCTTTGTGCCCTGTCGGGAGTCCCAAAGCTAGCCCTTTGTAGAACGTTGCCGTTTAAGCAAGCAGAAATGGGGTTCTCAAAGCCAACATATAGGTGCACGTGTCTCAAGTAGTGAAGAACAAAGTTCTTGGGTGTTCTTCTCCCAACACCTTGGGGGATGCCCTGGTGGGGTCGGGACGATTGCTGACCAGAGCGCTAACTATCGTGGCCAGTCTAGGGAGATGCAGGGTTAGGATGTTGTGCCCATTAAACCCTATGGAAGGAAAGGGCGGGATATCAACCGGTATGTAAGCTCACCCCCTATACATGGATTCTGTCAGAAACCAATTCTGAGGCTTCTGAACCGCTGGGGCCACTACCTTAGTCCCTTGGTTCTGTTGGAGGGGGTGACTGGTGCAGGGGGTCCCCTTTGGTGGTTCTGCACTCTGGTGCAACTGTTCTTGAGACCAGACAGCTGGATGGCCCTGGCATGATGGAGACCACCATGATGTCAACTACCTCAGTCCTCCACCCACTCCCCCCCCAGGTCACAATGAAGGTAATAGACCGCATTGAACAGAGATCAGATGCTGTCCAGCAAAGCCCCTCTTCATGCTGCATACCTGCAACTGCTGGGAAGGCCCCTTTTCTGCAAAGTCCCTAGCCCATACAACAGCAACCGATGCATTGCGGTAGCCAAGGTGTGAGCTGGTCGGTTCTGGGACACCTCGGAAATCTTCAAACAGCAGGATTGTTGCAGCGGGGTTGAGACTAACGTCCTTTAACAGGTTGATCTTTCTAACTAACCCCTCAGCAGAGGACATCTGTAAAAATTGTCGTAAAAGTAGATATGCTGTAGACGTATGACATGCCTATTTTTGGTACCTAAGTCTCAACAGTGTCCACAGAATGTTCAAATGGGGGTTGACTGGTCACCTGAACTGGACTAAGATATTTATGAATTTGATGTACTTTAAACATTGTCTGTTTCATCAACAGAATCTGTTGGATAGAGTAACCCAGAAAAGCGAAGAATGCAATGTATGCCAACTGGAAAAACTGTATGCATTGCTTGGGCAATGTATCTACCGGCATCGCAAAAGTTACGACAAGACCAAGTTAACAGAAGTAAGCATTGACCTTATTTTGTTATTTTGGCAGAGACATTTCATTGTAATGCTGTATTATACATCATTCTCCTACTTGCGTCCTCGATAACTCCAATTGTCAATGGCCCTGTGCAGATCTGTTGAAAAACCCTTAGCCACCAGGCTGGAACTCCAGAAAGGTATTCCTAACTGCATTTATTCTCTGGTACCAAAAGTATCCTCCATACGTTGTCGGTATTTGTTAATCCCAAACATTAGGATTTTTACATGCTAATCATTCATTTAAAAGCTTTAATCAGTTTTCGTCTTTTGATTTTTGCAATTCCTGGTAACTGTACAATCCAAGCAGGTTACATTGTGTACCTTTGTGCTTTTCTGCTCTAATGGTCTCGGAGTGGAAGGAGAGTGTGTCCAAGTTAGACCAACACTCTCATTGGGGAAATATGCAGCAAAGCAGTCAGGCTTCATTCTCGAGGGGGTACGATGGGGGGTGTAAAACTTTGGATGAACCAACTTATTGCTAAAAAAACCTATGCAATTCGGTGGGTGTGGGAAGTGACCAGTCATAAGTCACCCCTGTAGATGTCACCCGTGATGTAATTTTTGTATCCCTGTTGTTCCCTCGTGTGATCTGAACAGGTCAAGGGGGGTGTCTTGGTTAAGATTTTTGTCATTTCCCACACTCGCTGGATTTCATTTTTCACTGAAGTGCGAGGGTTTTATTATGGTAGATCGCCTCCATTGCCCCCTCTAGAGTAAATACAGATCTCATCAGCTTTGTATATTGTCCACATTTCACCAATTCAGCTAAAGGACCAGGCAGTAGCCCATATGCCCGTTACTACTAAATATCCAGAACCTATTGGCCGTGGTGACAAATGGGCTAAAAGACTACAGGCAATGGCCTGTACCAGGCTCCCTCCACCTTTTTATTTATGTGATCGTTTCCCCTGGCAATTTCTCACAGTAACCTACCCACTATCACCATGACAGTACCCTGTGCTGTGCAATAATAATTTTCTTGACTACAGCAGTAATGTGCAAATGCTTGAAAATAAGTGACTTCCTCACTGCTTCTCTCCATGTGCACTTACTTTAGAGTACACAAACAATGCATCTATATGGAAAGCGCAGTAAAGGGGATCGGACGTTAATTCTATTTCACTCCATGAAACCCAGCAAAAGTCTAACCTAACTGGTCCATCCTATGCCATTTGTGCCAGAAATAGATGAAACTGCAACTCAAGTTATATAACGCAAGAGCCAGCCGACCGCAAGTAAAAATAGAAATATAATACTGTGCCTTAATATGTCCCAGTTCACCCTTAGAAATACAAACCTCCTTCACAACTTTAATTTCCCCTATATGAATGTAGGGTCCAGCACCTTTTCACAAAGAATCTCGGCATCACTAAAGGCACACATCCTGGCTGTATTCATCTCCCTCATTGATCCTTACCCTTGCATTGGAGGCCCTGGCACAGGCTATCTAGGGAAGCACTGGCAATAGCAGTCTATAATGCAGTGGCATTTCACATAAATTGTCACTATATGCAGATATATTAGCCCTTTAAAACATTGGTTCCTGATTGCCAGCTGCCGCAGCGGCCCTGAAATGTTTCTGGGAGGAATCTTGTTCGCATTTATTCAAAATCCAAAGTATCTAACATTATGGAATCTCTTGAAACGATTGTCAGATTAGCAGCATTGTCCCCATTTAAATGGCAATCTGATTTCCAGGAATACCTGAGCACTAAAAGTGTGCGAGCATGATTCATAATGGTGGCACCCGCAAGCGATTTCATGGTTGTGCTGTATTTCTGAAGTCAAAATGGCCCTGTGTCCAAGATTTCGGTTTCTTGGTCACTGCCTGTCCTTTTTTCAGCCATTGATCGCTAGCAGAGTACATTTTTCAGTTCTATAGGATAAACCTCAGAGGGTTTCTCAAAAGCATACAGGCCACTCTTCATGGGGAGGACTGTGTCTCTCCTGAATACAAAGATCTATCATTTAGCATCACAGATTAGCTGATCGTGGACTGAACCCTAGATGCTGGGTTCATACTATGGAGAGATGTTAGGAAGCCATACCATCAGGAGCCCCACTGTTGGATTCGACTAGTTTGTTGAGGTGAATGTTCATTTCTTGTGCCAGTTCCCCTCAACCTAAGACCCCCAGTACTCTAGACTTATGGGTTGATTTGCTTTACTCTCCTGAATGAGTGTGACTTTTTAACACTCACTCATTCTTTTTGCTCTAAAATGGAATCCTAGTTTTTCTGCTACTGTAGTCTATTTTACTTTTAATTGAGTCATGCTTTCCTCCATGTATTTCACTACAGGCATCTGTAATACATTGTTGCAGCCCTTGGGCTTCCCTTCCTATTCTTTATAACCTTTTCCTGAGAACTACGGTTCTCAGGGATAGTAGGCTACTTTTATCTTAACTTTCTTTTTGTGGGATCAGCGCAAACCATCTTATGTGGAATGCTGCTGGGGCGGGGTAGGGGGGTTACATTGTAACTCCTTTCCCACTACCCCTGTAACCTCGATAGTCACAGAAACAAACAAACCTAAATTGCTATTGGCAGTGGATACCATTCTACCAGCCCCCTTGGGTGACCATTTCCCCAAAATGGCCCCAGTCTTTTATTGCCATTTTTCGTTTGTGTTCCTCCTTTGCCCTTCCACCATTCCAGGTGGGGGTGGTTCCTCTGAGTTTTGCCTTTGGTAAACCCTTGTGAAGCCCGCCAAGGCTCCAGTGTGTCTGCTGAGGCAGGAAGTGAGGGAGGAGCCGGACATTCCTCTTGCCTTTGTCTGAAGGTATTGCCAGCTGAAACCAGTTTGAACTGGGTAACTGGCTGTCCTCCAAGAACTGCCACCACCAGGTAATTGACAGGTGCATAGGACTGAATGAATGAATACATTAATGAGTTCCTTCATAAAAAGCAAGACTTTTGGGACAGAAGGATAAGGAGACTACTGGAACTGAAGCTCATTAGAAGACTACCAGAGACACCTGAAGCACCTCAATAACCGCAGAAGCACCACTGAAGGTACTGTTGCTGTCCTGACACCGTTTTTAATTGAAAGGAAAACTCTGCTAAGGACGACTTCCTCCTCGGCTGGTGGGCATAACCAGCCTCAAGACACACTTTGAATTTGAGCCGTCCTGCGACCTTCCCGAGCTGCAGAATCCCAATACCTGGGGTACCTTGAACACCTTGGAGTGAATTGCCTTGCCATTGATCTCTTTGGAACTTCATGCAGAGACGTCCTTTATGGAAGGGTGAAAGGGGCACTTGCCCTGGGCCCCTACCTTGGATGGGACCCCACAAGGCTGCCTACTCTAAAAACAAAATCAGTTCACATTGTTTATCCGACTTAAATAGCACATTTCAGGATATTTAAAGGCTTGCTGCTGAGACTCCAATCCTCTTGCCTGACTGTTGAAAAGAACATTCTGCTTTGATCCATTAATCACGTAATGATTAGTATTCACTGTGATATTCATAGTTTGTGTGCTCGCTAAGACACAATTCTTGCACCATTCTCACCTTTCTGTTGTGATTATATTGATCATGTGCAATAGCCAAAGTTCAAATGCTTATTGATACATGTGAGTACTCCAATGGTTCAGAATATAGCTCAGTGTTAAGCACTCATTATTTATTTAATTTAAATTTATTTTTATTTATAACTCGTCGAAAGCCCGCAGGCATCAGGGCGCGATAAAGACACAAGGACAGTGTAGTGACAGAACAGTAAAAGGGAAGGATCAGGCTTTGCATGGCCGCAGAATAGTAAGTGATAGATTACTTACTTGAATAGCGTGGTTTTCAGCTGTTTCCTAAACAATAGCAAATTGCTTTCGAGCCTGAGGTTGCGAGGTAACTCGTTCCAGTAGGAGATGCCTAGACCTGTGGATTTTGCTCTGGGGTGACTAGGCTTGAGCAGTCCTTGTTTCGCGGATCTCAAGCTTTGTCCTGGCTCGTACCAGTTGAACGTCTTCTTCAAGTAGACTGGAGCCGTTCCATTAAGGCAGCGGTGAACCAATGTCAGTGATTTGAAGATGATGCGTTCAGTCACCGCCAGCCAGTGGAGGTCTTTTCTATCTGTTGTAATGTGTTCATGTTTGGACTTTCCCGCAATAGGCCGGACGGCATTATTCTGGATGATTTGACATTGCTTTAAGCAGCTGCTACTGGCACCCAGTAATGCGTTTCCGTAGTCCAATCGTGACAAGATGGTGGCTCTAGCTAGTGTGGCACTGTTTTTGGTGTCAAGAAAAGGTCTAATGCGGCAGAGGAGCCTCTGGTAATATTGACAGTTCTGTTTTAGGTAAGCGGTTTGTGCTTCGGAACCTAGAGACGATTGTAGGTAAATGTCGAGTGTTTTTACTTTATTAGACACTGCGATAGACGAGTCTTTTATGCAGAACAAGGAGTAGTCGGGGTCTAGGTTTTTTAAGGCTTTTGTGGAGCCAAATGTGATGAGCTTTGTTTTAGTGCTATTAAGGCACATCCAGTGTGATTTCATCCATGTTTCTAGTGTTATAAATTGCTGATAATCTGTTGTCAGAAGTACGGTTACCACACCGTTCCAGGATGAGCTGTGTTGTCTGCAAAATTGGTAAAGAAGATCTCTAGATGTGCGAGAAGGTTGCAGAGACATCGAATGTACAGATTAAAAACTAAGAGAGAGAAACTAGCTCTCTGTGGAACACCACAGTCCACTGGGCTAGAGTTCGTGGAATGTCCTCCCCAAGTCCAATAGAGCAGATTCGGTACTATGAGCACTTCTGAAACCTGATTGTTGGGGATGCAATAGACAGTGCTTGTCTACATATTCTTGTAGCTGTTTTGTGACAATTCTATCAAGGGTTTTCAATAGAAAATTGCAGTTGGTGATAGGCCTAAGGTTTGTTGGGTCCTGTTGGTCTAGACCAGGTTTTTTTTACCAGTGGTGTAACTGACTGTTTTTATTCCAACAGGGACTTTCCGATCCCTGAATGAGCAGTTTGTCATGCGACATAGAAAGGGAGTGAACACATGTGTTTAGAATTAATTTAGGGGGTAGGATGTTTTCAGAACATGATGTACAGTTCATGGATGAAAGCATATCCAGCATATCCTCTACCGATACAGGTGAGAAGTGGAATTTGGGAATGTTAAGTTCTGGAATCCCCTCCCTAGTTTGGTCCAACGGTAGCGTTTCTGATAACTAACAGTTAATTATGTTATCGCTGGCTTTTGTGATTTTGTTGGCGAACGCTGTTTGGACCCGTTCGCAATCTGCTAGGGTAGGTTGAAAAGGTGGTGATAGTCAGGGGTTTGTCAATAGATTTTAAGATTTGAAACAGTTTGCCTGTCGAGTTAGAGGTCTGCAGAGGTCTGTGTTCTTATGCAAGATTACAGGAACAAATCCCAGCAAGGTCAACTCAGCATTTCCTATATCTGAATCTGATAACACCTGTGTATATGTATTTGTTTTTTAGCACATCAGGTGCTATTATTAGCAATGTACCTGCACCACGTAGTGGTTGCTGTAAAAGCAAACAAAGCATCAATATGGTGAAGGTCTAGAAATCGGTTTGTTCAGATGGGGTTTTCTAAAACCTAGTCAGCCACCCCAAATGATGAACATAAACTGGTAGGTTCTAGAGGTGAAAAGCTATCCATGTTCAAAAATGTGGAACCAAATTGTTCATGCTTGTATCCTGGCTATGCCAGAAGACGTTATAGTGATCCTGGAGAAATCATTTATATCACTGACATTACTGTAGTGTCTTCTGTGAAAAGCAATGCATTTTCAAATGCTGGTGGAATTGTTTAGCCCATTACCTGATCATTCTTTTATGTAGGCCACTTGTGTGGAAGGGCTTCTAGACCAGGGAGAGGACCAGATATTGAAGGCAAAAAAAGGTGTTGAAGTGCAGAAATTGCAAAGTGGGTAGAAATCCCAGCTTCATATTTTAACAAATGTGTGATCCTAGGCATCCCATTCAATCTTGTATTGCCTAACCTATCAAAATTGCCAGTCTCTAAAGCTTTCAGAATTGGCGGCATTTAGTAATTTCGATAACTGGCTATACTGCTGCTTCCGCTTTATAAAATAGTAGGCATTGATATACTGCGCACTAAATCCACTTGTTTCTTTGCTACATAATGGTAATTCTGCTTGAAAACTGTGTCCTTCTTATGATCTCTATCTTTCTGGATGAGGACACCTCTCTGGTAGCTTCTAATCTCCATCCACTATCTACTACATGGTATGTGTAGCTTACTCCTTGCATCCAATGTGTCGCCTATAGCTATGCCAGAGCACTTTTGCATTCTGTGAGACAGCTAATCTGAGTAGTCTGTCTATTCTGGAGTATGTGCAAATATTTGATATCTGTCTCACATTTATACTATGGCAGGTATACCTTCCTCGTGGCAGCTATTGATGAAAAGTGTACTATACTTATGATGGACTATAAGTACCATCATGGACTGCTAATGTTGGCCTTGAAATGCTACTTGTTTATCATTCTGATTTCAGCAAGCATAAAGAGGGTAAGAGGACTGAAAGGGTACCCTTGCCTATTTTGATCGCTGCGAGGCAGCATATCAATCTGTGTGTTGGGGGCGCGTCCAGGTACTCGACACCCCTTCATTTCTTGGGTTCAGGGAGGCGGGACCCCAAAGGTGTCTGTGCCCCAGTCCCCAAAAGTGCTTAAGATGGCCCTGACTTCATGGGCATCTTTGTGGATCTCCAGAAGCACAACTCCTCTCCCAAGAGTTCCCTCACCAGAGTGCGGGACCGAGAAAACAAGACGATTCCAACCAGCGGTGATGCATCGTTCTTGGTGCTGATAAAAAGGCACCAAAACCACAAACTGACGTGGAAGTGAGAATAATTCTTTGCTGGCGAGTCCCTCTCCCGACTACAGCTGAAAGAGCCCATTCACAGTCCCCCCTTTCATCATCACGACTAAGGATCAGGATTCCGGGTTTGCAGCCGTGCATCCAGAAGGCGTCCAGCTGCATCAACTTCACTCCCAAGGTACTGTGGGGCTCTTGGTAATCTTAACTTAAGCCATTTGTGTTGCTCCTTTGATTTTGGAGCACTGTCTGTTTGGGTGTTCTCCCCTTCTCAGTCACCCAGGCCTAACTGCCTGTGGCCCCTCCAGGAAGGCTTTTCCTAAGCTCCTGACGTTTTTTTTTTTTTACAAAGACCAACTAACTTGTTACATACCTGTGCTGAGATTTTCTTCACAACTGTTGCTTTCCTCTTGGCTTTGGCAGTGCTTGTTTCCCTCCAAAACCTGAACTGAAGTTTTCTTATTAGGGAAAAGACTGCCTAAGCCTTATAAAAGTTGCTACAGTATTGCTTACCTGTGATTGTTGCTCTTAAACCATTCTTGAACTTACATAAACTTTAATACTGCAAAGTTGATTCAAAATAAGTTCTGGTTTCTTTGTACTGCAGGGATAAGTCTTGTAGAGTCCGATACAAATTGGACTTTAAACAACCCTACCTAACATAGTTGTATCTTAATTGTCTGGGAGAAGGATCTACAGTTGTTTGGTACCCCCAGGAAATGGGTCCATTGTGCTCTGTGGTTTCTCCCCAGTGATACAGAAAAGTGGAATTATAAATGGTGGGAAATCCAACGCCTAGAATCGGAGTGATTCAATTACTCGGACAGAGGCATTGGATTGCTCACAAAGATATTAGTTGTAACTCTTACACCAAAGGAGCCTGAAGTAGTCTTGCAGAAGGAATGTCGTTCAAACTCCTCTCCCAGTGTTATACACTCAGTTTATCCCCCCTACTGAAAATCTCACACTTCTTGCTTTGAGTGGGAGCTGGCATTATCTGTTGTCTTGGGCCCACATTTGGGGGAGAACCCATAAAGCTTCAATATGCATAGATGTCAAAGAATGTGCTTGAGGTATGTTTATGTTGGTATATGTGCTCCAGGAGGCTGAATAACATCTACCTGGACTCCCCAGAGTAATTGTGGGGTAGATGGGGCATAGCATTTGTTGGACCTGCCCCAATGCCCGAGCATTTTAGAAGGAAGTTCTATGCCACAAAGAGATTCTGGGGCTGCAACGGCCTCTTGACCCAGTAGTGGTGACAATGAGAAACGTAGATAACTGGCTCAATTGCAACGCTAATATCTCACCTAGTGAATGCAGCCCGATTGACTATTTTGCCGTTCTCGAAATCATCACAGCGGACCATTATAACTTAGTAGTGGGTAAACATTTGGGTTGTTCTTACAATGGAAACTATCACCACTGTTATTACAAACCGGATCCTGAAATAAATATATCACAATAGGAACACTGTTCATTGATTACCTGAAGGATAAGGTTTCTCTGCTTTCAAACTAGATCATGCAGCATTGTGTTCAAAACCTTTGAGCAGAGGCTTTTGCCATGCTGGGATTCTATGCAAGATATAGAGGCATGTTGCCTACCCTAATGGTTGTGGAGCAGCTGTCTTTGCCCTGTGCATTGTTTCACTTTTGTTTTGAAAGGTTGAGAATTGTGGGATGGGTTTACTATGCTCTAGCTTTGATGTTGAGACCTCTGAACCAAATAAAGCATTACAGTAAACCATTAAAAACAAATGGACAATGCAACCCCAATTCATTCCTATGGCATTAGGTAAACTCCAGTAAAATCTATAATCAATCACTGGTACACTCTAAAATGAGTGTTCTAAAACACCATGGCCTGATGGAGGCCAGCTACCAAATCAGCACTGGTACTCCCCGCATTGATTGCAGAGAGTTTTTCCCTGGAACGTCAGGGGAATAGGTGAGTTAGGAAGCTAGATAGCAGCGCTTGGTGGCTCAGAGTAGGGGGACTCCAACGCATAGCCTAACCTGGAATAGCCAAAGCCCCCACAAAGAAAAACACTGAAGGTATGAACCAAAAGGTAGAACATTCTGCAGCAACGAAAATGCTGCTGTTGTATGAGAGAACCAAGTGAACGCCTCAAGCCAGCTCAGGGGAGCAAGAGATGCAGTCAGCCATCCATCAACCACTTTTGAGTGTTTGACATCCTAAATTGCTCATCATGCCTTGAGAGAGTTTAAGATTATTTGCAATGTGGAATGCTTGAATTATTTGGGCATTTGTTTGCAAAGAAATAGCATCCTATATCCGCAAACTACAGAAAGCATACGTATACTGGGTTGCATCGAATTTTCTGCCACGTTGCTATTTTTATTAGACAACCATTCTAAACCCCTTAAGCCATAATGTGTTCATATTTGGCTGCTGGTCGAACGCTGCCTTAAAAGAGTGACTGCGGGCTTGCCTTGGAGCTCTCGTTTGTTGCAATTTATTGCATTTCAGCATTTATCTAAGTTAAGACCATGAAGGATTCTGATTCAACCTTGCCTAGATTTACCTTGGGGCACACGGGGACAGGAAAGTGACTCTGGGATTTTCTTCTACATCTTCTGTGGTTATCTGTTAAACAGAAACCATGGTTAGAACACTACGCAGCAAGGTTCGGGTGGGGGATATTAGCTGTTGCCAACCTGTGGCCGCTTCAGCTCGCGTTAAAACTGCTGTAAATGCTGCACTGCTACCACTGTCCCCATGTACTATGCTGCGGGGGGCTGCCTGGGTGAACCTGAGGGGCGTTTTTCATCTGTGCGCAATGCGGAAGCAATTACTCATGCACAGGTTTTGGCATCGGAGTATTTGTTTAGCCACTGTGGTTCCGTTGGCCAGCACGTTTGTATCCCTCCTGCCCCCCAACATGGAAATCTTGTCTTCTGAACAGGCGCAAGCGGTGCGCTTTGACCTTGCTCAGCCGAAAATCGGGGATAGGTCCCCCATTCTCGAATCATTTTTGCGGTTATGTAACGATAAGGAGATCTCTAACCTGCTACGTGGAGAACGATCTCGCAAAAACCCTGCAAGAACTAAAGCTACTGACCTACCCGAGGCAAACGACCCAGAAAGGTTTTTCTAAGGAGAACTGTGTCAACTTCAACCTATTTACACCGAAAAACATTGAGATGCGTAGGCAATCCAACATTCTGCCAAGAGTTGACATGTTGGGCCCTGCGTCTATTTCAGCCCTTAATTTGGTTTTGGAGTCATTGCTTCGCCTGTACGACAACATTAAGGACATTGTAACTTTTAATGCAACAAAACTCAATGTAGTGGAGTCATATATTCTTGAATCACATTTATCTAATAAAGATGGTCTACCTCAGCCGGACTTTATGGATTACCACCTGATGGTGGGGACATTGTGTTGGTCACCAATCCGGCTCGTAATTCCCAGTCTCAATACTCCTGTTTTGGTTGAGTTGGCATCAATATTAAGCGTTTCACCTGTCCTTTTTGAGTCCCCTAAGCCTGTATCATCGAATGCAGCGGTCGTGAATGCGAGCATTCTTAGTGCTGAGGTGGAGGGTGGCCATTTTCAAGACCTTCTGATCAACAAACCACTTGACAAAAAAAAGCATCAAAAAGGGGAGAAAAACGAAACATGCCAGTCATGAAGTCGAAGCGCTCTGCTCTTAAATTGTTGCGTCAGCTGCCCGTCAACGATAGCATCATTGAGTTGGGTTCACAGAGTAATCTGGCAAGCAAAGTGGTTGCTGCTGGGAACGATTCTGACAAACCTAAGGAAGGTCCCAACCGTTCTTGTGAAGTTAATTCTTGAAATTTTCCAGGAGTCGCCATGCAAAAATTACAACTTTTCTACAGCTTCCAAGTGATTCCAGTTCAGTGTCAAATGTCACTCCCTATGTAAGCGAGCCCAAAGCTTAGAGCCAACCTATAAATGTAATCAACTACAACCCAGGCTGGGGTCCACCATCCTCTGAATGAAACGGCTCATTTGAACCAAGGGGTGGCTATTGAGGAATCTAATTTGTTTGGTCATGCAACAAATAGATCCTCCCTATCTTACCTTTAGAATGTTGGGCTGGGAGAGCAATATCAATCGCAATGCCCAGAAGCGGATGAATCGTACCAACATTTTGGTGATCTTTAAACAGATTACTCCTCTGAGATCCCTCAATTTGGATGACATTGACTTGATATCTCTACCTTTGTTAAACATCCAAATGGTTTGCTCCTTTCACTCTGAAATTGCCCCTACTATGGTCTCGGAACAAAGAAAAGAATCTGCTTTCCCTGGGTTTCAACATTTCGGTGATCAAATCGAAAGATGATCCTGAAGTATTTTTGTCTATACCCTACTCCCCCTTGCAATGTCATTAGTTCTGTGGTTACTACTTTAGGAAAAGTGACCCCTAATGTTAGAGACACGACTGCTTTCGGATTGCGTCCAAGGAATGCAGCAGCAGGACCACCTTCTTCTAGCTGGGCTTCAAGGTGAGTATAAAGTTTCGACTTCAGCGCAGATCAGTGTTGGATTTTGCTACATTTTTGGTTTGATGTGCATGCCTATTTAATAGTATTAACTAAATTGATCATTATCAATTGTAATGCTGAAAATATTCCCCTTCTATGCTCTCCAATCCACCAAACACCCACACACCTCTCACCAACACACATCTCACCAACTCCCCATAACAACTTGCATTCCTGAGCCTCTCACTCTGTCATACAAATACTGACGTGCTATGTCACACTGTCAAGTCACAATTTCCACTGCCCAGCTCCGCCACACTCCACATCATACTCCCAACTCACACTTTACACTCAATTCCTCCCGCAATATACAGTCCGTCATTTTTTTTGTGCTGCTTCTGCATCTTGCATCCTTTCTCCCATTCTATCGCACTCTTCCCTCATCCTTTTTTCCAATCTGCAGCTCACTGCCTCTTTCCGGACAACCGCTTCCTCTCTGCTTTCTGACTCACTGACCACACGCTCCCTCTACTTTCTGTACCTGTGCTCGCTCTCAGATTTCGGGCCCACCGCATCACTGCTTCCTCTGCTCTCTTGTGCACTGCTTCCTCCTATGACCCACTGCTCTCCCTCTGCTTTCTTGTCTCACTTCACATCTCACGCATCACTCTCCCTCTCTCCTTTCCCTCTCATGTAACTATTTTTTTTTTTTTAATGTAGATTTTGACCCAGATCCTCAAAAAATGGGGCATTTAAAAATAGAGCCGAGGATGTGCTATTTTTAGACAATCCATTTTAGGAAATGAGCAGGTCACCTTATTCTCAAAGGTGACCAGCGCATTTCCACAGGCTTGAGCTGTAGAGCAAATTGTGTGCTGGCCAGCTGCCTTGAATGGTGTTCTGGGTTGTTTGACCGAAGTGTAATTATTTGGGGCAGAATTGACGTAGCCATTTCGCCGCAAATTGATTTGCACTTCAGCCAAACAACCCAAAATGTACCTTTCACCACCACCCCCTCCCCTACCTAACTGCTTGGTCGCTGCCGCTTGCCCTGCAACCCTGCTTCGTCAGATCCGTCCCTCTAACGTGGGTCGGATCCGACTCTGCAGGGTCCCTTTTTCGTTGTTCTCATTTTTTTTCGGTCCTCCCCTCCAATTTTGAGGAAGTGGGGAACACCCCTGCAGCCCCCTAACTATGTTACCTAACACATGTTCGGTTTTAATAAAAATCGATCGAATAGTACTGGACGAAATGGGTCAAATTGTACCATTCGATCGATTTGTGTCATCAAAATGGGTAGTACCTTGAATAGAATCGCTCTCCGACAGTGTTCTGCAAGCTCCCAGTGCCTTTCACAGGTACAGGCCCTTCAGGGGCCTGCCACTGTAAAATGCGACCCAAAAAATGCATGTTTATCCTGTTTGAGGAACAGAAATGCAAGCGACACAGCAGCGGTTCATACCTTAAAAGAAATGCATACGGTCAGGAAAGGCCCTGTCATGCAGCAGCACCCCCAACTTAAAAGAAATGCATATGGTCAGGAAAGACCCTGTCATGCAGTAGCACCCCCACATCCGTGCACGTAGCGTTGCCTACAATTTCTGTACATTTAAAAGTGCATCTTGCTTGGAAATGAGTGATGTGATTTTAAATTGGCAGAAACGCCACTTTATTTGATCAAGGAGGTGAAAAGGGCCATCCGAATGGGCGCGCATACAAAATTGCCCATTCATGCGTCCATTGTGGATTGGGCTGCTCTTTTTTTTGGGCGCAAGCGATGAGGTGTGTTGGCGCATTTCATTTCTTGCGTCAAAAAAAAGTTGAGAACCTGACACCCTGAGTAATTTTCTTTGGACAGTCATTTTTGCAGTTTACTTTTTTTAAAAAAAAGATGCTGTTTTTGCACACAAAGGCTGTTTTTGCAGTATTTTGCAGGATCGCTATAAGCTGGAGGGTCTGACTCTGGCAACAAATCATTCAGAAGGCCATTCAGGCAGCCAGCCAATCAGGCTCACAGTGCATTCAGGCCATTCACTTCCCTCCAGACACTTGCAACAAGGATTGTGTATTGGGACATGTACCCAGCCATTCTGCACTCAACACTGCATTCATACCAGTCTCGGGCAGGGCTGTCTCATTCATTGTGTCGCACACTAGAAACCAGACACCCATAACATGAAGTGCATATTGGTCACACACTCCATTCACCCAAGTCCCACCCACAACATAGTCATTGGGAAGGCTCCAGCCAGTCTGGCCTGGACTTCCCCGTAATACCATATATAGAACTTCCACCCAACACCAGTCAGGGGAAGGGACAGAGTCTGGGCTTCTCAGGTTTTAGGGAAAACAAGGTAATAGGCAATAGAAAGCAGGGCAGACCAATGGGGTTCCCAAACCAGCAATTGGAAACCTTGGCAAACCGAATAAGGATTTACTCATTTAAGCATTAATGTGTTGGTAGACCCAATGGGGTTTTCAACCAAATAATAGGAACATTGGAAAACCGAATAAGGACGTACCCATTCAAGCATTGATGCTTTAACATTGAGATGTTTTGTTTTGTTGTACTGTTTAAAACAGAAAACTTATACTTGGCATTTAGAAAATTGTCATCTGCTTTTTTTTTTAAACAAATAATGGTTTTGGCACAATAAGGCCTCTGTAATCTGTTTGAACTCTCCGCTTTATTTTTTTTTTCTTCCTTTCTCTCTAGCTATTTATGCTAACATTACGGGGTTTACTCAAACTTTGCCTCTCACAGTCGGTCTCATCTTTCCAGAGTCCATTCCTACTTTTGCCTATCTACAAGGTTTCATTTTAGATTAATCCCAAACATGACAAATGATTTGTCTATTTTCCTTTTTTTTTCTCCACTGCATCTTGTTGCAGGACAAGGAAAACACATCTTTTAACCTGTTCAGATTGTTGTGTGTTGTTTTCCTGTATGTTTGTAATTTTCAAATTGTTGATGTGGAACAATAATCTGGTTTTGATTTTGTTATACCAAACCAAGCTGTGTGTTTGTGATTCTTTTGGCATATAATATATGTTCAAACTGGGATTTGATGTTGCAAAGGCCCACAGCATTGATACCCCCCTAAATGATTTATTTGTAAAGCATCAGCACCCGACGTATCAATATTTGGCGCTATTGTTTCTCCATTTGATATAATAGAAAGCAAGAGGCCACAGGAGCCGTCTTGTCTTCTATCAGGAATCAACTGATTCCAATGGCAGGCCCTGGGTATTCCAAAATGGAGGATACTCGGAGCACCTGTCAAATTCAGCATGGAGCTGTCATCAGCCCCCACCCTGCTCTGTGAGCCACACACGGGTGCCCAAAAAATACACTAGGGGTACAAGGCTGTACCCCCCCCCACCCATGGGTGCCATAAGGGTATCCCAAGGGTCTGTTCACCAAACCAAAAAGAGGAGGAGCTGCACTGCCAGGAGTTCATCATGGACTACTGTGCAGAAAATAACTCAGAACACACGTGATAAAAGGGATACAGGACAAGGACATGGAGGCCCTGTCCCTCCTATGCCTTGCCAGCATCACAGTGCAGAATCCAACATCTGTGGCCCCACACCATCTGTCCACAGGACATTTTACCATATTTGCTGTCGCTGGCAAAAGCAGGTCTAGCACACTCTTCTGTCAAGGTGCATTTGACTTTGATTTCCTGATAAAAACTGGTCACCTTGCGTCCCTTCCCTATGGTGTCGCGGCTGGTGAAATAATTTTAGCTTCCTTTGTTCAGGTCTTTCCCACCTGAAACATCCAGCTCCAGCATGGGAATTGAACGTTGTTGTCCTGTCCAGACTGATCAGGCGTTCCTCATATGTCTCCATATGTCTTCTGGAAGACTTTCTTTTTGGTAGTCCTAACATCGGCCAGGAGAGTGGGTGAGATCCAAGCATTGTCTTGCAAACCTCCTTACTTGACATTTCACATGCCTAGTCGTACTACGCACAAATCCTACGTTTATGCCTAAAGTGCTGTCCACCTTAATGAACCAGTGGTCTTACCAGTGTTCTTTGGCACGCCGCCATCACCTGCCGAACAGTCATTACATTCTTTGGACATGGTGTGTGCCCTTAAGTACTATGTCGCTCGTACCTAGTCTTTTCGTCAAAAAGACCAACTTTTCATGACATTTTGGCCATCTGGACTGGGAAAGGCTTTTTCAAAACCTTTGGTATCGAGGTGGATTGTGGCTTGCATGTCCTTCTTCCATCAACAGGTGGGTAGGCCCTGAGCACACTCCACCAGGGCAGTGGCAACTAATGGCTTCATCTCTGGGATTCCGCTGCTGGACATTTGCTGTGCAGCCACCTGGAGATCGGTGCACACGTTCACCAGATTTTACTGTGTCGACGGATTCTGCAGCAGAGGCCAATATTGGCCAGTCAGTCCTTCGGAAACCTGTTTGCGTGCGTTTAGTCTCCATGGGTACGTTTTCTGCATTGCGTTTGCCCAAGCCCTTCTGTGTGGTTTTCATACTGCTTTATTTTATAGTGCGCGCCACACCCGGAGGTATCTGGCCGCATTACAAGAATATTCATAATCATGGTTACAGAAAGAACAGTGCATACAAAATGTGCACAACATGCAGGTTACATACATAGTGATACACAACAAATTGGGCAGGGTATGTTCATAGGGAATACACCAAAATTGAGGAGAGAAATATACATGTAGGCACACATAAAATATGCAACAAAAATAAGAATAGCAATCTGATACAAGGGAGATACAATATTATGGATGAGAGATATATATACATGTGAGGTAATCCAATAAACGTGCATGGCGTTGTGGGTCTGCAGCTGTGTGGATTTGGAGATAAACAAATTCAGAAAAGATACCAAACAATGGTTAAAGGATTGGTCTGTATGTAGAGTGCGGGGGTAGGGAATTCCATAGTTGAGCCGCCATTACTGGGAAACTGCTACCCCTGCTATTTTTAGATTGAACCTTTGTAATCTATTCACTTTGTGAACTTTGTGGTCCAGTCACAGTGTGTGAAATCATAGATTCACAGCAACCCTCCCACCTACCCCTCTGTTGGTCTCATACGCCACTCGCGTGCGCTTGCCAAAATCTGAAGATGGACGACAGGGGAGGAATTAAGGGAGCTGTTCCTATTGGCTGTGGACAGTGTGACCGCCTTCGGCTTTAAGGATTATTGGGTATGTTTTCTAATGTCCAACTGGTGTGGGACTTCATAAGACTTATCTCTTGGTAGTTACCCAACTCTTAATATAGTCCTGCACTACACAAGTCGGTAGAATGGCTGAGCAGCCAGGCCCATCTTAGATGGGATTAATGTGAGCTGTAGAGCAGTACAAAGAAATATGTACATAGACCCAAGAAAACACTTACTCTTTTAGTTACATTAAAATATATTTATTTTTCCGAGGCTTGTGGATCTGCT
This sequence comes from Ambystoma mexicanum, assembly GCF_040938575.1. Taxonomy (NCBI): domain Eukaryota; kingdom Metazoa; phylum Chordata; class Amphibia; order Caudata; family Ambystomatidae; genus Ambystoma; species Ambystoma mexicanum. The sequence continues at coordinate 1,077,054,931 of NC_090933.1, read as the reverse complement.
TAGAATCGCATGCTCTGCTGGGGAGTATTGCACATGAAGTTTTTCGAAGCTCGAAAAGGGACGTCGACAGGGCGTGACTGTAATACTATCTCTAGTGTGACCTACCCATGATTCCTCGCACGTCGACGTCCCTCAAGATGAATTATTTTCACCATCGTGGCAAGTTATTTCGCAGAGTTTGTAGTTTGAGCTACTTTGAACTCATCCAAAACTCTTCTGTCGTTTGCGTTGGCCGCACTAATTCGACTGCTGTTTCCCCAGAACATCTCGACGGCTGATCCCAGCTTCTGAAATAAACGTTCTATTCCGACGACCGGCTTGAGCCTAATCTGTAGGGAAAGTGGGGGGGACTGATCCTTCTTTTTTAAAGAATGCATACCCCCATTTCCTACCTCTACTTCCGGAGTGCACCGTCTGTAAGTTCTGTCCCAAGTGTAACAGAACATTTCTGTGGGTCGACCAACAGTTTGCAACCACTGCCTTCCATGCGGCCACCTCGAATCATGTTACGCAGCGTACAAGCTCTTTAGCCCAAGACCCTAAAGGTGTGCTGAACCAAACAGTGGGCGGCATATGCCATGCCGGCGGAGTCAGAAACAGCCGTTGGGATATTTGCCAGACCACGAAGGCCGAGGCAGCCGAGACGCTAGATTCGGAGCTCGTGGACACTACCTTGGAACAACCTAGTTAATGGAGACGCCGGTGTACATGCACACAATTCCTCCCATAAACACATACCCCCTAGCCGTCCCTCAACGGGGCGTTGACTGAGGGCAGCACGCCGTCGGTTGGCGCCTCCCGGCCCACGACTTGACACGACTGTGCCCACTGTGGTTGCACCGATGAGCTTACCACAAGGGAAACATGCAGACACTCTGGCAAAGGGCGCGCATAAACACTGCTTGACGGACGTCGAAACAGCCACCGAAGACGCACAAATCACATTCTTGCCCAGAAAAACACCACAAAGAGCCTACTGCTCAGGGTAAACCAGCCTCTCAGGCCCCTCATCTTTCTTCCACCCTCAACAAATGGGAGAGTCCCGAAGACACCGCTGGAGCAGATTGCCAGGTAGTAGCACCTCCTGTGGCCCCAAAGGTCACTGATCCATCCTGTCTTGCGCCCCCTGAACCTAATCACAGTTTGAGGACACCATGTTTGTTTATTTTGCATTTATATGGTTAAAATGTCATTCTTTGTGGAATTCATGAGTAAGATGCCACCACTCCCTCCAGGCCTGCTATACTCCCCCCCCCCCCCCCCCCTGTGTCGGCAACACCCTCTCCCTGCCCCAGCCCTGCCACCCGGGAGCCTTCACAAGGATCTCTTTATGGGGACATGCACACCACACCACACAAGTGGACCAGGACATGTGGGTGGATATTCAGTGTCCCTGGCCAAGAGGGTGAGGACACCTACTTTCAGGACCAGGATGACCGAGACCTTCATCTTTGTCAACCCGGTTGATCCGTTCGTGGTTGAGGGCGGTCACTCTTCTGCTATTGCAGACCAACCTCTCTACAATGAGCTGCTGAAAAAGTAAAGCAATTTCTGTGGGCACTAATCAAAACAGAAGTCGTTCTAGTCTACCCCTCCAAAGACAGGGTCCAAAACATGCTGTTTCAAACTCCGCAATACGGAACAGGTCATCGGGTGACGGTATGAAAGGCAATGCGCCTGCTGAGAATGATGGCTTCATGCATCTGCCTAGTGCCTCACGCAAAGCACATTCTCCTGGGCTGTCAAAACTAGCCCAGAAAATCTGCCGGTGGCTACTGCATCACATGTTCCTAGTGGCACAACATGAACCAGGGGAACTCAATTCTTTTGCAGACGTCCTAAGCTGGAGTACAATGCTCCCCTCCGAGCATGAATGGCAACTGAACACAGACTTGCTAAACAACGTCTTCTCAAACTGGGAGTTCCCAGAGATGGACCTTTTCGCAACCCTGGAAAACGCACAATGCCAAGATTATGCGTCCCAAGAAATTTGCATAAGCTTATCCCTCTGCCCCCACGCCTCTTCTCCACAAAATAGTCCACAAACTACATCGGGAACAAGTAACACTGATCCTAATAGCTCCAATGTGGGCCCGCCCTACCCGGATCTTACACCTACAAATGATGTCCCTGTGTCCTCCCATGAAACTACCCTGCGCAGACATCCTGTTGACCCAGGATCAGGGAACAACGCTGCCATGCCCTCAGAAGCTGAACTTAGCAGCTTGGCTCCTGAGGTCATAGTTTGGTCCCCTTAACATAAACCAAAGGTGCATGGAAATACTCAAGGAGGCATGGAAGCCTAACACAAGGCACTGCTATTTTAAAAAATGGATACTCTTTGTGTTATGGTGCAAGACACAGTCTCTCAATCCAACCGACTGTTCTCTGACCAATATAGTTAACTACCTACTTGACTCAGGATCAGTCTTTTAATTCACTCCAAGTACACCTAGCTGCTCTCTCTGCTTACACCATGTCTTAGAATGGAATTTTGTGTTGGAAGGTGCCCGTAGTTAAGGCTTTAATGGAGGGTGTCAAAAAGCTGTACCCTCTGTTAGGCAAAATTGTATGCAGTACCCTTTGGGTGCACTACAACAACCCTGACCTCCTGGCAATAGGAACCCAACCTTTGGTATAAGGCTGTACTACACAGGTTGGTAGCGTGATTGTGCAGCCAGGCTTATCTCAAGATGGGTCATTGTGAGCTGTAGGAGCGTTACACAGAGATTCACAGTGACAGGTATTCAAATAAACTATTACACACATTGTTTCTTGATTAAACAATTATTAATTTAACAGTCAGTTTGAGTAAGCCTTCTTCAAAAGGGTTAATATAATGGTAAAACACAAATACACTCCAAAATACACACTCTTAATATTTCTAAATCAGTAAGTACGCTTTTGGGATGGCACACACTTCCTACACCCTCGGTGACTTTAGTAACTAGGACATTGTGGACATTAATATACTACTGTTTGCATTTAGAAGCAGACTTAAGAGTAGGTCATAGAAAAAGGTTATTAGGACAAAATAAGAGATCTCAAACATTCCGAAAGCAGGCAAGTACTTTTGAGAAACACCCCCCCTCCCCCATGCAAAGTTTGATCACCCCTTCCGGGAAGGAAGACCAAACACAATGTCGGAGGGAAAAAGTCATTCAGGGAGCCAGGTTAGGCCAAAGTCAATTGGGCAAAAGTCTAGGTGAGCTGAAGCACTTCTCAGGGATAGGTAAAAAGTATTGCACAATGTTTTAGAATCTTTGTAGAAAAGAAGAAATCAAAGTAGGGCCACATGCTCGTTAGGCTTGTGAAGTAAAGAAGCTGTCAGCAACTCTACAGAAGCAACCACAACAAGTCTCAACTGAGAACAATTTAAGTTACACAACAAGAGGTAAGTTCTCTTAGACTGTACAGAACCTTTTGGTTAGAAGAAAAGGGCTTTGGCTGGCTTCTGTTCCTGTGCAGCTCTGCAGATCCTGTGTTCCTGGGCCTCAGTCGTGATGACAAGAGGGAGGATGTCTATGAAAAGGACCAACTTCTTTTCAATGGTACTTTGCGGTTTCAGCTCCTCGTGTCTCAGCAAATAGCACCACCGCTGACTCTTGGCTGTTGAGATGGGCTTTCCTTGCGTCTGGGGTCCAGCACTCTAAGGTGGCTCAGGCTTGCTCAGTCCTGCTTCTTGGGAAAACGGAGGATCTTCCTGGAGCTCTTGGCCAACTTAAAAGCAACGCACACAATCTGGTCCTCTCCCTGGCTATTTGGTTCCAGCTACAACTGCAGTGGAAATTCAACCAGCTCCGAGAGGATGTCCAGGTGGCTTACTTTGGAGTTGATTGGTCCCACCAACTCAAGGGGAGAAGTCGTCCTTGCGGGGCTTCTCTAGTCGCAACAAATTTGGAGTTTCAGCACAGCAGCAGGGCTTCACTGGGCAAACCAACGGACCAGGAGTTGCAGCAGGTCTCCAAGTTCTTCTTAAGATTCCTTTAGTCCAGTGGTCGACTCTGCCTTCCAAGCCAAAAAGCTTCACCTTTTGATGCAGGTTTCTCCCATTCAGTCCATCCTAGCTGTCAGACACACAGCAGGGTGGCTGTCCTTGCTGGACAGCCAGCCGGTCAGTCACCTAAGAGTTAATTTTCTGTCTCCTAGGAGAGTAAGCACAGGGACTTTCGAGCACCTCCCTCGCGTCCTGCCCCCACCAGACACCCTGGAGCCAGAGGTGGGCTTCACTCGTGAATCCCGCCAAAGGCAAAATGAACAAAGGGACCAAACCTGGTTTGGTGCATTGAGTATATCTCAAGAAGGACCTTTCCACAAAGAAATGGTGAAAAGGGAAGACCGGGCCATTTTGACAGAAGTGGCACCATTGTGTGCTTTACTGTAGCTGCGAATGCAGCCCGCGTAATCTCACATCATGGTAGTTAAAAGTGAACCACTGCCACCAGCCATTCATCGAGGAAAGGGTAACATAAAAATGTTACATGAGAAACTAGACAAAGGGGATAATAAGTAACCCCTCCAGCACCCTATTGTAAGATGGTGTCTGCTGGGTCTAGAAAGTTACAAATGTAAGTAAAGTCAGTTTCACTTTACTGCTGTTGGAAACAGTAGTTCATCGAAGAAGCTATTTACACCTTTGGGAAATCTGAAAGACTTCCCTGTGCCACTGCACTAAAGATGCTGTGTGACACAATGTAAAAGATTATGCCTATGGAGTGTCCGACCCCACAACAAAAAGAAACCGAGTTCAAAATCACATTAAAATACATGAGAGAGTGGGGGGAAAGGGGCTCTCTCTCTCCAGGTTAAAAAATTAAAGTTCTAAAATCCAGCAAAGTTGCTGGGGGTCTCTAAGGTAGAGAGGAATTAGCACATTTCAGAGAATCCTCGCAAACACCCTCCCATCTCGTATCCTACTCCCGGCTGGGACCTCAATATCATACTCGCAAAAGGCTCATGGTGGGGGGCCCCCTTCGAACTTTTGCACTATTCCCAGCCTTAAATATTTGACGTACAAGATGGCTTTCCTCATAGTCATTACCTCTATCGGAAGGGTTAGCAAACTACAAGCTCTGTCAGTAAAAGACCCTTTCGTAGTTATACACAAAGACAAGGTGGTGCTACGCACACATCCTTGCTTCTCACCAAAATCCATATCACAATCCGTGTCAATCAAACTATAGAGCGTCCTGTGTTTTTCCAAAACCCAACAAACGCAGCAGAACAAAGTCTACATACACTGGATGGACGCATAGCTGTTATGTTCTACCTTCGGAAGACAGTCGATCAGGATGACAGATTGTTTCTTTGTATCTGTAGCCGCTGGAAGAGTACCCTCTCTAAAGCAGCGATTTCTAAATGGATTGTCAACTGCATCCAACTCTGTTACTCTTTTGCCAAGAGAACATTGCCCTTTAAGCCCAGAGCACACAACTCGAGGCACTGGGGCAACTTTAGCCTTCATAAAAAATGTGCTTGTAGATGCCATTTGCAGGGCTGCCACTTGCAGTTCAGTACACACCTTCACCCCACATTAATGTCTGGACACACATTCCAGAGGTGATACACAGGTCGGACAAGCTGTGCTGAAACATCTCTTTGCAGCACTACCATCTAATAACCCACCTCCTTCTACTAGTACTGCTCGCTAATCTATGCAGAGCATGTGATTCCAAGCAGATCCACAAGTCTCAGAAGGGATACTTTATTTAATTTGTAAAGCGACTGCTGTTAGAGTGACAGCCTAGGCTGTGCATGAATGGGAGAAACCTGCTTAAAAGGCAAGGGTTTTGGAACTAGAGGCAGTGTCGACCACTGGAAAGAACATGCTGCATCTTCCTGGAACTTTGAATTGCCCGGTGAAACCCTGCTGCTGTGCTGAAACTCCTTTTTCTGATCGACAAGAGAAGCTCCGGAAGGGAGGACGACTTCCCTAGGGTTAGTGGTACCAACTAAACCCGAGAATAACTCTACTGGACCATCTTCCCCGACTGGCTGTACTTCACTTCTTTGCTGCTGCAAGAACCGAGTGCCAGTATCTGCATTGCTGCAACAGAACAATATCCAGCTGGACCACTCTTCAAACCAGAGGTACTGTTCAGACTTGGGGTACTTACCTCAGTGTCTTTAGCTTTGCTCTTCTCAGTTGAGACTTTCATTGTCTTCTTTTGCTGATTGCAACTCTGCTTTCCACAAGTGTAACAGCTTGTGACTCTAACTTTGAGCAAGACTTTTATTAACTACGAAGTGCCTCAGCGCCATAGACAGTGCTCTAATTGTCTTTGGCTGTCCTGGCTCCCTGCAGACTCTTTTAATTTTTTTTTTTTTTTTTTTAGTCCATTGACTTTGATCTTTTTTGTCCCTCTGAGGTAATAACTTGTTTTTAGACTGTTATTGCTGGGAAAGGTTTTGTCTAGACCTCATTAGAAGATTTAAGTATACTCTTATGCCCTGAGAACCTGTTTAACCTTTTTCCTTCCTCTAACTTTTCCTTTCTGCGATCTCAGAATCTGCGGTGTACTAGTGATGTATAAATGCCGTTACTGTCCTTGTGTGAATGAAGTCACCTCGGGGTGTAGGAAGTGTGGAAAAACAATCTCTAAAATACTTTTCCAGAATCCGCATATATCTTTTAGTGGATACTCTTTAAAGTATATTTGATTGTTACATAAATTGCCTTTTTTAAAGAATGCTTATTTAAAAATTGATAAATAACTTTCTGATGCTTAGGCAGTATACAGAGTATTCACAATAGGTCAAGAGAACACAGTCGAATAAGTAAACGCTGACCAGGGCTTGGTGTAAAAGAGATATACTTATTTATTTAAAACCACATCTAGAAAAACACACAGGCACTAATAGTAAGCAATTCAAAAACACGGTCACTAAAAGGTATACACTCCCTTAAAAGAATATTAGACAAGTCTTAAATAAAGCCCCACTTATTTTCAGACAGTGGTGAGCGCTTAACGTAGATGGCACTCTTAATAGTTTGTTTTAAAAAGGGAGAGAAGAGCAGAGAACAAGTTGAAACAGATCCCAACACTTTTATCAGAACATAACAAGAGTGGAAGGCAAAGTAAAACCGTGAAGTTAGAGTTCAAGAGGCCGGATCCACTCTCAGAGGATCCAAACGAAATGTGTCCAAGGTCACACGGTTGCAGTGCACAAAAGTCTTGTAAAGGTTCAAAAAGGAGTTGGACCAAAGAAAGGGACCAGTTAGAGGGTCAAGGCGGCCAGCCCAGTCCAGAAGCTTAAGGCGTTATTATTACCTTGTAGCAATCTTTAGAAAGGGAGGCCTGGCGGACACGGTACCTTAAAGTGGTGAGAATGCTCCAGCGGGGGCAGTTGTGCCTGGCAGCGGATGCTTCGTCCGGGGGAAGAGAGGATCTCGTCATGGAGGAAGACAGGAGTCTGTTGCGCTGCCAGGGAAGAAACCAGCCGCGGAGTTTCTCAGGTAAAAGGAGCAGTCCGGTGATTGGCGGTTCAGTGGTGAGTGGCTATCCGGCTGCCGAGGTGCTTGGCACGGGCAGTTCGACCATAAACCGGGCTGGGGTGCGAAGAAAGAAAGATAAACTGCTTGTGCCCACCAGTCAGGGGAAGAAGCCTCTCCAGCCGGGAGATCGTCTGTCGTCGGGCGGTTCTGCAGGGCTCCACCGGTGGTGTCGTGGTAGGTCGGCTCAGCTTCTCCCTCGTCGGATTCTCAGGTCCTGTGGCGACTTCTGAAGTTCCAGTCCCCAAAGCCCTACTTTTATGCAGAAAACCCCCATTCACTCAGCCTGGTTGTCACTCAAACATGCTAAGTGGTGAGCCGGCCGGCTCACCACTTGGGCCAATCACACAAGATTAACCAAGGTAACTCGGTCCAGGGTGCCTAAACCCCCTCCCACACCCCCTGTGGTACCGAGAGTGGCACCACTTTTGGAGGCTTCTGTGAAGAAGCCCGCCAAAAAGTGGAACAAGGGGCTCGACTTGGGTTGGAGTCACAGAAGAGAACACAAACGCCATTTTAGAATCGAGTCTTGGCAAAAAATACCATCCGGAGAATTAATAATTAAATAAACCGGCTGCATGTTCGAGGCTATGAGAATTAAATAAAGTTGGTAGCCTCGAACAATGGGAAAATCTCATAGGAAAATATTCGCGGTCGAATATAAAAAGTAGTTTCCACTGCCACCAGCCAAAACTCGATCAGGGGGGATGGAGACGTGCCCCCTCGACTAACAGACCCCGGGGCAATCGAATTGCCCCGACCAGTACGTCCACAATATGATGGTTTGTACTGGTTTCTGTTAATAATTTGGGACTAGTAAAGCCAACGGTGACTTTACATGCCCTGGGAGACAGTAGTCAGTCCCAGGTTATGGAGTCTATGGTGGGGTGTCACTATGACACCCCTGTGTTACTGCACGGGGGGTGCTGTGCAACACACATAGGAAAAACACATGAGACCCTATGGAGTAAAGGACCCCATAGCCCATAAAACACATTACCAGTCAAAGGAATACCATAAATCATGTCCAAGAGTGGGAGAAAAAGAGTCTCACTCTTGGCAGGAGGAAAAAAACAAACTCCAGAAATCCAGCAAAGCTGCTGGGGGAATCACTAGGTTAGGAAATTCAGCCTAAAGAGAGAATTCTCCCTAACGTGGACAAAGGCAAACCGGCCCTGCTCCTCCTTCTCGATCCATCAGCTGCTTTTGACCTGATAGATCACCAAACACTTAACAACCACCTCACTCTTGCAGCCCATTTCTCCAAACAAGCAGCATCTGGATCACTTCCTTCCTCGAAGGAAGAGCCATGAAGGTCTACTCTGACGCAGCAAACGCAGATCCTACTTGCGGTGTCCCCCAAGGTTCTTGTACAGCCCCTTCCCTCTATAACCTCTTCACTAAACTCCTTTTCGACTTACTTGACTCCATCGGCGTGGCATATACCAACTATGCAGACGACACTCGAGTACTCATACCCCTAACTGGACTCTACCACCAAGACGCCACTAACCTCAACAATAACTATGCTACAATCCAAGCATGGATGGCAATCAGTGGCCTCTGTCTCATAGGAGAGAAGACTGAAATCCTTATTCTTGGGCCAAAAAACACAATAACGAAGCTTAGCCCCCAATACGCCAATTTCAACATAAACAACTCAACCATATCTGTATCATCCTCCGTCAAGCCCCTATGTGTTCACATTGACGCTAATCTATCAATGAACAAACAAGTCAGCGCCATAGCCTCTGCATCAGCATTCAGCACCAAACTCATCAATGCCATCAAACCCTACCTATCCGCCCTCAACCGTGTGGCCATAACTAGAGCAACTATAGGCGCTAAACTAGACTACTGTAACGCTCTCCTAGATGGCACCTCCGCCAAAAACATCCACAGACTGCAAACCACACAAAACAACGGCCTCAGAGCCGCTATGAGCATCCCCAGAAGGGGCCATATATCTCATGCCAGATGCACAGCACGGTGGCTTCAGGTCAAAGACCGAATTACGCTGAAAATCCTTAACAGCACACACAGATGCATCAACACTGCTCCCACATACCTATCTGAAGCAATATTAAGGACCACCTCCACCTGCCCTACCAGAGCTCAGTACACCAACCAGCTACACATACCACGCATCAAGAGAGCTACTGTTGGAGGCTTAGGCTTCTCCTATATTGCACCACAACCCTGGAACTCTCTCCCTGCCACCCTTAGAGCTGAAACACCCATCTCTGCCTTCCGCAAAAACCTCAAGTCCACATTCCTCAACTAGTACCACGACTGCCTCCTCTACCCATGCCATGTATATTGTAATAATGTATATAACAGTTGGAATACAATCAGAAATGCAATATAACTTTATTGTAACGTTGTATATATACTGCTCATGACTATGTATAAGCCTGTACTGTAACAAGTGCCGCAATGTCTTCGGGCTGATGTGCGCTGTATAAATGTTAATAAAACAAACAAAAACAAACAAACTGCAGAGTATTGCATCTTGTCTTTCGGGGACCGAAAGGGGATGTCAGCATAAGCGTGTCTGTAACACTATCCCTATAGTGAGGTGTGTAGACCTTGGGGCAGACGCTGCTAAGTCCGCCATGCCCATCCCCGCCCTTTAAGGCTCGACTCTGGTCTTGCTACAGGGACCACACCCGGCGACAGGGGCGTACAAGCGCATCACACTAAGCACACAACCCCTATGCCAATTTCGACGTCTTCATTGAAAAAGGCGAATGCGCCAACAGGGCCGCCGAGAACTTCGCTGGTTCCCTCGGATCGTTCAGATCCAAAGCCTTCCCCGCATCTGCAGCAGCGTTTTGCAACTGGGCAATCCAAATCAGCTAAGGGCGCTACTCCGAAACCTACACTTCTCCAGCATGGGGTCTGGCATGGATTCACATGCTCATGAATATTCCCCGTCAGGCTGGGAATCCTCGGTAAAGAAAAAAACAGTATCAGTTTCGTTTCTGATCTGTCTTTCGTAGTAATAACCAATCACTGGTCTCTGCGTCATACTGACCACAGCCAATGACTGCCCTCTACCCAAGCACCGCCTCTGGCAGCCATCTTCAGATTTTTACCGCACGTTCATGTGTTGGGATCCTCGTGCTATTGCTCTCGAGCGTTAGTGCTATTTTTTTCACGTTTTTTCTCAAAAACTGTTTTTTTTCAGTCAAAAGAGCCTCAAGCTCCACCGACTCTCCATCCGATCAACGGGGACCCGTGTCGGATTCGTCTGCGCCCCTCCAGGGTGAAGATTTCGTCGCGCTACGCTTTTGGAGGACTCCAGAAGTTTCTCAGGCCCGGACATGGCCCAGGAGAAGGGAAGCTCGACGCCCGGAAAGCTGTTCAGGATCTGCCCTGGATGCCAGCTCCAGAACGTCTTTAAGGAGGACGAACACTCCTTTTGTCTCTACTGCTTACATGAGGACAAGACGCACGTGGAGAAGGACTGTGCGTTTTGCGGCAACATGTCGGAGTGGACCATGAAGGACCGCCATCAACGTCTCGCCAACTGGCTGGAAGGGAAGAGCCCGTCAGGCGAGAAGAAGAGGAAGAAATCCGAGCGGTCTTCTAAGACCGTTGAGGACGCCCCGGCGACGGGGGTCCAACACAAGGCCAAGCACCGCGAGTCCGCTGGCACCGGGAGCGCCGAACGGTCGGGCTCTACGGGCGCCAGGCAGGGCGCACCCTCCCCGGCACCTTCAGCCACGAGCCAACGCTCTGGGTCGCGTAAGAGGAAGGGCGAGCACCCGGCGAAGCTCCTGGAGAGGCCCCGGTCGAGCTCGAAGGCCCCATCGGAGGGGGAGCGAGGCAGTGTGACCCCCCCCTCAAGGATAAGGCGGTGAGCGCACCTAAGGTGGTGAAGGCCTTAATCTATCCGGCCAAGCCCTCTATTGATACTGTCGCGGCGGCCCTGGCTCAGCCTGTGGAGGCTACACCAGTGGTGGCGACCTCGGGGCTCAGAGTCTCCCTGCCACCTCGGAGGGAGTCCTCTTTTGTGCCCATCGATAGGACCCCCGTGAAACCCCCGGCGGGGAAGAAAAAGGGGGGGGCAGGGCGTCGTCGTAGATTCGGCCTCAACCTCAGAGGAAGAGCTGATTGAGGTCTTAAGCCACGGCCTTGGCGTGGAAGAAGACCGGCCCGTCGGGATGGATCCCGACGCAGGCGACGACGACATTGTCGAGGGTGCCGACGGGGCCCCTGATCGCCCGTCGGATTCCCCTCTGCCAGTGCCACAAGACAACTCGGCGGCCATTTTGTTGGCTATACAGTCCTTATGTTCAGAGATAAGGACGAGACTACCGTTGCCGACGGAGGAACCTCTCCCGTCGGGGGATCCTGAACCGGGACCTTCTGGTGCTCCCCGCCCAAGAAAAAGAAGGATTCACCCTCCACCTCCTTTTCAGCCGTCGCGCCCCGTCCAGCCCTCCTCCACCCGAGGGGATGATACGGGGACTGACACAGCAGCGACGGGTACGGACGACGAGGTGTACGACGAGGATCTACCGTCGTCACCTCCCACCAGGGCTTCTCCGCCCGACGAGATTGGATCGTTCCACTCCATGATCGCCAGGGCATCCGAGCTTTTCCAACTCTGCCCTGAGGAGAAGAAAAAGGAAGGATTCCTTTATCAACGGCGCGAGGCCAAGAGGAAGACGGTCCTCGCGGTGCCTCTACTGGACGACATTTGGGATGAGGGCCTCGCCCTCCTCAAGAACCCTTCCACGACGCCAGCTAGAAGAGACCGGTACGAGAAGAAGTACCGGGTCCCGGACACGGCCCCCCTGTGCCTCCGGGCGCAGCCTACCCCGGACTCCGTCGTCTCCGCGGCGGCCAGGAAGAAAGCGGGGGGGGTGCGGCCTCCACATCGACTTCCCCACCGGACGGCGAGGGAAAGAAATTGGACGCTATTGGACGCTATGGGACGCAGGGTCATCTCGTCGGCAGCGACGACGATTAAAGCGGCCAACGCCTTGGCTATCGTGGCCCGCTACGACAGGGAGTTATGGTACAAACTGGCTCCCCTGCTGGACTTCCTACCGGACGACAAGAGGGCGGATGCCCTGGAGATCCTACAGGAAGGCGAGGTGGCGTCGGACCACGCCATCACTATTGCGACGGACATCGCCGACACTGGGTTTCGCCAGTTGGGCAACGTCGTGTGCCTTAGGCGGCGTGGATGGCTCAAGGCTACGGACTTCCGTCAAGACGTACAGACCAGAGTCCTGGACATGCCGTTCGATGGGAACAGCCTGTTTGGGAAAACAGTGGACGATTCCCTCCAGGCCATTAAAGCGGACACTGAGACGGCCCGGGCCCTTGGGGTTCTGCAACGACGGACGCCCTTTCGGAGCAGCGGAGGCAAGGGCGCCTCCAAAGGTTCCGGCGGCGGTTTCTCCACCTACCGTCAAGCGGCCCGCTCGTCGTCTCAGGAGGCCTACAGAGGACGAGGCAAGTCTGGCAGATCCCGCCGTCGTCGCCAAGGAGGTCAAGGCGGCAAAGCCTCGTCGAAACAGGATTGAACCGGCCGTGGGGTCGGGCCCCCACCGAAGCACCCCGGTGGGAGGCCGGCTGGCGAGCTTCGTCAGCGTGTGGGAGTCCATCTCCACCGACCGTTGGGTGCTGGACGCCTTAGCCCGGGGCCACGCGCTCCAGTTTCAAAGAAGGTGCCCGCGCCTCCCCCCTGTGGCCAGGAAAGAGCTTCACGTCCCTCAGCTTCTCCTGGAGGTAAAGGCGATGCTCAGGAAGGGCGTCATCGAACTCGTCCCAAAGAGGCTTCGGGGCTCCAGAGTTTACTTGAGATACTTCCTCGTGAAGAAGAAGACGGGAGGATGGCGCCCCATCCTAGATCTGCGACGGCTGAACAAGTTCATCAAGGCGCAGAAGTTCCGGATGGTCACCCTCCAGCACGTCCTGGGGCAGCTGGAGGAAGGAGACTTCCTGTCGTCGTTGGATTTGGAGGATGCCTACTTCCATATTCCCATCCTAAAGGGGCACCGAAAATTCCTCATGTTTGTGGTCCAAGGGCGTCACTACCAGTTCAAAGCCCTCCCCTTCGGACTACGGTCGGCACCCAGGGTATTCACCAAGTGCCTTGCACCGGTGGCGGCGCAGCTGCGCCGCGAGGGGATCCACGTCTACCCCTACCTGGACGACTGGCTCATCCGAGCCAAGACGAGGGAGCTCGCTGTGGAGCACACGGCAAGGACCGTCCAACTTCTCTCGGACCTGGGATTCTCCGTGAACTACGCCTAGTCCCACCTGGTACCCGCGCAAAACGCACTGTTTCTGGGAGCGAAGCTCGACACTGTCCCTTCTGGCCTCCCCGTCGGAGGAAAGGACCAGGTCCATCCTGGGCAAGGTACAGCGGATGTTGGTTTCCGACGCGGCCAAGGTGAGGTCCATCAAGTCCCTCCTCGGAATGATGCCTTCTTGCATCTACCTCATTCCCATGTGCAGGCTCCGGATGCGCCCGTTGCAGGAGTTCCTGGACGCGCGCTGGATCCAAACGACGGGCGGCTTCGAGGAGAGGATCACACTCGACGAGAGTTTCCGCCGAGCGGTCCGGTGGTGGGGCAACCGCGCGCATCTGACGGCGGGCATGGACTTCCAGACCCCAGACCACCAGGAGACAGTGACCACGGATGCCTCCCTGGAAGGGTGGGGAGCGCACACCGAAAAACAGCACGCGAGAGGCCTTTGGCTCCCGACGGAGAAGTGCCTCCATATCAACGTCCTGGAGCTCCGTGCAGTGTTCTGGGCCCTCAGGTCCTTCCTTCCGTCCCTCAAGGGCAAGGTGGTGAGGATCTTCACCGACAACATCACCATGTTTTACATCAGGAAACGGGGCGGAACCAGGTCTCCAGCGCTGTCCAAGGAGGCGCAGGACCTGTGGCATTGGGCCGTCGCCCAAAGGATGTTTCTGGTGCCGTTTCATCTGGCAGGGATAAAAAACACCATCGCCGACTCACTCAGCAGGGAGCTGCGCTCGTGCCACGAGTGGGAACTACGGCAGGATCTAGTGGATCGCCTCTTCCGACGGTGGGGCACACCCCAGATCGAACTGTTGGCGACGGCGACGAACTCCAAGTGCCGGAGGTTCGCCAGCAGGTTTCCCCAGGCGAGGAGCATGGGCGATGCCTTCTCGTTTCCCTGGGAGGGCCTGTTCCTCTACGCGTTCCCTCCTTTGCCACTGCTAATCCGGCTCGTCAACCAGCTCAAGAGGTCACGGTGCAGGATGATCCTCGTCGCACCTGCGTGGCCGAGGCAGATATGGTTCCCGGACCTTCTGGACTTGTCAGCGTCCCCGCCAATCAAGCTGCCGGTGGACGCGGATCTACTCTCCAGGGAAGGAGGCGCCATCCTCCACCACGACCCGAAATCGCTGAACATGCAGGCCTGGCTCCTGCAGCGCTAGAGTTTGGAGGATACGACATACCGGCCGACTGCAGAGAGGTTCTTGCAAAGGCCTGGGCGTCCTCGACTCTTAAATGCTACGGACACAAATGGAAGAGGTTCTCTGTCTGGTGCCACGCACAGAAGATTAACCCTCTACGGATTACGGCTCCCCAGGTACTGCCATACCTGCTGACGCTGGCCAAAGCTGGACTGGCACACGCGTCCATCAAGATTCATCTTGCTGCGATCTCCCGATACACCAGAACCACGGGCCGGACGTCCTTGTGGTCTCATCGTCTGGTGAAACAGTTCATGAAGGGACTGTTCAGATCGTTCCCGCCGGTGAAGGCGCCGGCCCCGGCGTGGGAGCTCAACGTGGTGCTGACCAAGCTCATGGGACCTCCGTTCGAGCCTCTGCACTCGGCCCCGTTGAAGTTTCTGTCATGGAAAACAGCGTTTCTTGTGGCCATCACCTCCGCACGACGGGTGGGAGAGATCCAGGCCCTTTCCTGCAAGGCCCCGTACTTGACTTTTCACGACACGAGGGTAGTGCTCAGGACGCACCCCTCTTTCATGCCCAAGGTACCGTCGGGCTTCCATCTCAACGAACCCTTGGTGTTGCCTGTGTTCTTCCCGTCGCCTTCGTCGCCGGCTGAGAGGACTTTGCACTCGCTGGATGTGGCTAGAGCGCTGAAGTTCTACGTGGACCGCACAAAGTGTTTTCAGAAGACGTCACAACTCTTTGTGAACTTTGGACCTGTCAATCAGGGGAAGGCTCTCTCGAAGGCTTCCATTTCCAGATGGCTCTCCGGCTGTATCATGTACTGTCATCGGTTGGCAAACCGACCGCTGCCTGGCCGTCCGAGAGCCCATTCCACCAGAGCGATCGCAGCTACCACTGCGTTCCTTTCTGGTGTGTCCCAGCTGGACATATGCAGGGCTGCTACGTGGAGGTCGACGCACACCTTCACGAAATTCTACTGCGTCGATCGGGATTCCAGGGAGGAGTCCAGGGTCGGCCAAGCAGTGCTGCGCAACCTGTTCGCCTGAGGTGAGCCTGGTGAGGAGGTAAGATTGCTTGATGTTGAGTTTGTAATGCTTAATGTTGAGCCTTTGCTACCTCCCGTGGTTGTGCATGTGTGTACTGCTAGGTATTCTTTATTCATGAGCATGTGAATCCATGCCAGACCCCATGCTGAAGAAGGAACAAGTTACTTACCTGTAACTGTTGTTCTCCAGCATGGGTCTGGCATGGATTCACATGCGAACCCTCCTGCCTACCCCTCTGCGGCTCTTCACTTGGTCATACTGCCACTTCACGTGCTTCCAAATCTGAAGATGGCTGCCAGAGGCGGTGCTTAGGTAGAGGGCAGTCATTGGCTGTGGGCAGTATGACGCAGAGACCAGTGATTGGTTATTACTACGAAAGACAGATCCGAAACGAAACTGATACTGGTTTTTTCTTTACCGAGGATTCCCAGCCTGACGACGGGGAATATTCATGAGCATGTGAATCCATGCCAGACCCATGCTGGAGAACAACAGTTACAGGTATATAACTTGTTCCGAGTGCGGGAGTCTGACGCTTCGACGGTTTCTAAGGCCTCAGTAGGCCCAAAAACTACAGCTAGCCCTCTACCCAGAAAACCGACCACTAGGCCCTCTAGTGCCGCGGATGGTATTACAACTGACGATAAATAATCAGAGCCTTTGTCTCATGACGATTCGGCGACTATCGGAACAATTACAGCGGCGGTGGGCCTTACTCCAGTTCCGCTTAAGGTTATGGGCCAATCCGCGGAAAAGATTTCTGCAGATTGGGTTCCCGATTCAGGTGAGTCTTACGAAGATAGTCGAGAGCCTCTTTCCGACACCCTGAGAGGTTCCTTTCGACGCTGCAGTGCGGAGAACGTCGTTTCTCCTCACGTAGGCCCGTTTGTGTCCTCTAAATGGACTACAGAAAAATTCGAAAAGTGTATGGATCGGCTGGAGCAGATTATCAGTTCTTCTGATCATCCGCCCCCAATAAGGGCTCGGGTAGACCCTAACCTCAAAATTCAGGAAGATCATTCTCATGTTTTCCAACAGGAAGATGTGGTCGGGATGGACACATATGGAGACATCTATAATGAAGAAGCAGCTTCTTTCCTGCAAAACTATGAGGAAGATCAACATGATACTACGGACAACTGGGAGGAAACCCAGCAGGATGGTTAAGACCCATGGACACAGCAAGGTCAGGACTCTGACGTTTTGTGCCCAGACTCTCCTCCGTCCACCCCGGCTCGCCAGACCTCTCCTGTCGATGACCAAATGGCATTCAACGCCATGTTGAAAAAAGCAGCTGAATACTTCAAAATTGCCACTCAAGAGGCGGTTCCTGAGCAGGATTTTGTGGAGTATATCAAGGAAAAACCTCCCGGCGAGTCAATCCATCCCCCTCAACTCTGTTAAGAGATGGGTAGCTCCCTCATTGGTGTCACCTGCTCAAACATGGGCAGTGAACCCGAGAGTCGAAAAATTATTTCAACCTTCTCCCTCCGACCCTCTATACATCAAAGGGCACGCCATTCCAGATTCACTGGTAGTAACTACCACTCGAAAGAGGGCAGGGGTACCCCTTGCCACGGGAGAATCACCACCGGACAAGGAGTCTAAGCGGCTGTATGCCCTGGGCAAACGTGCCACATACGGGTTGCTAATAATACTACTCTATTAGTAAGCTATGCTGATGCCCAATGGAATATGCTCCAGGAAGGCCTCCAAGTGGTTCCTGACCCGCCAAGTCAAAGCTTCTCTCCATTGTAACGGAGGGAAGACTAGTTAACCAGAATGTGGTGAAAAATGCACTGGATACTGCAGAAACTGCAGGCAGGTCTCTTGCACAGGGAACGCTACTGAAAAGACACGCTTGGCTGAGTACATCAGGATTCAGACCTGAGACTCAGGCCTCTCTCATTAATAAACCCATTGAGGAGACTAACCTCTTCGGAAAAGCAGTAGATGAGGCTTTGGAAACGGCCAAGAAGGAGCATGAGACTATTGGATCTCTGCATCAAATTACAGAATCCCTCCTCCCAGAGGGGTAATAACACTTGGCGGTCCTTTCGAGGGCAATCCCGTGCTGGCCAAAACAACTACGGCACGGGTAGTTTCAACACAAATCAAATCTCTGGAAGCCCCATTTACTACCCCTCAAGGAGTCAGAAACGCGGCAAAGGTAGAGGCAGAGGCCGCAGTCCCAGAGGAGCCACGGCCTCTGACCACCAAGTCCCCTCCCATGTCACCCCAGTCGGGGGGCGATTAACATCTTTCGTCAGGGCATGGGGGGGAGGGGATAACTTCCGACCAGTGGGTCTTAAAGACGGTCGTCCACGGTTACTGCGTGGAATTCGCCCAACATCCACAGTTCAGACTGCCGTGCTCACGATGCCTTTCACCGGACCATCTGGAAATCCTGATCCAAGAGGTGGAAGCACTGCTGGGAAAGGACGCCATAGAAGCCGTCCCTATTCTTCAGGTAAAAGAGGCTATTTATTCAGTGTACTTCCGTGTACCCAAAAAGGATCTCACCATGCGCCCTGTTCTAGACCGGCGCCCAGCGAACAAGTTTATAAAACCCCAGGTGTTTTCCATGGTAACACTGCAGGAAGTGATCCCATTGCTGAAACAGGGGGACTTCATGGCAACATTGGACATGAAAGATGCATACTTTCATATTTCAATGTTGCCAGCGCACAGAAAATAACTGAGGTTCATGGTCCAGGACAAACATTACCAATTCAAGGTACTCCCCTTTGGCATCGCCTCGGCGCCAAGGGTGTTTACCAAAGTCCTGGCAGTGGCGGCAGCACACCTGCACAGACTATCAGTCCCAGTTTACCCTTACCTCAAAGATTGGCTCATCACGGGGGACTAGTTTGACGCTTGTTTTTCGAACACCCAAAAGACAGTAGATCTCTTCAGCCTGGGTTTCACGATCAACGAAAATAAATCCAGGTTAGTCCCCAGCCAAGTAAAACAATTTCTGGGAGCTCTAATTCGGACGGAAGACGGTTTCGTCTTCCCCTCCAGTGAGAGGGTTCACAACATGCTTTCAAAGATCCCTCAATATGTAGCCAGTCGGAGGTGACGGTACGCAAAGCAATGCGCTTGCTAGGAATGATGGCGTCATGCATATACTTGGTTCCCCACACGCGGCTGCGCATGTGCCCATGCAAGAGTGGCTCAACAGCCAGTGGTGTCAGGCCAGTGGACAATGGGAAGATCTGGTAGTTGTCTCGCCAGCCCTCGTTATCTCTCTGCAGTGGTGGTCAAGAGAAAACCTCTTGAAGGGGAAGACCTTCACCACCCCTGCAGTGGAAGCCACTCTCACGACGGACACATCTCTCACAGGGTGGGGAGCTCATCTGCTTCAACAGACAGCGTACAGTGTTTGGTCTCTTCAAGTAGCGTCCAATCATATAAACTTACTGGAGCTGTTAGCAGTGTTCAAAGCTTTGAAAGCCTTTCAGGTGCAACTGCAAGGGAAGACAGTGCTGATTCTGACGGACAGTATGTATTACCTGAACAATCAGGGGGGCACTTGCTCTCTATGGCTATCCAAGCTGTCCCAGAACATTTGGATATGGGCTCTCAAACACAAGATGTTTCTGTTGTCCCAACATGTTCCAGGGGAACTCCATCTTCTAGCAGACATACTCAGCAGAGATTTCCCTCTGCCCGAAGAATACGAATGGCGACTGCACGAAGACATTGTATCCAATGTCTTCGCAGAATGGGGGTGCCCAGAGATCGACCTGTTCACTACTCAGGAGAACGCCCAATGCCAAGACTACGCCTCCAGGTACCCCCTGAACGGATCCAAGGGTAACGATCTCTGGATAACATGGTCGGGGAGATTTGTCTACGCTACACTCCCCCTCCCCCCGAATACCCATCTCAACAAGATATTGCACAAGATGCAGCAGGAACCGGTTTCCATGATACTGGTGGGCCTGCCCCAACCCTGGTTCGCTCACCTGATGGAAATGCCCCTCTCCCCGCCAGTCAAGCTACCCTGCCCGTAGAGCATATTGTCTCAGGACAGAGGGGATAGACCCTACACCCATGCCCACAAACTCTGAATTTAGCGGCATGGCTCCTGTGATCATAGAGTTTTCGCACCTGCAACTCCCGCAGAGGTGGATGGACATACTCAGGGAAGCGAGAAAACCTAATACACGTTATTGCTATGCCTGCAAATGGAAACATTTTGTCATCTGGTGCAATTCCAAGTGCGTCAATCCCATCGATTGCTCACCCTCACACATCGTGCTGCATCTAACCCACCTGTTGGACACTGGGTTAGTCTTCAATTCCCTAAAGGTTCATCTGGCTGCTCTGTCAGCCTACACCACGTCACAACAAAGGGTGTTGTGGTGGAAAATACCAATGATTGAAGCCTTTATGGAAGGGGTTAAGAGGATTTATCCTCCCATTTCTCACCCAGCCCCTGGATGGGATCTGAATGTGGTTTTGACCAGGCTCATGGGAGCTCCCTTTGAGCCTATGCATAAAGCAAGTCTGAAAGACCTGACTTATAAGACAGCCTTCTTAGTGGCTATCACTTCTATCAGAAGGGTTAGCGAACTACAGGCTTTCTGTTCTAGACCCCTTTGTCATAGCCCACAAAAATAAGGTAGTTCTGCGCACACACCCCAGGTTTGCGCCTAAATTCATCTTCAAGTTCCATGTGAACCAATCAATCTAACTACCCACTTTCTTCCAGAACCCTACCAACATGGCCGAAAGAAGTCTTCACACACTAGACGTGCGCAGGGCAGTCATGTTTTACCTGGAAAGAACGAAACCACTAAGGAAGACTAAACAATTCTTTGTTTCAGTGGCAGCTGGTAGAGAAGGGGACCCTGTCTCTAAATCCGCTATCTCAAGGTGGATTGTCAAATGCATCACACTGTTACACTCTTGCTAAGAGAGAACTGCCCTTCAAGCCTAGAGCACACTCTACTCGAGGCACTGGGGCATCCATAGCATTCATTGCAAATGTTCCTCTTGAGTCCATTTGCAAAGCGGCAACCTGGAGTTCTGTACACACCTTTTACAAAACACTATTGCCTAGAAAATCATTCTAGGTCTGATTCTCAGGTGGGACAAGCGGTACTAAGACATCTTTTCTCTACTGTTCCTTCTCACAACCCACCTCCAACTCTGGTTACTGCTCGCTAGTCTATTCACAGCATGTGATTCTAAGCAGATTAACAAGCATCAGAAGACATGTATTACTTACCGTAATAGCAGTTCTGATGATTGTATCTGCTTAAATTCACATGTGCCCTCCCCGCTCGGGGTGGAAGGAACATGGACGTCTTACTACTTTCTCTCTTTATGTACTCGCTCACTATAGCCTTGGCCTCCCACATGGCAGAATAAATACAATTGGAGGGACCTTGGCGCGTGAGGGATTTTGGGTACTACACACGTCACAATGGGGATAGTGTTACAGACACGCCTATGCCGACGTCCCCTTTCGGTCCCCGAAAGACAAGATGCAATACTCTGCGGTTACCACTGGATGTCGGACCATATGCACAGCATGTGAATCTAAGCAGATACAATCATCAGAAATGCTATTACGGTAAGTAATGCTTGTCATTTATAACTGAAACCTTGAGTACAAGTGTTACTTGGCTACTTGTATTTGCAAATTTCATTGCTACAGCTCACATCTACCCCTCTTGAGATGAGCGTGGCTGCTCACTCACACTACCAACTTGTGTAGTACAGGCCTATACCAAAAGGTGGGTTACCTACTACCAAATAGACAAGTGTTGTGTAGTGTCAAACCATGTTACTACATCAGTTCTTGTCTAACAATGGTTTCAGGTTTTTGACCATCTTAAGGACTTCTATTTCAGAAAGGTCTCTGAAGAAGAATTGGGTGGTGGTGGGGGAGATGGGAGGAGGAGTGCAGCTGATACAAGTGGTTATGGGATGTTTGGTGAAGGTAGCTTGTTGAGAGGATTTTCGAGTTCAGGGTATCGATTTTACCTAATAGTGCTGCCTGGATGTCTGAGCAGCATGTTATGTCTTTAGTGATGATGGTACGAGTTTGGGCAGGAGATTAAAGTTCTCTAAAGATGTAAAAGAAATCAGAGTTGGTGTTGCTGATTCTAGAGTTGAAGGAGTTTGATTTGGCTGCAATAGTGGCAGATTTGTAGCGTCTCGATATATTGTTGAACTACCGTAATTGTATTTCTGATGCTTGCATCTGCTTAGATTCAGATGTGCCCGCCCTCCCCTTCTTGGAGTAGAAGATGCTTGGTAAAGCAGTATAGATCTTTCACACCTCATGGTCTCTACCTACACTTCACGCTTACAACTTACACTCCCTCTTGTCAGAAACAAATAATCTGAGGATCCTCGACACGTGAGGAATTGGGTACAGGGTACGTCACACTGGGAATAATATTAGTCGAGCCCTGTCGACGTCCCTTTTCGAACTTCAAAAACTTTCTGTGCAATACTCTGCCGCTTCCGCTAGATGTCTGTCTATGCAGAGCGTGTGAATCTAAGCAGATACAAGGATCAGAAATAAGATTGCAGTGAGTAATGTATCCCATATATATACAAGCAAATCTAAAATTCAGCGACTAACGATGACATTTAATATAGAAATGGAATCAAATTATAAAAGGAACAATAGTGCAGGTGAGTAACTTTCTACGCTTTACATATCCAGCACACAGTGACCTCAGTTAAGGTCAGTAACAGCACTTGTATATCACCTTTGCAAAATTGAGATTGGAGGGACAGTTTTAAAGTTAGACAGAACACAGCTAGCAACTGTTAATAACAAGTTAACTCTCCCAGAGAGATTTAGGCAGTCGGTTTACTAGCAATGAAGGTGTTCACAATTAAAACCTATGGAGGACCAAGCATTGCTAAAGCCAGTCGGATCAAGAAGATGGACCTTTGGGGAAACCGGCACAGCCAAAGTCAAATGGACCATTCTAGTTCTGATGAAGATCTTAAGATGAAAAGTTAACCAGTCAGTGGTT
Organism: Ambystoma mexicanum; assembly: GCF_040938575.1. Classification (NCBI taxonomy): domain Eukaryota; kingdom Metazoa; phylum Chordata; class Amphibia; order Caudata; family Ambystomatidae; genus Ambystoma; species Ambystoma mexicanum. The sequence goes on along the minus strand of NC_090933.1, from coordinate 1,077,031,960 downwards.
CGTGAAGAAAACACAGGAGCTAACGGGGGGGGCCTTCCTGATAATACACAGGCTGCAAGGCCTGGACAGAGGTGTTGAGGTAAACTCTCGCTTGAAGACAGCACTTCCCAACCAGGAAGCACCGAAAATGGCACAAGGTAATTAAACCCAAAGCCCCACAGTACCTTTAAATATGAAGAAGAAATTGTAGCTGGCTTCCTACTAGGTGCAACGTTGCAGACCCTGATTCCTGCTCCTTGATCGTGGTGACGAAAGGGGGTGGGGGGGCTTTGGTGTGGTTCTGCTGTAGCATTCGGGAGAAGGTTTCTGCAGCAATGGGTTCAGCTCACCTATGCAGCTCTTTGTGGTTTTGGCACCTTTTTCTCAGTGCCAGGAATAAACTAATATTGCTGGTTGGATTATCTTCGATTACTCGGTCCTGACCTCTGATAAGGGAACTTTTGGTGAAGTCCTGCCTCTGGAGGTCCACACGGATGCCTCCAAAGTTTCAGCCGGATTCAGTCTTTGGAAGACAATGCACTCTATAATGGTCTCGGCACCCCCGGGTATTGGTGTTCTGCGGCCTGAGAAAGTCGCAGGACGTCGGGGGATGGCCCAACATGAAGGTCTTGAGGCTAGTTGGTCCCACCAGCCTAAGCGAGGAAGCCGTCCTTGGTGGGTCTTCTGTCCCGGAAAACTGAGTCAGCAAAGCTGCAGGACTTTACTGTTGCTTCTGCGGTCCTTGAAGGCGCTGCTGGCGTCTCTGCTCCGGATTCCTTGTTCCAGTGGTAGACTGTCTGTATTCCCAAAATGCTTGCCTTATATGATGGAACCCATTCATTCACACTCAGAGCTATCAATCATGTTGGGGGTTGGCTGTCCTCTGCCAGCTGCCCATAAGAACTGGTTTAAGCCAGGCATACCTACAAAGGACCGTGAAGTTTTGGGCTCCTTTTTCACTTCCTGCCTTACCAGACACTCTGGAGTTGGGGCGGTCTTCAGGGCTGATGCCCCCAAAGGCAAAACTCACAAAGGGCTCAAATCTACTCTAAGGATAGAAGAAAAGCCAGGAAGGAACTGACCAATGAAAAATGGTGAAAAAAGACTGGCCATTTTGAGAAAATGGTCACCCATGGGCGCTGTACTGCAGCTGAGAAATCAGCCTGCTAGTAACTTGCACAAAAGGTAGTAAAAAGTAACCACTGCCACCAGCCATTTAAGTTAGTCGGTGTAACAAAATGTTACATGAGGAGTGGGAGAAGGAGTTGCAATGTAACCCCCAGCACTCCCCATAGGGTGGTGTGTGCTGGACCCACAAAAGAAAAGCTAAGTAAGATTACTTTTATCTTACTATTCTTAGGAACTCTAGTCCTCACAAGAAAAGGTATTTAAACATGGAGGAGTCCAAGGGGCTCCCCAGTGACACTGCACGGAGGGTCCTCTGTTGCACCAAGCAAAAAGCAGCTGCCTGTATTAAATAGAGGGAGCTTAACGGACTTCTAAAAACAGTAAGAATACAAATCCCAGTCGGAGTAAAAGTTCCACTCACTCAGGTTAAAATCAAAGTCCAGAGTCCAGCAAAAGTGCTGGGGGTCTCTGCGGTTACAGGGAATTGGCATAAAAACATTCTCCCAAACGCGCATCGTACCAGAAATTAATTCCTAAATGTGGACATGTCTGTGAAGGATCTCCTCTTTCCAAAACCAAAAGCTTACCCCTAAGGTTTAAGCAGTGTGGATGTACTGGTCTCTCTTGCTTGCTGTGTTCCCACAAAACCATTATATGTAATCCATCCAATTTTCTGATTAATACAGAGATGGATGCAGCATCAGACCATTGTTTTTTTTTTATATATCTTACCACCAATACATATATGGCATATTTCGATTGAAAAGAGGTCTTCTGCAGATGCTTTTGCACAGAGCCCCTCTACTTGCAACAGCCCTCTTCTAACCCTTTATAACATGGGAGAAACCAACCTGGCCTGGACGGTTTGTACAGATGAAGAGTCTACGCTCCCTTTGCAGGGTTCCTTTCTGATTAGCATACCTCGGAAAAGATTTTGCGGTTATTTTGTGAAAAATGAAACCATCACCATTTCAAACCAAGCATGCACCAGAGAAAAGGGGGAGTGCATGCTTGGTTGGTGTAACCAGAGGGCGCATATGGCAAGACTACCAGAAACAAAAATGCGGCATTTGAGCGGGATCTGGAAGACTAGAGCAGGGGGACGGGGAGGGGGTGAGGGAGAGGGCTGGCGGTCGCACGAAAAGGAGAGATGGGACAGGGCCGTTGGTTGGGTTGGGGGTGAACTGCAGAGACGTGACTGGTGAATGTAGTGGGAATGTAGGTGCAGCTGAGAGGGAGAAATGTGGTGTTTCTAACCAGGGATACTCTTGAAAGGAAGGTCATTCAAGGGGTGAGGTGATGGGCTGAAACCTGCACGACAACCCTGATCAAACCCTGCAGGTCATGGAGCCGGTGAGGGCAGGAGCAAAAGGAGGTGGGGTTCAGGGGCTCTTCAAAAAACAGGGGTTTTCAAGAAGCATGGGGGTTGGGTGGGGGAGTATGATGTAAAAGAAACTGGCACAACCATCAAATAGAGAACCTCGGTGCAACGATACTTGTACAGTGGAATCATTGCACACATGGCACTTCTATCTCCTCACTCTCTTCAAAATTCTCAGTTTTATTACATGAAGTGCAAATCTGCTAGAAAATGGGTGTGTTTGTACCAAGAGAACGCCACATGGAATTTCCTCCTAAACAGACCCTTCAGGATTTTGTGGTATGAAATGGCAAATTTTGCTGCATAAAATTGCACATTTTGTGGCACACACCTTTTATTTATGGCGGCATTTTTGCACCGCAATTTTTATTGACTGGAGGGTGCAAGATTGGTACATTGCAGGAAAGAGGCCGTGTGCAAGGCTACAAGAGAGCCAGGGTGTCAATATATGTATATTTTGTATCAAATAGGAAGAGTCCTAGATTTCTCTGGCTTGGCAGAACAGTGTTTGTTTTGGCTACATTTTTTGGTTTAACGTGCATGCCTATTTAATAAGTTATTAATCATTATCAGTTGCAATGCTGAAAATGTGCCCCAATTCAGCAAACACCCACACACCTCTCACCAACACACCTCACACGTCTCACCAATTCTCCATCACAACTTGTAATTTTTGAACCTCACTCTGTCATACACATACTCACATGCTCTGTCACACTGCCAAGTCACAATTTGCGCTCTCTAGTCCCTACCAAACTCCAAATCACACTCCCAACTCACACCGTAAACTCCCCAATTCCTCCCGCAGTATACAGTCCTTCATTCCTGTATGCTACTTCTGCATCTTTCATCCTTTCTCCAATTCTATCACACTCTTCCCTCATCCTTTCTCCCAATCTGCAGCTCACTGTCCCTTTCCGGCCAACCCCTCTCTGATTTTGGCCCACTACTACCCCTGAGCCCACGTTCCTTCCACTTTCTGTACCTCTGCGCTCTCTGATTTCTGACCCACTGCATCCGCTCTGCTCTCTTGCCCACCACTTCCCCCTCTGACCCACTGCTCTCCCTCTGATCTACCTTTGCTTTCTTGCCTACCATGCCACAGCTCACCCATCACTCACCCTCTAACTCCTTTCTCTCACATATTGTGACCATTTTTCAATTTTTGAATTAAACTGTAGATTTTGACCAGAAAAAAATGGGGCATCTAAAAATAGAGCAGAAATGTGCTGTTTTTAGATTACCCATTTTTGGAAATAAGCAGGCCACCTTAATCTCAAAGGTGACCTGCGCATTTCCATGGGGCAGAGCTGAAGCGCAAATGATGCACTGGCCAGCCACGTTGAGTACTTTTGTGTTGGCAGCACTCTCCTGACAATGGTCTACAGGCTCCCTGTGCATTTCACAGTACTGGCCCTGAATGATCCTGTCACTGTAAATTGCACCCCAAAAAAACACATTTCTATCCCATTTGGGGAACAGAAATGCAAGTGAGACAGCAGCTGTCACACTTAATGTTTTTTTTTTAAAAAAAAAGTTTTGCATGAGTCAGTAGGGTCAGTAAAGACCCTATAAAGCAGTGGCACCCCTCGCGCATTTATTTAAAGTGGGCGCATAGGGTGGCCTACAATTTCTGCACATTTAAAAGCACATCTTGCTTGTCAATTTGGGGTGCACTTTTAAATGCGCAGAAACGCCCCCTGATTTGCGCAAAGGGGTGAAAAAGGATATCTGAATGGGCGCATTATAAGAAGCGTCCATTCAGATGTCCTTTGTGGATTGGACTGTTGTTGTGTTTTTTTTTTTTTTTTTTGGCTCAATGGATGAGATGTGCTTGCGCATTTCATTTGAGTCCAAAAACAAAGTTGAGAAACTGGCCACTTGAGTATATTTTTTTTTCTTTTCACAAGCGACAATTTTGTGGTGTTTTCGCAAAAACAGCAGTTTTTCACTGCATTTTGCGGGATCGCAAAATCGCTATCAGCTGGAGGGTCTGCCTAAAGCAGTGTAGTGTCACCAATCCCATACATGTATGTTGCCGAATGTGCATATTCCAAAGTAGTAACACTTGGCTAGGGTTATCCGAGGGACCATTTTGCCTGCGGCTCAATTTCCTGTTCTTGGGCTTTCATTTAGTAATACGTTATTGTGAGTTATCTTTAAGCAGTTGAGCGAACTAAATGGTTACAGTGGTCCGTAAAGAAGTACTAACCCACATTAGCCAATAAATGGCCTGGACTAACCCTGCTGCCAGCTCAAGTGTATTGTCGTTTGCAGGACATCTTTCAATTACAGTATAGAAGACACACAGAGATTGTGGGGTTATCCAAGTGTTCCCAAAATTCTGAAGCTGATGCGTTCATTAAGTCTCAAAACTAGTCTTTAAAGAATCCCTGTCCCTTCAGAGACAACTTTGTCTATAAACGAATATACCAAAAGTGGTGGCCAACAGAAAAGTCCTACCTACTCATGTATTACTAACCTTTTGCTTATAAAAGAAATGCTTGCAATTCCCGGCTACAAAACATCTACAAACCTAGCCCATCAATGTCCATCCCTAGTCTGAAAATAAACACAAAAGATGGTTCCCCGGGAGATCTGCAGGAAATGTTCATGATTTTGACCTTTCCATGGTCTCTTGGTGCTGGCTTACTGCAGTTGGACCTACCCACAGGTTTTGGGTCTACTTGACCGTATCACATTTGATCGGCTTTTTTGACCTTTTATTTTGGTCTAAAATGTGGGGAGGGAGACCCCCCGCAACCCTGTCCTCTACTTCCCCCTCAACCTCCAAATCTATGCCCTTACCCACCCCATGTGTATAAAAAGTCAAACAAATGTAATCAAATGTTTTAGGTCCGTTATGCTAATACCACCCACAGTCTTGCGTTATCCAGACCTTACTACCTTTTAGTTGCTTCTTGGCACTGAGTGTTCTTATAGGCTGGGAAACTTGTCTCCCTCACCAGCCTTTGGAATTGGGGTAGGGATCTCGCTCTCCCCTCGAATTGGAATCCTTTTCTATTTCATTGCCTATAGTGCAAACCTAGGACAAGAGCAGGAGGGTGCCGGCATTGTACTAGGCATTTTATACAGTCGCACAGTACTGTTGATGGAGGGAAAGGAGGTTAAGGATGGTGGGATTATAATCAAGCCTCTGCTGGATGGATTGAGTTCCATATGGTCAGGGAATGGCAGAATGACTGCTTGCAAGTCTTCTCTTTAAGGGCTAACTTGGACCTTTTGATAGTTTTGCTAAGATCCTCCCAGAGGTGCAGAGTTTAGCCAAATATGTTGGCGTTTCCGTTCCAGACTTGCAGTGATGCATGTAAATTGGAATCTAATCCTGGTGGGGAGGGGGAATCAGTAAAGCTTGTGCAATGTTGGAGATAGTCTAATTTGCGGGCATCCTGTAATGAGGGGTCTGCGGCGTGGTTGAGCAGGGTGAGGTGTGCACTTGGAAGCCCTGTCTAAGATCATGAGCGCTTGGACCCCTGTCCGGACGTCATGTGGTGGTGGTGGGGGAGTACATGGTGGTGTTTTTGAGAGTGGTGAGATTTTTAGCTATGAGGTTTGTGCCGTTTTGGCTACGTACTTATTAAAGGAAAGGTTACTGTCTGCAGTGAAGCCCAGAGATTTGACAGCTGAGGGGTGAATCCTTCCAGGCACAGTCATCCAGCCATTGTTGCACGAGTTGTTTGGTAGGGGGACCAATGAGGATGCATTTGGTCTTTGTGCGGTTCAGCTTGAGGTACAAGTTTGGCTGGGTAGCCATGCATTTGCGGAGATGAGCAATGTCCTTGATTCCGTGGGCCTTAAGGTACACAGAGTGTCTTCAGTGTACTGATGAATGACTATGTGGTGGTCATTTAAGAGAGCTCTGCTGGCTGGCAGATGGGGGACATTTCCTCGGGATTCTTTCCACAGAGGCCAGTCGTTGGGTCCTCCAACTTCCTCCAAGTATTATAATCCAGCTCCACCTGAACACCACTGGTCATCATGACTGCTTTCTAACTTGTCTGACAGAGCTTCTGGTGTATGGGTGACAGCAGGCTGGCTACCTAGGTCGAGGTCTGTGTTGACAGGCAGCGAGGGAGTAACTGTTTCCTCCCCGTGTACACCTGTTAGAGGCTTCCTCTGGTTCTTTTTATACAGCAGGGCGATGGGCATTTTTGTAAGCCTGCATGAGATGGGCTTTACCTTGGACAACTTGTCTCGGGTTAGTCCCTTCTCCATTCTTTCTGTAACCAGCTCTTTATTCAATTAGTTGTTCTGTTCCTATTGGGTAGGAGGTAAATTGACTTTATTATGCCGGTCACGCAGCTTTAAGTATGCCCCGTGACATTGGGGCTATCTTGAAATTACCTGTTAATGGCTCCATAGTGTTCAGCAGCTGCTGGTGTTTGCTGGGCGATTGGGAGCTGCGACTTCTGACAAGGTGGTCTAGAATATGCCTTCTAATGTGCCGATAGTTGATAATCAGGTGCACATATAATTAGCTGTATTCGAAGTAAGATCATACTTGGAATATACTATTACTGTTGGGCAAACACCATAGTGAATCTTTAGTTAAGCGACAAGAATACCAGAATTTATAATCTGAATACTCTCCAAGAAAATAAGTGATTGTTTGCAATTATATTAACATATTTTCTGTGTCCTCACAATTACAATGCCACCTCTTTCTTGGTTCAGGCAGCATCCCACATTTTTATTTTTCTCCTGGTAACTGTTGAGATGTATTTGGTCTGGACCTGTTGTTCATGCACCAGTGCACCGTTCACTTCAAATAAGTTTATGAAAAATGTTTCCTTGATGGTAATGGTTGCCAATGCAAATGTTAAACCAGAGTATTCTCTGGCAAGTCTAAAGTCTATGAAAGCACTCCTTGAGGCTGGGTAGTAGCAATTGAGAAAGTAAGCCAAGCCTATTTTCTATGCTAACCTGCATAATTGTCAGTTTATTGTTGCTCTAGTATGAACCTAAGGCTTGTAGATTGATTTTTCTTGATAAAATACTTCTTTGGTAATATCTTCTGCAAACTAGTTGTCACTTAGGTGTGTTCCATAATGTATTTCTAACATTTGTGTCTCCTTTCAGGAACTACGAGAAGAAATCGAAAACTTCAGAATTTAAGAATGAGTGCCAGAATTTATAGATTTCTTTTAAATAAGTTAATTTTTTCTGCAAATGTATTGTATTTTCTCTTACTGTCTTTTAGGCTTATTCAAACTTGGATTGTTTTATAAGAGAGATATATGTATACTTATATATATGATCAAATAAAAATTGTTAAGGGTTTGTATTTCTTTTGTCTGTAAAGGAAAACTAAAATGAATCTGCAAAGGCAACCATTTTGTCTTTGCTGAAGTGCTGAAGGGAACTGCCTGTGTTCCCGCTAGGGGTTTGATTTTGATCGCAATTGTTGGTAAAGACCAGTCAGAAATAGTAGCCATGTTTAATCAAAACATGTTTGAGCTGTCCTTTCATGAAAATAAGAACTTCATGTTACAACATAAGCAGTTCATTTTGTAATTTTAGCTGCCCGGTATGCACCATTCAGCTGTACATTTGGTGTAGAACTATGGCACCCATGTTATGTATGTTCTTTGAACAGTATAGCAGTGCACTCTGCCCCAATTGGTAATATAAAGTATACAAAACGTCAATGAACACATGCTCACAGGTGATGTACTCTGGCATGGTCATGTGTCAGGCCAGCACATGTGACTAAATCTTTCTGCACTGATCAAGCTTGCATGTAGGCCAGCAAGCTACTCATTGGGAGATGTGGTGTAGTGAGTGTCTCAGTAATATTGTTTAGACTCATTTTAGCCACCTTATCGCAATGAGGTCCTCAACAAGTTCCCTTACCTGCTAATATTGGGAGCTCTTAGAAATGGACTTTCATGTTGGCAGCAAAGTATAATGAAGAAAATAAATTTGAGTGGATTCATGTTGGAACCAGAGCAGCCAATGTATGTTTGTTGCTTGTGTTTTTGGTGTGTTGATAGGAAACTTCTTGAAGGTAAATGCTAGTACTGCATACATCAAATAACCTGACTTCCGAAACATACTTGGAAACCTTAGGTAGCATATGTGCGCAAATATTCCACCGACTTGTTATTTCTTTGTAAATCTTTACTGGGTTTTCAAACATCCACCACACAGTGATAGTAAACATTTATAGGGCAATCGTATGTAATTCCCTAGCTAATGAGCACTGTTAAGTGAGTACCGGTAGACATGAATTCAGTAAGATGCAATGAAGTTGGTTTTAAAGCATAATCCATTCTTATCATGGCTAGTAAGATGTTTTTGGGCTCACCAGTCTGCAATGTTAAGCAGCGTAAAATCAGAGGGATACTAAACAAAACTAAATTGTCCCACATAAATATAATGGACCAAAATCTGCTTAACTCAAATCCGCGACCATTGTCTGAAGTAGATCATTTGATACTAGTTTTGCCACAATGATGGGGATTTGGATACTTCCAGTTACTAGATTTTTCAACCATACCAGGCCTAGCTTAATAGGCCTAGATGTTGACTTATCTTTTGTGTGCAGTTGAACTTTGCCTAGCAAACACTCAGTGACGTGTCTACCTCCCATTCATTTGTCTCAGATAAACCACTCCGCAATGGCCCAGGGCTTCTGTGGGTTCACATCCCCACTCAATGTGTTTAAAAGTAGCCCTGGGGCTATTGCAACATGGGCATTAACAGTCGTAAGCGACATGCGATGCTAGTTTCGATTTTCTTTTCTCGTGTCCCAGATATGCCTAAAGAGAAAGTAACCACCTCTCCACACAGTCCACGGTGTGGCACTGGCTGAAAGCGTGCTGGCCATGTGTATGTTTTTGCACAAGCAGAGTGCAAGGTATGGAGATGTTTAGAGCTGGTGTGCAGTTTTCTTGGCTCTACTCACACAGCGTTGCATTGGCAGATGGGTATGCCATAGCCCTCAGAATGAGGAGCAGTCGTGTGAGCTGGGTTCAAATGCCATGCATTTTTGGCCTTAACATTTATCTTTATTATTACAGAACTGTACATTTAAAATAAGCAGGCTGGTTTCATGGGCAATAGAGTATGCACCTAATTGCGTCTTGGATGGTTTAAACATTGCGCATGGGCTAACAGTTCCCCTCTGTTCTCATCAGAGCTCCCTTGCAATCCAAATATATATATATATATATATATATATATATATATATATATATATATATATATATATATATTTCTTTATAGTTGCACATTCTGCCAGCTATTTTCTTCTACGCTGCTTATTATAATGGTGTCACAGGCAATAACCGTACACTGGTGGTCTGTGTATAATTCACAGTTCAATGCTTCTCCACAACCAACGCCACTTTTTAAAAAGCCAAGCTACTCTTAGGGTAGACTTCATTTCTTTGAGCGCTCAAGCTGTCCTTCCCTCCGTCACCCTGCCCAGCAGTTCACAACTGACAGTAACTGGATCCAATGTGAAACGGTGCGATTGGTGACTTAAGCACTATGCAGGAGGTTAACCTCTCCATTTTGTGACGGTACTGCTGTAAGAAAGAAGACTGGCAAAAAGGCAGTCCAAACTTTAGCACACATTTCAAAAGTGACAATCTATGCAGCACGCAAGGCTCATTGCCACTCGGATCCGTTCTGTTTACACTCTTACGAAGGCAACCCGAATACTCATTAACAACGCTAGATTTGGCTTTTGTGCGTTGGTCTGAAATCCTTGACCGTCCTAAAGTTTGACTATTATGCAGCACCAGAGCGTCCTTTTTTTTTTATTCCACCATTTATTTTATTTATATGGTGCAAAAATGCACATGAAGTGTCGGGGTGGGGGGAGTAGGGGGGCGGTTTGGGAGTGGCAGGGACCATTCATGCGTGGTGGGCAATGAGGTTTGGTCGGTCCCTCCCATGATCCACATTACTTGCATTCTGTGATTCGCTGACACGAGGGTATGCTTGGCATATTCTAAATGTCTCCATTTGTCTTAGTCAATGAAACCATGCAGTCCAAAAAAGGTCCCTACCAAGTAGGTGGGACTGAACTATTGATTTGTGAATGAAGAAAGATGTCCCATTTCAAAGGCCATCAGTGATGAACTTCTACCATCACTACAGATGCTCTGCTTTTTAACGCCAATCAGATGCATAGTCCACTCTGCAGTGGGGATAAATCCAATGGGAGCAACCATGCATGGAAGTAAGGTAGAGCAGCAGCTCAGAAAAAAGTGTACTCTAGTCTAATGATCAACCTTTAAGAGCGGTTGTCTTGGCCAGCCCAACTCTCACCGAACATCATCTGTTTCTACAAGTGCTAGCTGAGAACAGCCAACTAACGTCTATTAGCAAGTTGATTGGAAACCATTGGCAGCTCTGATATCTTGGAATTACTAAGGGGTTGGTAGACGGATTAAGTTATGTCGTGTGATTGCGTTACTTTGCTGTGAGAGGAGAACGAATTAAAGTGCACCGTAGGGTGCATGGGCAGCAGTGAGGTAGGCGGACAAAACTAAAAAGTGGTGTCCTGCCCTGTGTAGCAGAGTTCATTGTGACATATAGAGATGGGTTGATTCTCCAACGCTTGTGTATACTTGGAGCAGCAATTGCCACGGCAGCGTCACTTGCGAGCTGAATTAGTCTCTGGACAACAAACGTCTTTGGTTTTGAATCCAAATGGGGCAGCCTTTTTATTTATTTTTTTAACCTCTACATTGAAATGTATTGTGCTATGGTTTGGTCACTTTATTTCTCCAGCATTGGATCTTTCATGGATTCACATGCTTAGAATATTCCCCGTCGTCAGGCTGGGAATCCCCGGTACATTATATAGACCCTTTCCCGTAGGAAAACTTTTTCGACGCTTATGCGTCCTATCCACCTCGTTTTGTATCATGCGTACCCGCGCCGTCAGGGCGTCATGATATAAATACAGGCCCCGCCCTCGCGCTCCCTCAGATTTCAACCGTCTTTCAAAGTAGTGGGATCCTCGTGTCTTACTACTAGTGAAAACTAGGTTGTTTTGTCTGTTTCGCTTCGGCGAAGTTCAAATTCTGGAGAATTATGTCTGGAAAAGCGTTATTTCGCCCGTGTGCAACCTGTGGCCTCAAAAAGGTTTATGAAGGTGATGGCCACATGGACTGTATCTACTGTCTCCACCCGCACCACTCGGCGGATACATGTGAAATTTGTCAGGGTTTCTCCCAAAAAACCCTTAAGGACCGAAAAAGAAGGCTGGTCGACTGGCTTAATGACGGAGCAGGGGCCTACCCGGCTTCGGAAGTTGGCTCCACGGCCTCCAGGGGTAAGTCGGAACCTCCATCGAAGAAGGTACGGCCAGCTGAAATGCGCTCTGAGGACAAGCATAAGAAGAAACAGGATGGTTCCTCCTCATCACATAAAAAGTCGTCCTCCTCATCATCTAAGACGGAGAGGCTAGCGCTGTCGAAATCCTCCTCAGGGGACCGTCCCAGGTCTTCCATGAGCCGGGAAGCCTCAGCCGGGAAGTCGGCATCCAAATCGACGACGAAGTCTAAGGGCTCGACGACTTGCTCGTCGCCCTCGGTGTCATTGACGATGCCTATTACCGTTCAAGCAGCAGCGGTGGGGATTCCCCCGTCGACGGAGACTCAGTCCATGGCTTGGCTGCCCGAGGCCTATGACCCGATCCCCCCGGAGGTTTTACTGCAGCCAGACACGGCCGGCTCGGCGGAAGGAGAAGGTGATCTGGTTTTGCAACCATCGGATTTAGGCTTACGGCCTTCCACGTCAACTACGACGGCGACGAGTGCAAACGGGGGTGTGGTACCGATATCGTTCACGTTATTGACCCCCCAGACGGTTTTGTCTCTGGATGTGCTTAATACTCTTCAGAAGCTCCTGCAGCGGCTGGATACGCAGTTCCCTCAGCCCGGGACGTCATCGTCACTTCTGTCTGTACCTTCCGTCGACGAGCAAATTTGTACGGCTCGATCGACGACGAAACACCCATCGGCTCCCCAGGCAGTAAAAGATCGTCCTCGAGCACAGGGGGAGGGTGATTTGTCGGAGTCCGATTCTGTACTGGGTGACTCAGGGTCAGACATCTCCCTGTCACCTTCGAGGGACCCAACATGGAATTCGGATGTAGAGGTAGAGTCTACGAGGAGCCAGTCACAGCCATCTCCCCCGGATGATGTGGGAGCCTTCCATGCAATGATGGGGAAAGCTTGTTCCGAATTCGGCTTGATTCCGGAGGAGCAGAAGAAAGACTGTTTCCTTTTTGACCATATGGGTCAAAGGAGAAAATCGGTTTTTGCCATCCCAATCCTGGACCAAGTGTGGCAAGAAGGTCTCAAAACGATGCGCCATCCGTTCTCGGAGCCTGCCATAAAGGGACGGATCGAGAAAAAGTTTAAAGCTCCGGAGTCCACTCCAAAATGTCTAACATCACAGCCTCTGTCTGACTCGGTGGTGTCGGCGGCAGCGGCTAGGAAGGCCAGGGTCCAGCAAAAATGTTCAACGCCACCTGAAAGCGAGGCTAGGAGGCAGGACGCCTTTGGAAAGAAGGTGCTCTCGGTCGGAGCGACGACAGTAAGAGCAGCCAATTCCTTAGCGATCGTGTCACGATATGATAGGGAAATGTGGCACAAATTAGCCCCTATCCTAGAACACCTGCCAGACGAACACCGGAAAGCAGCTATGTTACTGGTGCGGGATGGTGAAGAGGCCTCGAACCACGCTATCAATATCGCAGTTGACCTAGCAGAATCTGGGTTCAAACAAATCAACCATGGAGTAGTGCTTCGTCGGCAAGCGTGGCTCAAATGTACTACTTTCCGTCCTGAAGTACAGTACAAAGTCCTTGACATGCCATGCGAAGGGGAACACCTGTTTGGCGAAAAGGTTGATGAAGCGCTGAAAGGGATAAAAGAAGACACAGATACTGCTAGGTCCCTCGGCGCCCTTCAAACGGGTAGAAATTTTCGTTCTTTTCGCCCCTTCAGGGGTGCTTCTGGAAACTCCCGCTTTGGAGCCTCGAGGGACCGTGGATTCAACAGGCCCTCTTACTCTTCACAAGGGTTCAGACGAGCGTCCCAGTCGGCACGTAGAAGCAGGGATTATCAAGCCTCCAGACGGCGAGGCTCAGGTCCGTCGTCAACGAAGACCAAGCAAACCAACAACCAATGACGGCCTTCGGAACGTCCTGGGGGGTCGAGTCTCTCATCACTTCGACCGATGGAAATGCATCACACAGATCGATGGGTCCTAGACACGATTCGCATGGGTCATGCGCTGCAATTCAAAGACAAGCCTCCGCGTCTTCCTCCTTTATTCTCGACACAGCCCCACCTCCGAGTCCTACGACAAGAGGCAGCGCTTATGTTGCAAAAAGGGGCGGTAGAGAGAGTTCCTGTAGCACAGGAAGGACAAGGAATTTATTCCAGGTTCTTTGTTGTAAAAAAGCCAAACGGCAAATGGAGGCCCATTCTCGACCTGAGGGTACTCAACAAGTGGCTAAAGAGCCTAAAATTCAAAATGCTAAAGCTCCAAGAGGTTATCAGGTCGGTGCAACCCATGGATTATCTATCATCACTAGACCTTCAAGATGCTTATTTTCACATTCCAATACGCCCACGACACAGGAGATATTTAAGATTCGTCGTCGGGAGAAAGCATTTTCAGTTCAAGGTCCTCCCTTTCGGGCTCAAGTCCTCCCCCAGGACGTTCACCAAGTGCTTGGCCCCTATAGCAGCCCATTTAAGGAAGGACGGTCATCATGTCTATCCATATCTAGACGACTGGCTGGTCAGAGGTTCATCCAAGGAACAAACACGAGACAGTCTACAAGCCACAATGTCCCTCTTACAGGAACTGGGCTTCGCAATAAACTTCAACAAGTCCTCCGTAGAGCCTTCGAGGACCTTGGTCTTCCTAGGAGCGGAGTTTCATACACACACAAGCCTGGTGAGACCATCCAGCGAAAGAATTCAGAAACTTCAAAACAAGGCGTCGGAATGGAGAGGCGGTACCAAGGTCTCAGTGCGCAAGTACATGTCCCTGCTAGGGACCATGTCGTCCTGCATTCCGCTAATAAACAACTGCCGTCTGTTTATGAGGCCTTGCCAGGAATTTCTAGCGGACCGTTGGGCGCAGAGCCGAGGTCGCTGGTCCGACAGACTGGTCGTCGACGAACAACTAGTTCAAGCAGTCGGCTGGTGGAGAGTGTCTACTCATCTAACGAAAGGGATGCCGCTACTGGAACCAGAGTTTCAAAAGACGATGGTGACGGATGGGGAGCTCATCTGGATATGTTACAGGTACAAGGCCGGTGGTCCTTGCAGGAGTCCTCCCTGCATATCAACCTGCTAGAACTGAGAGCAGTGCGATGGGGTCTAAAATCTTTTCTTCCGCAACTGAGGGACTCGGTGGTGCGTGTCATGACGGACAACACCACTACGATGTTCTACTTGAGAAAACAAGGAGGGACACGTTCCAGATCCCTATCGACGGAGGCACAGAAAATCTGGCATTGGGCCCTACAACACAACATGAAAATCTTAGCGTTCCACCTACCAGGCGTGAGAAACGTGGAAGCAGATGCCCTCAGCAGAGAAATGAACGAAGTTCACGAGTGGGTACTGAACGACCAGCAACTACAACAAGTATTCAAGAAATGGGGACACCCGTCCATAGACCTGTTTGCAACGAAGAACAACAAAAAATGCCATCAGTACGCAAGCAGATGGCCTCAGAAGGGCTCTCTGGGGGATGCGTTCTCCTTCCCATGGACGATCAAATTCGTGTATGCATTCCCTCCATTTCCCCTGGTCCGGAGGACATTGCAATGGATCCTCAGGTACCCATGTCGTGTAATTCTGGTGGCCCCATACTGGCCCAGACAGGTGTGGTTTTCAGACCTGCTACACTTAGCGGCGGCGGAACCGATGAGATTCAAGAAGACCCCCGACCTTCTGTCTCGACAGGACGGTGTTTGGCATCACGACCCGGACAGCCTCCAGTTGACGGCCTGGCTCCTGACTTCGCCGAATTTGGTCGGCTAACGATTCCGGAGGACTGTCGGCGTATCCTACAAGCGGCAAGAGCGCCTTCCACAAACGCCTCATACGCGTACAAATGGAAAAGTTTTTGTCAATGGTGTGAGGATCAACCAGGCTTGGCCCCGCAATCGATTAAGCCAGAACAGCTCCTTCCATACTTGCTGCTCTTAGCTCAAAAGGGCCTGTCGGTATCTTCAATAAAAGTACACCTAGCAGCCATTTCCAGGTTTACTCGTCGACGGCACTCGGCACCTTTGTTCAGCGACCGCCTGATTAAACACTTCCTTAAAGGCCTATTTCGGAGTTTCCCTCCAGAGAAGAAATTTCCGCCGGAGTGGAGCCTCAATCTGGTCTTAACATCTCTTATGAAGCCTCCTTTTGAGCCAATGTCGTCATCGTCTCTAAAGTTTCTGTCGTGGAAATTGGCCTTCCTAGTGGCCATCACTTCAGCACGACGTATTTCAGAAGTTCAGGCTCTAATGGTAGACCCACCATACTTACGATTTTTCAAGAACAAAGTAGTCCTAGCCACTAACCCGCAGTTTATACCAAAAGCTCCTTCGGTGTTCCATAAACACTCCTCTATTGTGTTGCCTACGTTTTTTCCAGAGCTATGCTCGGGAGCGGAGCGCATGCTACACACATTGGATGTAAAAAGGGCACTTAAGTTTTATCTCCATCGTACGCAACCGTTCAGAGAAACGAGACAGCTGTTCGTGGCCTATGGTTTGGGTGCTAAAGGAAAAGCCATTTCGAAACAAGGACTGTCAAGATGGGTGTCGTCTACCATTTCGTACTGCCATTCTAGGGCAGGGAAACCTCTTCTACGACGGCCGAGAGCTCACTCAACTAGAGCAGCGGCATCGTCGACGGCACTGTGGGCCAGAGTCCCTCTGGGGGACATTTGCATGGCGGCTACCTGGGCGGCTACACACACCTTTACCCGCCATTACTGCCTGTCGCAGCAACATGCAGAAGATACCCGGATGGGACAGGCGGTGCTTCGACACCTATTCCAGTAAGGTAAGCCCCGGCTGAGGGGTTACATCCTATGGAATTTGTGACTGTATGTGGTTCGTTTTCCTGTGTTAACTATTACTGATGTATACATGATCATAGGGAACGGGCTTTGCGAACAATGTATATGGGTTTGCATGCACGCCTCCTCTTTGGGGGTGGTACTGCTGTGTAATCTATTCTAAGCATGTGAATCCATGAAAGATCCAATGCTGGAGAAGGGAATAGTTTCTTACCTGTAACTCCATTTCTCCAGCATTGGTATCTTTCATGGATTCACATGCGCCCACCTGCCTCCCCTGAACATGCAAACCGGTTCCCCCACTACTTTGGGGACCGAAATCTGAGGGAGCGCGGGGGCGGGGCCTGTATTTATATCATGACGCCGTGACGGCGCGGGCACGCATGATACAAAACGAGGTGGATAGGACGCATAAGCGTCAAAAGTTTTCCTACGGGAAAGGGTCTATATAATGTACCGGGGATTCCCAGCCTGACGACGGGGAATATTCTAAGCATGTGAATCCATGAAAGATACCAATGCTGGAGAAATGGAGTTACAGGTAAGAAACTATTCCCTTCCTTTTCTAAAAGTACCTTTCAACTTTGGCTTTTGGTGGCTGAGGGCTACCTCCTGCACAGTGCACGTTGCGGCTCTGGGCACTTTCAGTGTGTTTGCAACCTCCACCTTTTACATGGGTGTCCATTGTGAGCAACGGAGGGAAGGTTGAGCTGAAGCTGAATGCTTTTGAATACAGTGTTTGTAGTAGTCGTTCAACTGTAGATTTGTGTTGTAGGCAGTACATATTAATGCAATATACCGCCAATGCATTCACTATGTACTGGAAAAACGGGCAGGAATGAATAAAAATAAGCATTGCACATGTTTGCTGGTGCTTATATCCTGCACCCAAAAAGTCGATAAAAACAAAGTAATAATGCCACAGCTGTAAAATGTTCAATTGACCAAACTCAATAAAAATGACGACCATGGAGGTAGATTGAATCTTGTGACCCAGTTGGTTTTGGAGCACCGAGTTGATGAGGTGTACACCAGCTTGGAAACCTATCCCCTAGTTTAGCATGGGGGTTCTCCGGATAGGCTTTCAACCCTGCAGCTACTGCTACAGTGAGCGATGACCTCTGAAAGCCTGTGTGCTTGAAAAGGGGTACATGTTGCGCTTTCTACTGCACTTGTGGTCAGAACCATTTCTTGAAAAGGAGTGTGCTTCCACCAATATTGAATGGCAAGGAGCCACCTAATGTTGAAACGAACACAATCTCAAAAGAAATGTGAATATTTTATGCAACTGCTCATGTATATTACTTTTGCTTGGACTACCCATCCTAGAGCAGTGTCTCTAAATCTCTCCCATACTTCCCTAACTTACTTTTACAAAAGCAACATCAGGCTTGATATTTTTATACAAGCTAGTGATTCCTTCCTCTCACCATGCCTCCCGTGAACCTGTGTTTCAGAGCCACCAGTTTGCTACTCATCTTAAAAGGCTGAGGTTATTCAGTTCAATTACCCTGGAGATTTATGGGGATGCAGAAGTTACTCAAACATCAATAAACAAAATGACAGTTGGTAAAAAGGATAACTGTTTTATTTTCAATTGTCTAAAACAGGGAGCACAACTAACATGAACAAATTCGCTCGGTCCTCTTACTCAACGAGTTTCATAAAAAACAGAACTTATATCAATGATGATGTTGACCTACATCATCCTACGTGGCAAACTACAAAACCTAATAACTATGATAGGCTATAAGTGGATATTTAAGTATATGATCCATACTAGTATGGGATAGTAAGTGAAAGTGATAGGTTTCTTAACATCAGGTGGGGCAACTAAGCCCTTCTTTCAAAATGGCCACTATGAACATCACTAAATACACTATGTCCCATTGGCTACACAAACTATAGGTCCCTTAATTACGTGGTCCCCTACAATTGGTTGGTACTCTAACCTCCGTCAGTACTTTTCCACCTATGTCTAGCAGCACACATATTGGACCTCCAGGTGCTGGTGAGCGCACCTTATCCCCAGCTTCTCACCAATTAGCATATCAATCTATCATCACCTCAGTGGTCAGAGTAGTTGATTAGGCTTTGAAGCTCGGCCTTCAGTTTGTTCTGTACTGTGGAGAATCGGGGGAGTGAAGGCAGCTCTGCTCGTCCAGGTTCATCCTTCCCTGTGACTATAGACCATGATTTTAATAGACCTCGGACATCTTCCTTTTGTTCATGCCCTCTGAACAGGAGCTGTTCTTTCACACGATTCTGTCTCCAATGTCAGCTCACTCCAACCTGATAAGACCTTTGCTTCTTGGCTTGGCTTCATGGCTCATCCAGCCTCGTCTTTTCGAGATTCACTTCTAATTCATGTGTTTTCTTACTGCGCCACACTGAGAATGAGGCATTCATTTTTAGTCCAACTCTGCTTTAACACGTAGTGGAAACATCCACCCTTTACTCTTTATGCATATATATATTTCTGAGGCTTGTGGAATCTGCTTGGATCAAATGCTATGCATAGGCCGACATCTAGTGGAAGCTGCATAGTATTACAGTTGTTGTTTTCGAAACTCGAAGGGTCGTCGACAGGGCGTGCCAGTAATACTATCTCTAGTGTGACGTCCACTGTACCCATGGTCCTTCACGCGTTGATGTCCCTCAGATTGTTTTTCTGCCATCGTGAGCAGTCGCATTAAGCAGAGTTCAATTTCGGCTAACGCCATTTGCTTCTGCAAAGTTTAAAGATAGTTTCTCTTTCTGTCCTTTTACGACTGACGCCATGCTCTCAACGCGGTGAAGAACAAGGAAAAGGACAAGCTTCCGTCGGACAAAGTCAACTTTCGACAGACCCCTTTTGGCCTTAGAAGGCCCAACGGGCCTAGGTGCTTATAGTAGGGAGAGTGGGGGGCGGTCATTATGCAATGTATTTTTCCTCCCCTTATTGCCCGGCTGCCTTCCCCAGACATGGAAAAGACACCCTTCAAATTCTGCCCAATTGTAATAAAAAATTTCCGTGGATCGACAAACACAGGGTCTGTAACCTCTGTTTGAACCACGGCGAAGGGCACTGTCGAGCTTGTAAGCTCTTTCGACCCATGACCCTCAAGGATCGCAGAATGAAGCTCTGGGTCCATCACGCCATGCAGGCCGAGGCCGCTATGGACGTGGAGGGAGCCTCCAGTGATGGCAGCGACACCGCCTTTTCGGGCGGCGAGGGTGACGGGGAAGAGTCAAGTTCCCAAGTGCTAGCCCCCGACCCCAGGAGACAGGCCGGTGGCTCTGTTGTGGGGACTACACCCGACAGCCAGAGCACTAAATCTTCCCACCACACTAAACGCACAACCCGCGGCTAAGTGTCGGCTCCGCCAGACAAATGTCGATATTCGGCGTCTCGGGTCGGATCGGTAGATTCCCTGTCCTCTGGGCAGTCCAAGTCAGTCGCTTCATGACAGACCCCATAAGACTAAAGACGCCTCCCACAAAACTTCCACAACCGAATGTCGGCTGACGTGGCGAAGGCCCTTCCCAGTGCCGTAACTAGATGCGTTTCGTTGAAACCAGCAGGGAAGCCTAAAGATTCAGGGTTATCTCACCCGATTCAAAAAATCTTCCTCTAAAAGCCCAAATCATACGGACAAGTCCCAAAAAACCAAGACCCATAAGAAGTCTCAGAGGGTGGAGGACACTGTAACTGCCCCACGAGAGGAGGAAGAGTGTGTCCCACAAGATAAGGGGGAGGGCCCATTAAGTCAAGCTTTACATAGTAAAGATCCTACCCAAACACCTAGTGTACCATTTTCTGGGGTCTTCCCTAGCTCTGCTAAGTGGTCATCAGAGGACATAGTTATGTCTAGAATGTCTTTCTTTGCAGACATTTTTGGAACAAAATCCTAATGCTTTGGAAAGGTTTCAAAATACACCTCCAACTGATCAGGCCTCAAGCGCTCAGCCCAGGGCTTCCACTTCTCAACCCCTATTTTCATCCCAACCTCCAACTACGAGGTCTTGCACTGCAGACCTTTGTGACATGCACGCAGATACGGAGGAGGATGAATACTATGACGGGATGATGATGATAATGACGATGAGTCAGAACTTTACACTTTAGACTCTCCTATTCCTCAAGACTTCCCCTTACGCGAATCCCCAGTGGATAATCAGCCAGTCTTTAATGATCTATTAACCAAAGCAGCTGAGCACTTTGGAAATTGAAAACCACGAAACTCAGCAGGACAAGGATTTTGCAGAAGATATCCTTGGGGACAAAAAAGCTGCCACCCAGTTCATACCCATATTAAAGTCTGTTGAAAGGAGGATCCAACCCTCTCTTGAAAGGCCCAGTCAATCCACAAATCGAAAAACTATTCTGGCCAGCACCGTCTCCATTATATATCAGAGGACAGCTTGAGCCAGATTCACTGCTAATCGCAACTACCCGTAAGAGGACGGATACACCTCCAGCCTCTTCAGAAGCTCCCCAAGACAAGGAGAACAGGAAGCTCTACACCTTTGGTAGGAAGGTGGCAACTTCAAGTTGGAATCACCAACAATTCCACACTGTTGGCGAGTTATGACTGCAATAAATGGGATGAAATTTCGGCCCTTGACGATTTCTGCTCCAGAGCCTCTACAAAGTAAACTTGCCCTTGTAGCAGCTGAAGGCAAAGCTACTGCCAGCAGTCTGCTGAAGAAGAACTTCAACGCTACAGACAATGCCGGACGCATAATTGCTGAAGGAAACATTCTCAAGCGCCATGCTTGGCTTCGCCAGTCCGGTTTTAAGGTGGAGACACAGGCAACGATGCTCAACATGCCAGTGGAACCAAATGTTCTATTCGGCAAAGCAGTGGAGGATGCTGTAAAGTCAGCTAAAGAGGAGTATGAAGCTCTCAAATCTCTTGGCCAACTTACCAACAAGCAAACTGGGCAAAGAGGCGGAACCAATTTTCGTCGTATTCGCTGACAAAACTCCCAAAAAGGTTCGGGCTATTGTCAAAACCAGAATTCTGCATGGAACAGCAACCAGAGTCAAGCGTCCCAGGACTATCCTAGAGGCCAGTGCAGGGGCTGCAGCAGAGGGAGAGCCTCAACTTCCAGAGGTGGAGGAACGCCTCCCAAACAATGACAACCCGCTACTGGTCCCTTCCCTTGCCTCCCCAGTAGGGGGACGAATTTCAAACTTCACCCACGCATGGGAGGGAATAACCACGGACAAGTGGGCGTTATCAACAGTAGCGGTAGGTTATTGCGTAGGAACACCATCAAACCTCCCTCCGCGCCAAAGGAAAACATTAAATGAACAACTCTGAATAGAAGAGGTCCACGCGCATCAAGATTGTGCCATACAATGAGGTAAACAAGGGTATTTATTCAACATACTTCCTTGTTCCAAAGAAAGATCTGACAATGCTCTGTAAACACTTATGTAAAGCCACAAAATTCTGCATGACAACGCTACAAGTAATCCCCCTGCTAAAACTGGGGGAATTACATGGCAACATTGGATATGAAAGATGCCCATTTTCATATTTTAATGTTCCCAGCGCTCAGAAAACTCTTGTGGTTCAAAGTAGCAGACCAGCACTACCAATTATAGGTGCTGCCCTTTGGAATAGCATCAGCTCCAAGGTACTGGTGGTGCACTTGCGCAGGGAGGCAATCCCAGTGTACCCCTATCTGGACGACTGGCTGATCACAGGAGAGACTCCCCACCTTTGCAGACTAAACACGCAGAGAACCATAGATCTACTCTTCCAATTGGGATTCTCGATAAACGAGAAAAAATCAAGTCTTGTACCAAACACTTCAAAACAGTTCATAGGAGCTGTATTGGACACAGGTACAGGCTTGGCTTCCCCTTCCGTGGAAAGAGTGCAAAACGTGCTTCGGCAAATACCCCAGTATCAAACTGGTCTCCAGTTAAGCATACGCAAAGCTATGCATTTGCTAGGCATAATGGCATTGTGCATATATCTTGTCCCACACGCACATCTGCGCATGCGAACAATGCAGGAGTGGTTGGCGAAACAATGGTCTCAGGCAAGTGGTCAGTGGGACGATCTAATGTTAGTTTCGACAACACTAGTACGAGCCTATGCTGGTGGTCAAGAGAAAATCTGTTAAAGGGAAAACCCTTCCACAATCCGGAAGCGCAAGCGATTGTCGCAACAGACGCATCACTCTCCGGGTGGGGGGCTCACTATCTTCACCACACAGCACATGGTCTGTGGACCCAGGTCACCACACAGAACCAGATCAACTTGCTGGAACTACTAGCAGTACTCCAAGCATTCGAGGTGCAACTGACAAAGCTGTCGGTTCAGATTATTACAGACAGCACAACTGCGATGTTCTACATCAACAGGGGAGCACACAATCTCCGAGTCTGTCCAAGTTGGCATAGAAAATATGGAAATGGGCACTCAGACGAGGAATATCCCTATCCTCACAACAGGGGTACTCAAAACTCTAGCAGACTCTCTGAGCAGAGATCCCCTACCAGAGGAACACAAGTGGCAACTAGACTTGGGCGTCGTAGACCACATCTTCTCTCAATGGGGTTACCCTACAATAGACTTGTTTGCTACAGAAGAAAACAAGCAATGCCCAGACTTCACGTCCAGGTTCCCCCAGCCAGACTCCAAGGGGAACGCCTATGGATGAACTTCTCAAGGAATAGGGACCCCCCCCCCCCATTAATGAGCATGATAGTGAACAAGCTACACGGAGAACAGATGACTCTTATCCTAGTTGCTCCTATGTGGACGAGACAACCATGGTATCCACATCTGCGCAAACCGGCGATGTGCGATCCCATCATACTCCCATGCCTAACCAACCTGTTAACTCAACACGGGGGAACAATAGTACACCCTCTACCACACTCCATGAACTTGACAGCATGGCTCCTGAAGTCCTAGAGTTCGGTCACCTTAATTTACCACAGCCTTGTTGGATATCCTCACGGAGGCAAGAAAACCTAACACTAGACACTGTTATTTCGACAAGTGGAGAAGATTCATAGTTTGGTGCCAGTCCAAACAAACCCCATAGAATATACTCCTTCACACATTCTTAACTATATGCGCCACTTCTTAGACTCTGGGTTAGTATTCAACTCTATAAAGGTCCACCTGGCGGCTTTATCAGCTTATACCACCTCTCAAAGAAAGGTATCGTGGTGGAAGATTCCATTCATTAAGGCATACATGTAGGGAGTCAAGAGACTCCACCATCCCACCACCAGGATGGGATCTCAGTGTAGTGCTAGCAAAGCTCATGGGGCCCCCATTCGAGCCTATGCATAATTAAGCTTTAAACACCTGACATACAAGACTGCCTTCTTAGTGGCTATTACTTCCATAAGAAGAGTAAGTGAATTGCAAACATTGTCAGTGCAGGACCCTTTATCATTTATGAAGATACATTGGTTTTACGTACTCCTCCTAGGTTCTGCCCTAAATTAATTTCTAAATTTCACGTGAACCAATCTATTGAGCTTCCGGCTTTCTTTCAGATACCAACTAGCTCAGCGGAGGTAAAACGCCACACGCTGGATGCGAGGAGGGCGGTCTTTTATTACGTAAACAAGACCAGACTGCTTAGGAAAACAAACTATTTGTCTCCATAGCTCCAGGCAGAGCAGGAGACCGCATTTCTAAAAATGCCATCTCCAGATGCATAGTAAGATGTATTCAATTGTGCTATTCATTATCGAACAAAACTCTGCCTTTTACACCAGGCGCTCACTCCATAAGGAGCACTGGAGCTACTCTAGCTTTTATCGCAAATGTCCCCTTAGCATTTGCAAAGCAGCTACATGGAGCTCAGAACACCCCTTTACTCAGCACTACTGCATTGACACACATTCCAAAACAGATGCACAGGTGGGACAAGCAGCTCTGAAACATCTATTTTCCACTACTCCTCATGACCCACCACCTTCTCCTAACACTGCCCGCTAATCTATGCATAGCATGTGATCTAAGCAGATTCCACAAGCCTCAGAAGGGATACATTACTCACCGTAATCTTATTTCTGATGCGTGCATCTGCTTAGATTCACATGTGGCCACCCTTCCTCCCCTGAGGGATGGTGCATAGACGTTTGAGCTTTCTGACTAGCTGCTTGGATACAACTGTACTTGCACTACACTTCATGCAACCTCATGTCAGAACAAAACAATCTGAGGGACCTCGACGTGTGAACGACCATGGGTACAGTGGACATCACTCTAGGGACAGTATTACTGGCACGACCGGTCGACGTCCCTTTTCGAGTTTCGAAAACAACTGTAATACTCCGCAGCTCCCACTAGATGTTGGCCTATGCATAGCATATGAATCTTGGCAGATGCAAGCATCAAATACGATTACGGTGAGTAATGTAGCCCATATATTGGCGCATGCCGCAATCTATTTGCTATAAAGCTTGCCTCAAGAATACTTTGTCCACTTGCTTTTTTTCTTTTGCATCTGTACACAAGTAAACTGACTTGATCCCAAGACGTCACTTATCCTTGATACTTTCTTGATGCCTTATAGAATATCTGCATTCTCTGGTTTCTGCATCTCTTCTAGGCACGTCAGCTCAGCTCTGTGTGACATCATCATTCATCTAGACCGTTCATTTGCTCTGCTTCTTCCGGGATTTCATTCAAACGGCCTTCATATTTTCTTGTATACAGGTACGGTTTTCTCAATGGGAACCTTGCCTCCAGGATTCTCCTTGGTATCGGTAGTTTCACTGGTACCGCACAATTTTCACATCCAGGCTGACAGCATATAGGTGAGGTGGGGGTACTTGGCTCCTATTCCCCCCCCCCCCCGAGCGATTTATTGACCACTCTCATCATCCAGACATCTTGGTCTGAAGAAGAGCTTCTTTGGGACCCATATCTTTGACTCCCTTCAGGCATCCTGCTGATTTCACATGCTCATCTTTGTTCCATGTCATTAGACTGCATTGCCCACTGCAATAGATCCATCTTCCCACATATTTCTTACGATTCTTTGGCTACAGGAACTTTGTCCCCTCAGGTGCATGGATACTGGCCTTCACAAAGTCTCTAATTTCTTCATCTGTCAAGTCTTTGGCCTTCCACCCTGGTTCAACATCGATCATAATCTTCATCCCTCTGGCTTTTTTGGCTGTTTTCCTGCATTGGGAGATTATTATCTTGTTCACACAAAATCCAAGCAATATCATTAGTATCAGTGCTCCAAGGAACTTAAAAATATCTGCCCTCCATTGGGGACCCCAAGAGAAGAGTGGTCCAAACCAGCTGTCATCAGTAATATCTTCTACTTAGTCGATCATCTGGCCGTGGAGTTTTGTCACCATACCTATGACCTCAGTCAAGGTTCCATTCTTGTCGTCATGAGAAGGTATGAATGTGCAACATGATTCTCTGATTTTTGCACAAACCCCTCCATCCATAGCTGTGATCATGTCCAAGACACATCTGTTCTGGAGAGTCATCAGTCGTATGTCTCAACTCTTCTCTGATTGCATTGAATCGCTTTATGGTTGTTTTGATTGTCAGTAGCAATTCCCATCTGGTAATCTGCAGCCATTTGCTCCAACCTGGACACTTGGCATGAAGATCAACGAAAGCACTGAAGCTGTCTGGCTAAATAGTCTGTGCTCATAGGCAATAACATCAAAAGTGTCTATAGATTTTGTTGAGAAATGGTTCTCTCTTCATTCTTCTTATCAGCTCCACAGATCTCTTCTTTCTCAGGTGAGCATCTGCTTTCGGGAAACTGTCAAGGTTTAAGTCACTTTTTGGAATTGCCAACACTGGAACATGAACATTCACCATGAGCATCGTCCTCCTCAATCCTTGGGTAGCCTCATATAGGCTCTGGATCCACAAGCCCAATAGGGATCCATGATTACTGTTGTTCCAAGTACCATTCCTGGTAAATCAAAGATTCAACCATAGTTCTGATTTTTTTTCTTCTGCCATTATTTCTGAAGCATAGATTTGCACTTTCCAAGGGCACTATCTGCAAGGGTCCTCACCTGTTTTCGTCCCAGGTCAGTAGTTTAGCAAGTCTTGGCCATAGTGGCTTACAACCATTCTGTACTATGTCAATGGCAAAGCCCCAGCCATATGAAAGAAGAAAAAACCGAAGTGCTAAGTCAATTTTTACAAGTACCAGCACCAACAGGAACCCACAAATGTGGGAGTTGTGGAATCTGTGACCAAATGGAAAATGGTGTAAAAGAGATAAGGTTACCAAATGGAAAAATTCGCAAACTAAAGCAATTTATTAATTGTAACACGAAATATGTGATTTATACAATTACATGTATATGTAATAAGAAATACGTGGGAAGTACTATCAGAGTACTGAAAATCAGATTACAAGAATATATTAGAGCCATTAAAAATAAGGACACAAGATACCCTATGGCAATTCATTTTGATCAAGAACATAAAGCAACGGATATTAAGGGTATCAAGTTCCTGGGTATAGAAAAAATTGAAAGCATGGAGAGAGGAGGCAACAGAGCTACAATTAAGGAGAAGAGAAGCGAAATGGATCTGTATTTTGGATACTTGCAATACAGGGCTAATTTCAGACAATGAAATGAGTTTTTGGTTGTAATGATTTGTTTTTTGAAATTCTGTTTGAAATTTAAAAATTGTTTGGGGGTTGTGAAAATGTCTAAATTTAAAAGAATTGCTGATATAGTGTAAAGTAAAATCAGAACTTACTTTTGGTAAAGTGCCATGATCTTGAATTAGTGTCTTTGAAATAAAGTAAAAAACATAGTTTATTCAAACACTAAGATGGTCGCCGACCGTGTAGGAAAAACGCATGACATCATTACGCAACGTAACGCATGATGTCATCGCGTTGCGCGGTGTGATGAAGTCACACGTAGCGGGCCCGCAAGTATAAATAAGAGGATTCAAAACACTTTCACAGTAGCATGGACTGAGAAGGCTTGAAGGCAATCGTACCGGGATAAATAAGTTGAGGAGAGCAGACTAAGGGATACTGTATGTTACCAAAACCATAGGGATTATTTAAACTTAACCTAAGCTTAAAAACTTTGTTTATTTTATTTCTGGTTTTCACAGAAATCCCATATAATTTTTCTGGAAGATAAGAAAGGATAAATGTTTGCTATAAATGAAAAAAATAACTTTAACAAAAGGATTTAAAAGTTGAGAATATTTTCGAATTTGAAAAAATTGAAAACTCTCCTGATGAACCACGTGCATTAAACGTGGAGAAACACGTTTTGAGAGACAAAAGGGATATGGTTATTTGAAGAAGAAAGTTTGTTTGAAAGGAAATAAAAAACAAAGATGTGCATAACCAATCAAAGATGTATCTTTGTATGATTTAAAAGTTCAGAAAAGGAATACCGGAAGCGCACTCCAAGAAGTGTACAGTTAAAAATAATTTTATGGCAATGGCAGGTTTATAACAACCAAAAACCACCCAGACTCTGCAGATGACCACTTTTTCTTCCTATCCATCTGGTGATAACTGATCCCCAGATCTGCATTTGGCCTCTGTTCCATCTACAAATTTCTTCTGCAGATTTTCCTGGACACTCCAGTATTTTGTTTATTTCCCATCTGATTCCAGCTCCTTTCACTCCAGTCTTCTCGTATCTAATCACATGGTTCTTGGTACGAGCTCTGTTTCTTGTTTCTGTGTCCTGGACATAGTCATCTGTATCTGTCCATTCAGTTGCCCATTTGAGATAAGCATCTCGACCCATGAACTGGCCTCTCGTTCTGCAGAGTGCTATGTGCGAAAGACAATGTGCTGTCTGAACATCTATTTCAATAGTTTGTAAATATTTTTATTAGTTTCATAACATACAAACAGTGCACCTTAACATGGCGCATAAACTACTCAAACCCCAACACTCAGCTTATCCTTGTCCTCCCCAAAGTCCCCATAAGGAGGCCAGCACGGTTCATTAGTCATAACTGTCTCTTCCAATCCATAATCGAAGGAGCTATCAGTGTCCAGTTCTTCGGGTCCCAGGCCCGTCGGATGCAATCATATGTTGCCATGCGATTATTGATTCGGTTTCCTCCTCACCCCCTCTACATGCTGCCTCCCTCCAGACCACTGTTTCTGCCTCAGCCCATTGCAAAAGGTCCACAAAGAGTCTACCATTAGTTCAATCCCCTTGGAAGCCAGTCGATCCGCTATTTCCCTCCAATATCTCTCAATTTCGGGGCAATCCCAGAACGTGTACCATCCCGGCATTTTCCCCCACATTTCGAGCATCGCTGTGTAGCTGCATTAGCAAACTTAGCGATTCTCTTGGGTGTCATATACGCTCTGAGTGGTATACAATTGGAACTGTTGTAATCTGGCATTCCTTGACACTTTTTTGTGGTACCTTTGCGCGTTCTCCCATAGCCCATCACTTATTGTTTCCCCGCTTTCATTTTCCCAGTCCCGCCTCGTCTGAACCACCTCTTTTCCCACTTTAGACATCAGTATTTCGTAGATTCTGGAGACCTCATGACCTCCCTCTGATACCGTTTGGAACATTTCTATACCTCGTCTGGCTGTTGGGTTAGTTCTATTTCTGACCACGTCTTGTTTATCATTGCCATTAGCTGCACGTACGTGATGTACTGCCCGCTATCTAGGCCTGTGGTCTCGCTTAAGCTATCAAACTCTATTCTGCCATCTCCTTGCCATACATCCCCCACTGTTGTCACCCCCACCGGCTCCCAGTATTCTCTTATGGCGCGTCTCAGCTGGTAATCTATCCCCTTTAATGTCGCCAAAGGGACCTGTGGGGAGCACAGTGTCCGGCTTCCTAGTATCACGCAGGTCCTCTGCCAGATCCTCCTACCCAAAGTGAGTAACACCGCTGTTCCATTTTTCGGGGGCTCAGTTACCCACATCCATTAATTTAAGAAATATGCTGTACATTCTGCCCTCAATAGTCTGGACTCAAGTGGTATCTTCGGAGAGCCATCTAGCTACATGTTGTAGCTGGCTCGCTAGGTAATACACCTCAAAGTTGGGTACTTTAATACCAGCTCGGTCATGTGGGTTTTGTAACTTCCATAGGGCTACCGGATTTCTAGTATTACGCCAAATGAACCCTCTACACATGTTGTGGAGTGTATAAAAAATCAGTTAGGTATCAGGTACGGGACATTTGCAAAGTTGTGTAGTAGTCTGGGCAATGCTATCATTTTAAGTAGTGCCGTTCTGCCCATCATGGCCGGGGGCAACCTTGTCCAGAATGCCATACTGTGTTGAATCCCTTCTATTGCTTGCTCTGTATTCCTCTTGTGTTCATCTCCAGCTTTGTGGTACACATTTATCCCAGGTATCTAAAGGTGTCCACTGCCCATTCAATCTGTAGCACTGGTAACCTATCTCGAGGCACCCCCACATATCTTCCTAGTGGGAATATCAGGGACTTCCGTGGGTTTACTGTTATACCCGATATTAATGCATATCGATCTAATACCTCTAGTATATATTGTAGGTTTTCTTCAGTATACCTTGGATACATGTCATCCGCATACAGTAATAACAAGTGCTGTCCACCTTTCGTTGTAATGCCTACCTCCCCATATTGATAACTGAGGTATGCCGCAAGGGGCTCCAGCGCTAAAATAAACATTGGAGACCAAGGGCATCCCTGTCTAGTCCCTCTGCCTAGCCTCCACTGTTCTGATATCACTGACCCTGTCCGTACTCTGGCAATCGGCGCACTATACAATAGTTTCACCCATTGCAGATACACCGGTCCAATCCCAAGCTTCTTTAAGACCGCTAGTAGCCAGGACCATTTGACTGAGTCAAAAGCCTTGACTGCGTCTAGTGAGACTATCGCCAATTCTTGGGAGCTACTCGCGGTCTGATCTATAACATAGTGCAGTCTCCTTAGGTTATCAAAGATGCTCCACTGGGTGACCTATCCTGTCTGGTCGTGGTGTATTAGGGCACTTATCAACAGTTTCAATCTGTTTGCCATCACCGCAGTGAGGATCGTGCTGTCCTGAATTAACATTGACAACGGTCTGTAGGATCCACAATCGGCATCTATTTTGCCCGGCTTGAGAAGTGGAACGATGACCGCTTCCCTTAGGGTCTCCGGCAGCCTACCCCATTCGAGCGCCTCATTTAACATAGCCAACAATAGTGGAAGCAGATCTTCCATATATGTAAAATTCACTTGGGAGGCCATCAGCCCCCGGCGCTTTATTGGTGGGGAGGTTACGGATTACATATTCCAGTTCCTGTGCCGCCTCAAGCTGTTCCCTGGCGACTATCTCTCGTCTGGGTAGGACGATGTCCTCCAGCACTTCGTTTATGTCAATTTCTTCTGCTTCCGTATTATCGGTGTACAAGTTGCGGTAATATCTCTGAAAGCACTCATTGACTCCCTATTGTGTCTACAAGTGTGCCGTCCTCCCGGCACATCTCCCGGATCACCTGTCTCGGGGTCTCGTTTTTGCATAACCAGGCTAATAATCTGCCTGGTTTGTCCCCTCCTGCATGCTGCGTCTCTATAGATTTCCTATAGTTGAGTTTACATAATCTCTCCCAGTGGGATTTACTTTTTTCGGTCAGGTGTTTTATCGCTTTATTCTTATCTATGGAGTCTACACCCTCTTGCATTTTAGCCTCTATCTCATTTTCTGTGGTTTGCAGCTCTGCCTCTGTTTCCTAGCAGCCCGGCCGACTTTGATATCGCTGCTCCTCTTATCACTACCTTAAATGCTTCCCAGAGTGTGCCAGCTGACTCGACACTCCCAGCATTTAGTTCAACGTATTCCTGTATTGCTTCCTTTAGGTCTTCTCGGAATGTGGTGTCCCTCAGTGCCTCGGTACAAAGCTTCCATATCAGGATCCTAGGCGGCGAGATCTGCCATATGACCATCAGTGGCGTATGGTCTGACGATACAGGGGCTTTGTACTCCGCTTCTTTAATCTCTTCTACCATGGAACTGGACACTAGTATGTAGTCTAACCTGGTATATAAATCATGTGGGGCTGTATAATGTCAATACCCCCTACTTATGGGGTGGAGCTTCCTCCATATTTCCGTGATTTGGAATTTGCATATGAGTGTGGTCGGGGCCCTTGCAGCCAGGCTGGGCTTAGGTCTTTTGTCTGACCTATCCATTTTGGGGTCTAATGTACAGTTAAGGTCCCCACCCATTATGACCGCTCCTTCCATGTATGGGCCGACTGCGGCATACAGATTCCTGAAATAAGGTGCAGTATCATTGTTTGGGGCATAGATATTAATCAAGTTGACCACTTTGTTGCCCACTATCCCTTTTACTAGTACCATTCTCCCATCTTCTTTTACTTCCTGTTGCAACAGTTTGAACGGGACGTGGGGCGCAATCCAGGTAAGGACCCCCCTGGCGTACGCTGAGTATGTGGCCTCAATAATGGTCCCTTTCCACTTCCTCTTTGTTAACTCTAGTTTCTCTTTAGTTAAATGGGTTTCCTGTAGCATTGCCATATCGATTTTTTGCCAATGTAAATACAACATAACTTTGTTGCGCTTAAAGTATGTGTTTAATCCACGTACATTCCAGGTCACAATTCTAAGGTCCCCCATTTCAGCTATATCCTAATCTGCCCATCCACCTCCCCCTCCTCGTCCTGTCTAGAGTTAGTTGCGTTTGTAAACCTTCCGTGTTGAACTCCAGTGTCACCTCGATCACTCCCACATCTCCCACCCCCAAACCAAAACACCCCTCCAACTACCCCAACACCCCCCTCCCGTACCCTTCCTTCCATCCCCAACTGATGCCCAGCTCCATCCCTGGATCTCAGGCTATCCCGCATCTAGTCCTACCAGTAGAACCCAGCGGAGGTCCATCCTAGTGATGTCCCGGCTAATCTAACTTCAGGGGGTAAGAACTTGCTGTTGCTCCCACTTGAATGGCATAATGCAGCTCATATCTATTTGACACACGCTTACTTTTTACTATGTCAGTCTAATAATCGGGCTACTGCCAGGTACCTCCCAATGGTCATAGTTTCTACATTCTATCCCTACCCAGAGAGTTCCGCCAGGCCTCCCCCATCCAAATGGCTGAGTCATGTTAAAAAAAAAAAAATCTCCTTTCCCTAATTTAGCTTCAGTCACATTTCCCCTCCCCCTCTCCCCTGCAGCTGCTTCACTTATCTTGTCCGTTCTGATCTCAACCTCCTGTGTCCGCCGGACAGCCCTGTGCGTCCAGCCAGTTCACTGCTTCCTCCGGTGTCTCGAAGAACAACGCTTTCCCTTTGTGCAGGATTTTCAGTTTCGCCGGGTATAGCAGCATGTATTTAAAGCCAGATTCCTGCAGCTGCTTCTTGACGGCCACATAATGTAATTTCTGCCTTTGTACCTGCATGGTATAGTCCGGAAACGCAGTGACAGTGGCCGCTGCTCTGCTTATCGTTCCACACTTAAGGAAGTATTCGAGGATCTTCTCTGTCTTTGTAGTTTAGAATCTTGGCTATGATTGCTCGGGGTGAGCTACCCGTTGGGGCCTCCTAAGCAGGGCCCTGTGTGCTCCACCGTGAACCCTTGTGTGAGCACCCCCGCTCCGACTTCCTGTATTAGCATGTTCTCCATGTAGTTTGTGGGGTCCGTACCTTCCTCCCCTTCCGGCAGGCCCACCACTCGTATGTTGTTGCGACACGCTCGCCCTTCTGCTTCTTCAGCTCGGCTTTCCAGGTTATGCACCTGTTGCTGCAATACGTGCCCCTCCTTGGCATTGGCTGTGCTGGTCTCTGTATTAGTTTGTACTTTCTTTTCCAGGCCACTCGTACATTCTGCTGACTTCCTGACGTATTTTCTTAAAAGGTTCACGTCCACGCTAACCGCGTCAATTTTGGTTCGAGTGCAGCTTTCAGTTCCGCCATGGCCGTGTCAATTTTACTTCCCCATGCCGTCTTCAATTCCGCTATGGCTTCCAGGATGTGGTGGTCATCTCGAGGCGGGGTGCTCCTATCTAGAGTGGCTTCTCTTACTGGTGCCGCTGCCTCTGGCAACTGTGCTTGTTTGGTGAAGGTGTCTATTGTTGGTTGTTTCACTTTGGCTTTATTATTCTTCGCCGCCATGTTTCCGGCCCCCACACTGGCTTTCCCGGCGTTTTATCTGTTTTCCCACGCTCCGGTCAGGGCCTATTATGCCTATTAATGTATTTACATGGTAGATTGTTGCGCCTCTGCTTCCCCTCCCCCGCCGGAATGGTGCCGGTAGGGTCAAGTGGTCTCTTGTCACTTGTCTGTGTGCATTCCCATTGCCTGTCCTCTGGCTGTGTTCACAGCAAGCCTGTCCTGTATGCTATAGAGGCGCTTCCTGCTGTGGGAGAATGCTACTTTGTTGGAGTTTCCCCAGCAGCTGTCCTCTATGAAGCCGTCGTTCAATGCATGTTTGTACGGCCCAGTGTTGTGTTGGACCAGGGTATACCGGGCCTATATTACAACCCTGGGGCGAGGCTCCATCGAGTCAGTTCCCCAGAGGTTCCGGCTCTTGTTGTTGGGAGCAACAATCAGGCAACAGTGTGGCAATCAGGTGCTGGAGTGAAACACTGTTTCACTCCAGCACCTGATTGCCACACATGTAGCATAGATTGCAGCCAGTTCGCCTCTTTATCCCTGAGGCTCTGCCCGCTCCTGCTCCACTCTGGTCATCGCTGCTGCGCTGGTGAGGGGGGGGGGGCAGGTGCCCTCTCTGTGGCAGGATGTGTTGGAGTCCTGCCCCAGTTGTTTATTATGACCCCATCCGACTTGGGGCACCGCCGGTCGGCTTAACGCTCTTTACATTCAAGTCAGCCCCGCCGCACACACTATTCTGTTAGGAGCTGTCGTGGGCCCCTCCGCACTTTTGAATCAGGCTCCGGGGCTCCCAGGGCTCTGTGTTCGTATTTTGGGTCGCAACCCACTGGTACCTGGGTTCCGCGACGCTGGGGCACGCTCCGCAACTCTATCGGTAGATCCCGACTATGCATGCATGCCTCAAATCAGCAAGAGGTTTGTTGTGTTCAGTTGCGGCAGTGTTTGTTTTCTCTGGCCGTCCCCACTTTGCTTCTCTGGTCACCGTGTGTTTCTGCCATTGTACACCAGCCTCATCCTTTGTCTAAAAACGGCCACCATTTTGTTTTTCTTTCTCCGGGGTATCCGGTGCCGTTCGTGTATCCGTAACTTCAGTTTCTTCACTCTATCCCGCTCCAGGAAGGGATCGCAGCATGCTCGTCCTATTCATGCAGCTGTAGATCCATTTTTGCACTGCCAACACAGTCTCAGTTTTTAGTGTGTGTCAGGATCGTTCCAGGATCCGCAGGAGCGCTCCGAAACCACGGCTCATTCCATGGCTATCAAGCCACGCCCCGTCTATTTCAATAGTTAGGAAGATCTTGGAGTCCCCATACTATAAGGCAGGAGTGCACATACAAACCATTCCTCCTTTGAGGTTCTTCTTTCCACTTTCCTCATATGTTGATACCATATATTTACTAAATGTGCTGTACTATCCAGGTAATCATTTAGCTCAGTCATCCCCCCTGGTGTCTTTTAGGTTGTATTCTCTTATGATCTGCTATGATTATCTCATACAACATTTCAGCAGAACTCCTAACTGGACCAATCTCAGGAACACTTGTCAGTGGACTAGGTGTGTTTGCATGCATTAATTGAGTAGGTTCTTCTTGCAATACCCATTTCTTTTGTCTCCCTTGTACAGCCTGCCTCTGGTGTCCGAAAATAATCTCCAAGACACTTTTTGCCTGCGACTGACCATCAGTAACGTTTAACTCAGACTTGGGAGATTCCTCCTCATTCTTTGGAACAGAGTTGACTACATAGGTTCTTGTTTGCCTAGTAGTTGCCACGTTTATACCCTTCTGCTTAGGAAGATTCTCATGAGTTTTTGCTCCTTGCACATCTATGTAATAGGAGGTACACACAGTAAGTGAAAGCAATATTATTATGAATAGAATACAAGCATAAATAACAGATACGAAAGTGTACAGCATAGATTTTTTTTTTTTTGCACAACGTGGCCGTCTCTCTGGATCTGGCATGACATTGCTACTAAAACTGCCCATTTTATTACATAAGGAAGGAAAAATGAACTTTAATTTGGCACCATGATGTACTGCTTCTGAAACTGCTGATCTCACTCGACCACCTTCCTTGGTCAACTGACTGCTTACTTGACGATGAACACGAATTCCCAGTGGACTCCTCGAATCGGCCTTTCACTAGATTACATGATTTTCTTTCAGCATGAAACACGGGTTCTTTTAAGCCAGCAATTCCTCGATCTGTCCCTAGAAGAAAAAGCCTCATTCAGATCTGAGTCCTCGGAATAAGCATTTACTTGAAATATCTCTCAAAATCTCATTGAATGCTGCATTATTTCTCGGATCCCTTAGGAACGTACGAACATCCATGTGTCTTCCAACAAGATGTGGACACTTTTCAACCAAATATGTGTGCATTGTCAGCTGGTGGGGGCATTTGTACTTTCCCCACTGTATTCAGGAAGCTGCAGAATTTGTTCAGTGATAACTATAAGCAATCTTCTCACAACTGGGCCATTTTTAGGATCTTGCAGGAAAATAGGGATGCTAGTATTTCTCCCTACAAGCAAAGGGTATGCGCGAAATACGAACTCGAAAAAAGAAAGAATAATCTTCGAAACTTTTTCATTGGGTACCACCATGACCAAATTCAAACAGGAACTCAATGAGGAATGAATTCGAGTACTACACCCTCTTCCAATTGTCAAAAACGAAATCAAAATCTGGCATATTTTCTTCTTATCAAGGTTTAAGCATGCCTCTGCACAATGTTACAAACTCTTGTGGCTCAAGAACAAATATCTTCCCTTAACTCTCCTCTTAATGACTGAAAAGAGTGTTCGAAATAAGCCAGAGTCCAATGTACGCTTTGTCTTTACTCGACAGCTTCTGCGTCCTTCCTCATAGACCGTGTCTGCACGTGCTTAGGTTCTTCCCCGATGCTTGCTTCCGAAGGGTGTGGGGGTGATGGGGTCTCTCTAGCATACATTTTTACGTCTCCTAGAAAAGTCCAAGCGCGTCTGCCCTGCACTCTGACTCCGGACGGCGTGACGTCTTCTACAATAAAAGGACCATTGAAGCGGGTCTCGTCCCACTTTCTTCTCATATGGTTGCGGATTAGGATTGCATCTCTGGGGAACACTTTAGGAACACACAGTTCTTAAAGTCCACTTGTTGAAGCATCTCCTTCTGTGTTCTGCGCTGCCCCACACCCTCTTTGCTGTAGCTGGCCTGAAATGGCAGAGCTACTTGAGGTCATACATGTAAGATAGTCGCGTAACTCCATTCCAACCAGTTCTGACGTTGCCTGGGCATCAATTCTAACTTTGGATGGAGGGGTGAGGTGTTCTCACTCGCCTCCCTGTCACTATTTCATGTGGAGTAAGATGGTGGTCCGAACCTGGTTGGTTCCTTAATACATACAATGCCAGTGGCAGGCAATGCAACAACCATTTCTTCAAGGTAAGCTTCAACTTGGCTATTCTTTCTTTAAGCAAGCTGTTGAGCCTCTCTTAGATCCCATTTCCCTGTGGATAAGCCGAAGAAAACGTGTGCTTCATACCAAGCAACAAGCTAATCTGTTCAAAAGTTTGATTCACAAAATGAGCACCATTATCTGATCTTAATACTTCACATATTCCCCATCTAGGAAATACTTCTCGCACTAAGAATTTTGCAGCACAGGTAGAATCTGGGTGCGTACTTGGACCAGCTTCAATCCATTGTGAAAAGGGACAAGCTACTACAATCGTATCTATATCCATTACATACTTGCAGCATATCAACATAGTCGATGTGCAAATGCTGAAAGGGACCATTAGGTCTCGGGATAACTCCTCTAACCGTGCACAATGTGTGCCCAGCGGGGAACATTTGACAAACTATGCAATTCACTACATAGAATGCAACGTGTTCTAACAAATTTGGTACAAACCAATCCTCTGGAATAATTGTAGCAAGGTTTTCCCTAGTTGTGTGCACAGTATAGTGTAGCTGTTCCAGCGCCACCTTTAATAAGGCTACAGGCATCACCGGGTTACCAGTGCTGTCTTGTCGCCACAATGCTTCAGAGGGGTTTAAAGAACACCCTCTTCGCGTCCACAGGTCCTTCTCATCTTGAGGTGCTTCTCCCTAAACCTCTATTAATTGTCTTTGAAAGATTACTATATGAGTCAGACACACTCATCACCACCATTTTTTCATTTACATTAGGCATATCAAAAGACATATTTTCTGAACATGCAGCACGGTTGGCTTTGTCTGCTGCCGGATTTCCACGTGAGAGAAAGTCTGTCTTTTTGGTGGGAGCTGCGCATTTAACAAATACAATGGCTTCTGGGAGTTGCAGGGCCTCAATAAGCCTGTCCAGTATAGTGGCATGCTGCACTCGAGTGCCATCCGCTCTGAGGAAGCCCCTCCTTTTCCAATGTGCTAATTCTGCGTTCACTGTTGACGTCAGATAGGCAAAGTCGCTGTACACAGTTACTTCCTGGTCTGCATGATTCTCAAGCATGACTATCAGCGCCACTAACTCTGCAGTCTGTGCTGAATAGTGAGACGGGAGTCGTGCCCTTACCACTGTTTGAAACTCCCCATTGGCCATGTGTTTAACCACAGCGGCACCTGTATATCTCTGCCAATCATTTTGATCGATCCTTGAAGAGTCAATAAAAAAAATGTCTCCCCCTGCTAAAGCATTTTCTTTTATCCTAGGGATTTCATCAATGAACTCTTCATAGTTTGCACAGACATGTGCATGCTCACCCTATGACAGTGGTTCAGCTACAAACCTGGCAGGATTCACTAGCTTGCATCAAACTTTAATTGCTGGATTGTATATGACTACTTCGTAGGCTGAAGCCCTTTGAGAAGTCAACGTCCCTTTTGGTTTCTCCAAGATGGAAAATAATGCATGTTCAACGAATAATGTCATAGAGCATCCCATCACTAGACTTGCAGCCTTTTCAATGGCGAACGCAGCGGCTGCCAAAGATTGTTCACACAGAAAATGACACTTCATTGCTGGGTCCAGAATCCCACTGTAATATGCAAGGTGTTTGTACCCCAATGTGGTTCTTTTTGTAAGGACTGCTGTCATAACTGTACCATCTGTATGCAAGAATAAAAAGAATTCCTCAGCATAATTAGGAATCCCTAAAACTGGAGCTGTACAAATTGCCTTTTTCAATTCATCAAACCCTTCTTCCATCTCCTCGGTCCAGACGATTTTCTCTTGTTACCTGTGCTTTCTTTAGAGCTTTTAATAAAGGCCTTGTATATGAACTGTAATCAAAGACCCATGCTCTGATATAGTTACATAGTCCTAGGAATCTTTGCATGTGCTTTATCGTGTGTGGCTTTGTGGTTTTCA
The DNA here is from genome assembly GCF_040938575.1 of Ambystoma mexicanum. Classification (NCBI taxonomy): domain Eukaryota; kingdom Metazoa; phylum Chordata; class Amphibia; order Caudata; family Ambystomatidae; genus Ambystoma; species Ambystoma mexicanum. The sequence goes on along the minus strand of NC_090933.1, from coordinate 1,076,992,959 downwards.
AAATATCCTCGGTTCTCTCGAGAGTAACTCCTTCATGCAAAATCAACTGACCTATGTACAACACTTCCTGTTGACAATACAGTAACTGCTCTTTGTCAACCTTATATCCTTTATCAGCAAGTGTAATCATCAACTGACTAGAATCACATCTGCATCCTTCCTCTGAAGTGCTGCAAACTAAAATGTCATCTACGTATTGCAACACACTTTCCAGATCAATATTGCTCGGATCCATCTGGAGAACCCTATACCCTTGAGGTAATCTCGTGCTTTTTAACTTGGTCTGTCTGAACGTAAATGAGGTCAGATCCTGCAAGTCTTTATGTAAGGGGATTGAGAAAAATGCATTCTTCAAATCAATGGCAGTAAAATATCATGCTTCAACATGTATGTTGCATAAGATTGTAGCAGGATTAGGAACTAGAGGGAACTCGGCCTCTACAATCTGGTTAATTGGGCGTAAATCTTGAATTAGCCTCCATGACCCCCTGTAAAGACTGGAGGGGAGTTATCTGTACTCCTGCTCTCTGTGGCAGAGTAGAGGCACAGAGCACCCCAGCCAAGATTCTCTATTGTTGGTAGCAATGGACGAGCAATCAAGGTTTAAGCTCTCAGGAAGTGATGCAGGCTGGTTCTCAAGTATAGTGTAGACCCAAGCACCCACAAAGGAATGTCCACACACTGCTAGTGATAAGTCTTTATATAAATAAGGTTCAAGGTTATATACACAATCACAATAACGCACTTTGTACTCGGGTTAATCTACAATGGCAAATATAAACAGTTTCAATGTGGTACCACAATTATGGTTTGATTCCATTAAAATGCATTAACTGTACTCAGTTCAAATGTCATACAAATCAGTTATTAAAGTGAATCAACAATAGACTTGGGAGGAAAGCAGGTTGGTTAAAGCAATAGGCAGAATACTGGCCCCATTACATAGACACAGTTCTGGGCAACCTGTAAAAAAAGATATAATACAAACCCAGTCCATATATTGTTTCCACGAGTCTTATTTCCTTTTAAAATAGTTCTACCACACCAATGTACCTGGAATAGCAGTGTTCGACATTGGGTCGTCGACAGATCCTTCTTGAGCGGCTCCCTTTAAGGCAGGAGCCACAGATCGTCGAGATCCCTCGAATAAATGATGAACAAAGGTGTTGAGGCGACAGCTTCGGTCCTGGCGGTGCTAGTCGGCCACGCCCTGCAAGGATGAGGCGTGCGGTGCACCTCAACGACGATAGTTTGTTGCCGCAAAGAGTCACTGAAGAACTTTGGCCCAGCAAGGGCGTTGAGTTGTCGGCATCTCTGCGGACTTCGGGTGGCGGGAAACCCACCGGTGGATGCTTGTCGTCGGCCTGGACTTTCTCCGGTGGGACAAAGCAGTCGGCGGGACTGGCGAGAGCATCCGTGAATTCAAAGTGTCTTAATGGAGCGTTGGGTCTCTGGTCGTCAACGGCTCGGCGTCAAGCGGTTCCCACTCCTGTGCAACACAGCTTCAATGGGCCTGCAGCGGTTATAGCAAACCTGCGAACCCTGGTTGAGGACGGTGGATGGCTGTCCGGTGCTTCTCTTCGTTATCCTCGGCGGTCCCCGTCTCCGGTTGACAGTCTTTCAAAGGCTGGCTTCCAGGGCGCTTTGGCGAAGGTTAACGGTGCACGATGGTCCTTTGAACCTCGGGAAGAGGTCTCCTAGCCAGGTCCTCTCTTGGATCAGTTTCGATGGCACGGCAGCTTTCGGATTGCAGTGAAGGCAACAGCAGTCAACAGTCTTCTTCGGGCTGGGCTTCAAGATTAAGCATCAGTTTCGACTTCAGCTTCTGAACGATTCCTAGCAGTGCGAGGCCCCCAGATATACTGCTATTAAGTTGTGACTTCTCAAGACTGCGCCAAATGAGAAATCACATGAAAATTCAGTTAGTTATCATAGTTTTATTTTTTTCATTTATGTTTTGTGATGCCCTTAAGCTGACACGTGTTTCGGCTGCTTCCAGCCTCTCAAAACTGGGCATAATCAAGATTGAGCAGTATCATGTTTCATGGGTTAGATCCCTCATTATCTCGCGTCTGGTGAAAGAACTCGTGAGCGTTAGTTCGAGCTATGCTAACTAACTGAATTTTTTTGCGATTTCTCATTCGGCGCAGTATTGAGAAATCGCAACTTAATAGTAACTACTAGCGGTTTCTGGCTACATCCGCTTTTCTTGCAAGACGCGACAAACCATTGAGTACAACTACAATGTATTGACGTAATTAATTAAGCACTGTTTTGTAACAGTCCTAAACGGGAGTCACCGCTCGACCAGCTCTTTTTAAACCCAGCCATACCCTGCTCTGTGTGCCACACACAGGTGCCCAAAAACATACAGTAGGGGCACAGGGTTGTACGCCCACCCATGGGTGCAATTGCTCCTAGCTTCAATTTAATCTTCACTTCTCCAGCCCCCTTCAATAGGCCTACGCCATAAGGGCCTGTAGTCCATAAAGAAGCTGGCGCTTTTGCCAAGTCTGTCTCAAAATATTCAGGACGCTTTTGTGCTATCATCATTTTTTGAGGAACATCTTGTTTGTTGGCTCGTACCCAATAAGTAATGCTAAACAAACGTCTCCTGCAAACGCCCTAATGAATTCACTCACGTTTAAATAATGCATTCCTGGTGTTGAACACATATACCTTTATCGGTAAACGAGATTGTCATATTCAACTCATTATCTCGCGTCTGGTGAAAGAACTCGTGAGCGTTAGTTCGAGCTATGCTAACTAACTGAATTTTCGTGCGATTTCTCATTTGGCGCAATCTTGAGAAATCACAACTTAATAGCAACTACTAGCGGTTTCTGGCTACATCCGCTTTTCTTACAAGACGCACCAAACCATTGAGTACGACTACAATGGATTGACGTAATTAATTAAGCACTGTTTTGTAACAGGCCTAAAGGGGAGTCGCCGCTCGACCAGCTCTTTTTAAAGCCAGCTTTCTCTGTCTTTCCCAGATAATACTGTTCTCTCATTCACTCTGCTGGGTCAAACTCAGGCAACCAATCACTCAAGGGCATTTAACAGGCAGCCAATCAGGCTCACAGTGCATTCAGGCCATTATCCTCCCTCTCAGACACTCACAACAAGGAATGTGTATTGCGACAAGTACCCAGCCATTCAGCACTCCACACTGCATTCATACTGGTTTCGGACGTGGCTGTCTAATTCATTGTATTACATACCAGAAACCCATAACAAGAAGTGCATATTGGTCACACTTCATTCACCCAGGTCCCACCCCAAGGGCGTACCCACAACATACAGTCACTGGGAAGGCTCCAGCCAGTCTGGCCTGGACTTACCCACAATACCATATATGGGACTTCCACCCAACAGCCAGTCAGGGGGAAGGGACAGGACTTTGGGAAAAACAAGGTAACAGGCAATAGAAAGCAAGGGGCCACATGGGCCATCTTGTCTCCTATCAGGAATCAACTGATTCCAGTAGCAGGCCCTGGGTATCCCCAAAATGGAGGATACTCAGAGCACCTGTCAAATCCAGCATGGAGCTGCCACCAGGCCATACCTTGCTCTGTGTGCCACACATAGGTGCCCAAAAACAAACTAGGGGCACAGGGTTGTACCCCCACTCATGGGTGCAATTGCTCCTGGCTTCAATTTAATCTTCACTTCTCCAGCCCCCTTCAATAGGCCTACGTCATAAGTCCATAAAGAAGCTGGCGCTTTTGTCAAGTCTGTGTCAAAATATTCAGGACGCTTTTGTTTTATCATTTTTTGAGGAACCTCTTGTTTGATGGCTCGTACCCAATAAGTAATGCTCATTTCAAATCTGACGGATGATCTCTAACATGTCTTCATCAGTAATGTACGTCAATCTGTGACCCTCCCCAATGGCGATTACTGTGCACCATCATCTGCCATCATGATCATTCCCATCAAGCAAAGCCATTTCCCCTCGCACTATGGCTGCTTGTTATTCTAAAGTAACGATTTGCCCTTCTTCATCCATAGGTATCTTTGACCTGAATAAAAACTAATCCGGTATTGTCATAGTTCTGCCTACTAAACCTGGTAGCCATGTCTACAAAATGCGTACCCCATAATGAAAAACTTCAGGTTCTAACAGGACTACTCTCATGGTCCTGTAACTAAGCTTTTAAGTATTCTTGTTCTGCTGCGCCCAGCTACCTACGGGTTCAGTGCGCATTACCAGATAGATAAACAAACGTACGTCTCCTGCAAACGCCCTAATGAATTCACTCACGTTTAAATAATGCATTCCTGGTGTTGAACACATTATACCTTTATCAGTAAACGAGATTGTCATATGCAACTTAGTCATTAAATCTCAGCCTAATATATTGACAGGTGTCTGCCTTGAATATGCCAGTGGCACCGACATGTCACATTTTCCTATAGAGACTGGTAAGTCTTCAGTAAAAGGAACTCTGCTGGTAGCTCCTGTGAAACCTCAAGTATTCATGGCATTGCCAGACATTGAAAATGTTCCCTCTTTTATACACGAGTGTGTTGCACCCGTGTCCACAAAAAACATTTGCCTCCTATACTGACGTCTACCCTCGGTTCCTCGTGAGGATTTGGCGTCACGGATAGTATTGAAAAAATCAAGTCTCCCAGTGAGCTGTCCTATTGTGGATACAGCCCCATTCCTGTACTTGTAAAAGGATTCCCTCCCTCTACAGTGACACCTCCTATCCTATGTGTCGTCAACTGTCCCATGCTTGTGCTTTGCTGTATCTGCATAGTTGAATGCTGTGACTGCCCTTGCGGCGGATTCACTGCTGCTTGCTGCATTTGTAAATCTTGCTGCATTCTCGGCACCTGTGCCTGTTGCACTGTTTCATTCTGAGCAAACCCATCTCCACTCTGCTTCAAATATGCAGGTGGGTTTGAAGTCCCCCGTCTTGAAAATTGACCATTGCGCACAAACCCTTGGCTTCTACACATACAAGCTAAATGCCCTGTCATTTCGCATGCCCAACATACAGGAGGTGGAAATCTCCTATTCTGCCCATCCTGCATGTCTTGATTGTCATTCTGCATATTTTGAAACCTTCCTTGATTGCTTTGAAAGTTTCCCTGATTGTTCTGCCAATTCCCTTGGAAAATTTCTTGGAAAATGTCTACCTTGAAATCCTCCTCTTCCTCGTGGAGCAAATCCATTATTGTCCTGATCAAACTGCCTTTGGTTATTCCCCTGCGGCATGTCTGTTACCTGCTGTGAATTCGACCAATCTCCACTAGTTAACATTGCCCCTTCAATAGCGTATGTGGATAACTTTTTTGCACTTACTTTGACTCTTCGCCTTTCCTGATATCATCTTTTTTGCAATTCTTTTCCTGCAGGAGTCTGCAATAATGCGCAATGGTCAGCTGAATTTCTGACCATGGTTTTGCCTCCATACCCATTAACTTCTTGAGCTGCTTCTGTACCGGGTCTGGCAGCCCTTGGCATAATATATGACAGAACACAGGTATAGATTTTCCCCAAGCTTCGAGTGTCTCCAAGCTCCACTGCCCTTGAAAACTCTGAATGTCAGCAAGCGGATCTTCCCCTGCTTGCATCTTTTTTGTCATTATAGCTCCCATATCGGACGTGTCTGGATACAGTTCTCGAAGTGCTTTCCAGACAGCCGCTCTGCAGTTATTGAATGGTGCTCCTCCAGGAGCAGTGTTAACCATAGTAACACCAGCATACCCTGCTCTGGACCAAATGTCATCAGCTCTCTCGCCAAGAATGGCAATCAGGTGACCCTTAATGTCTCCTATAGCCAAGGTATTTCCTATGGTCATCTTTTCTAATTCATGTATCCATTTTCCAGCGCCAGAAGTTAAATTCGGAGGTTTACACCTTAAATTATCCATGTCCATCTGGGGCCAAGGTATATATTGTGGTCTAGCTCCCCCTTTCTCCAGCACAGGAAACTGTGAAACCCCAAACTCTATCTCCTCTCCCATCGTCTGTCTATTCATGGCAGGGACAATATTTCTGCACTGCCTTCTTCCTGGCAGGGACTTTAATCTGCTCACATATGGTGGCAATTCCCCCCCCCCCCTCTCACCATGAGGTTGCCCTTTAGGTTGATCTGACTGTGTCAATGATTTTGACGCCCAAGGTATAGGTACTTCTAAATCTGACCATCTCACTTCCTTATCCATTGTAAAACAACCCTCAGGACCACATACGTCACCCCTCTCTTCTCCACGGAAGGTGTCGTCTTCGTCTGACATTTCCTGTGCCCAACTCGTATAACGTCTCTTCGTTATATCTGTGTAGAGTCAGTCTATCTAAAAACAACTCCTTGGGGGCCTTGTGCTACATGAGGCTCCCTCTGTATCATACAAATGTGTACTCTCAAGCCTATCATTTTTCCCTTCCCTTTTAATTCTTTCTGGGCTCTCATGTCATGATAAGCTTTAGCAATTGCTTCCCCAATGCTTCTTGAGTCAAACTAGACCTCTAGATGTACTCTAGATGGGCCAGGTAAGACTCATATTCCGGGAAGAGCTCCTCTGTCCTGCCATGCTACTTCTGGATCGTAATTTCTTAACTCCTTCTCCAGGCGATCGAGATTGCATGCTCTTTGCCTTCTTTTTCGTTCTCTATCATCAAGCTCTCTACGCTTTCTTGCTTCCTCCCTTATTCTGTCTTCCTCTTTTTTTCTTCATATCCCTTCGTTCATTTGCCCTCCATATCTCCACATCCTTTCTCTTTGCATTTTCTTATCCCTTGACTTCTGTTCCTCCTCTTCTACTCTTTTCCTTTCTAACATTTCCCACTCATCAATTGCCCTTTGTCTATGGTCTCATTTTCTCTGCTGCTCAGCGTTTTCCTGCTTCTTCAACTGGTCATGTTGATATAACTGCTCTCGTCTTTGTCTCTTTCCTTTTCGTCTCTTCTTTCGATCGTTCTTACCTTTCTCTATCTTTTTTTTATCTTGCCCGTCTTGATCTTCTTTGTCTTACATCCTCGATGCCTTTGCCATCAAGTTTAACCAAAATCTGTCCACCCTTCCATTTGTTCTGTAGAAGTGCTAACTCATCAGCTTTATCTTTCTCCCTTCCATCTCTTTATTTCTCTTCCTATATCTAAAGATGTGCATGCTCGATCACTTCTCTCCTTGTCGCGTCTCTCCTTGTCTCGCGGGACCTTAGGAATTACATCTTTCTCCGTATTTCCCTCCGAGCGCTCGTCACTGCTTTGCGCAGGTGACTCATATGCCGGGTTACTATACCCTGTTGCTGCCTTAAGCTCCCTCAATGGGGATAACCCATCATCTTTCTTGTTTTCCTCGTCTATTTCTGGTGGGGTGGGGGAGCAGAAGGCTCCTCACCCCCCTCTTTGCATACATTAATGATCCAATCTAGAAGAAGTGGCTCTTCTCTTTCCTCCTGGTACATTTTCCAAAGTTCTAAACTCGCTAGTCGCTTGTCTAGATTTTTTCCTGTATATGCTGCATGCAAATATATCATCATATGCTGCAGGACTACCTTCAATAGTGACCCTCCTTGCGGCCATGGCATAAAAATGTTGTCTGCGGTTCCCTTAACCCATTCTGCACTATACTGTCTTAGCTTAGATGCATGTTTCGGCAACTGCTTGCAGAGGTGCACAAGTGGAGTAACATCTTCCATTTTTGATTCGTCACTTTTGTTGTTTTTTTATTGATTTCGCTGATTTCTCAACTTTTCAATTTATACAAAATTGGTTAAATTACAATAAAAACATATTTATCTTACAGTAATTTCATACCTTTTACAGTATCAGGAGTGCAACAACATATTATATTATGAAAAGAGGCAAAAAGGGAAAAGAAAAAGAAAAGAAAAAATTACATGTTAATTACTATGACTTTGTGATCTTTGCAGTTTTTCAAACTAAGTATACATAATATCATGCGTATATCTTCACTGAAATCACTCTGCGCTACTAATACATATTTGACATCACAAATGCTGTGTATGTAAGCCTTTGTATGCAAACCTTTGTAATCATGATCACTTAATACATTATACTTATTGTATTGGTTCAGCAATATTGTTTTCATCATACAAATATAATGCATTAAGAAAATTAATTGCGGCTACATGAATACTCATATTTCGTGTTACCAATATCATAGCCCATCTAAAACCAGGGGACACATTTGCAATCTGAGCCATGTGTTTTGCTAAATATTTACATCTCAAATCAGACAGTGTTTTACAATCTGTGACAAGATGTTCGAGAGTTTATTTAATTGATAGATTGTCGCAGAAGCAACAGTAATTTTCCTCCTGACTGATCTGTGTCTGTTGTGCCATCACGTCACGGTTAGGCCATAAATTCAAACGTAATCTCAAGATGGCAGAACGTATTTGAGGATTTGGAGCTTTGCACAAGTAGGACTCTGTTACACCAAGTTTCTTTTCACCAAAAGATTGCCGAGTTAAACAGATTGATTGTGTTGTTATCCAATCTTGTGAGTAGATCTTCTTTTTGGCTCTGTCAGGGTTGGTAAGCAGAGTCTCCAATGATACGTCTGCTATTCCCATGATTTCCATGACATTACTGGTCCATTCTTGTACAAATTGATGTTTCGATGAAAACATATAATTTGCTACTGTTAGCACTGTGTCAGTTTTAGAGTATACCAGACACTTATGAAACAACGGGAAGGAGGCTGGAAGGTGCACACACTTGGTTTTCAGAATCGGATTAGAATTCACAGTTAACAGTAACAAAATCTTTAGGGTGCGGGGGAGGAAAAGTAGCCCTGGCACAGGGTCACATAAATATACAAAGAAAAAAGAGGATCCAATATGGAACCCTCCCGTCCCCTGCACACCTTGAATTTGCGTCAATATGGCGCCTTAATAAACTTTTAAATGGAGAGGGTAGATATACATTCGAGTAGATTTCAATAAGCAAGATAGTTTGCAATGGTTTAGTAATGACATCCAGATAACAAAGAAAACAAATTGTTTTATTCCAAACGCAAAGGCCAGGGTAGGTTCAATTCATTTGATAGTGGCTGACGCGTTTCGAGAATTGTGTTCTCTTCATCAAGAGCCCAAAAGAAAGTGAACCATTTACTCAAAATCAAGAATGAACAAAAATACAGTCGGGTATTTGAACTCGCCATATGAAACAGCGCACATAATTGCCAATGATATTTGGCTTGTAAAGACGTGAGACCCAGCTCATATCTCAGCCAAGGTCCCGGCGTACATTGGGGGACACTGTTGACACTGGGGACAAATTTGTTGCCAATATTTGGCTTCAAGTTTATTTTTAAAAAAATGCCTTTGATATTACATGATTGAAGGCCATATAGCAATGTTGGAATAATTTTCTGGCACTGGAATACAATTGCTGGGCTGATGGAAAATGTGTATAAAATCAGCTTAGTCTGAGATATAGCTGGAGTCACCTTATTTTCAATGATGGTGATTTGTGAATCAACAGTTGGCATTCCATCAAAAGCAAGACCTAAGTAAGTATAAAAAGGTACAATTTCTAAGTTCACATTTTTAATTTTCCATCCTATTTCTTGAGGAGCTTTTAGGTGCATACATAACAATTTGTGATTTTTTTTTTTTATACTAATGGCAAGTTGATTGTCAACATATTGAGTAAGGGCTACAAGTAGTTTCTGAAGTCCAGTAGGGGGTCTTTGATATTAAGACGAGCGTCAGCATACCAGAGAGCTTGAATCAGCATTTTATGCATTTTTGGGGAATCTGAATCAACACCCACAAATATTGCCGTTAAATCATGAATGAAATAATGAAATGGGGCTGAAGCAAGTATACAACCTTGCTTCAGCCTTCTTGCAGTTCGAATCACTGATGACAAAAGGCCCATCATCAAAAGTTTGATCTGCACCGATGTTAAATAGTGCAATTGATAAATGATATTGATTAGACTTGGTGGACAGTGTGCTTTGAGTTCTTCCATTAGTTTTGCTCTCGATACAGAATCAAAAGCGGATTGAAGATCAATGAAAGCAAAATAAATAGGAGCTTTGGTGTGATGGGCCTGTTTTTTTAATGCATTAAATGTGAGTAGATTTATCGCGGTCCCCATACCTGCGACAAATCCTGTTTGGTTTGGATCTCGTTGTTTGGCTTCTTCTGTCAAGTGACTGAAATCTCTCAAAACTAGGCGTGAAAAGATTTTACCCGGAGTGCTATCGGACGGTAATTAGACGGCACTCCTCAGTCGCCTTTCTTGAATATGGGGCCAATGAGAGATGTGCACCATGAATATGGGATTTTTTGTGTTTGAAGTATATATTTGAAATTGTTATTAAGAATAATGGCACACTGCTTGGGATGTTCTTTCATCATATAATTTGAGAGGCAGTCGGGGCCTGCTGCACGCCAGTTGCTTCACTGGCTCGAAGGAATTGGTGAGTTCCAGAACAATATTGACTCTGAGATTCCCGGCAAGACGCCGTAAGTATGTAGTTCGTAAGAGTTCAAATGTCTGACTTTCACTCTTGTCTGATTCCTTGCAGGTTGCAGCTTGACCCTAGCGAAGAGTTCCTCGTGGCAACCGGTAATATTCAGGTAAGGATTTGTATTATCCAACACAGTTCGATGAAATAATGTCAATATGTAACCTGTTGCTTCCTCCCTTATTCAGGTGCTGAGAGAAAATATGAAGTCTCTGGGAATAATGCCTCCGGCGGTAAAATCAGGTAAGTCTATTGTGGTGAAGTTTCCCCTTGTTTGTCCCTTTGTTTCACCTTGCTGTCCTTTTGTTTCCCCTTAGGGGACAGGGTTCGGCGAGGATTCAGTGCAAGCTGCGCCCACCCGTGAAGAGGAATAGTACGCCCGGATGTAAAATCAGGTAAGTCTATGGGGGTAACTAATATTGCCTCTGTGTATTCCCTCTGCTCACCTTGCTGTTCTTGTCTTCCCCTTAGGTGCCGGAGTGCGGCGGGAGCATGCAGAAGGATGCGGTGGAATGTGAAGATGCTGCGAAGGCCGGTGAGTTCAGCGCGGCGCTGCTACAGGCGAGGCGATCGGTTGCAGCTTTCTCAACTATTGCGACTAATTGGTTCAGAGGTGATTGAACTGGAGGTGGCACCGTTGTTGGACATTGTTGATTCATTGAAAGTTCATTATGTGTACTTTTTGAGATCGTGTCTGCCATTGAGACCACTTTTGAAAATGAGACAGATAGTTTACAGCAAGGAACGGGTTTCGTGGTGTCTACCATTTGTATCCGTGTCTTAGCCTTAGCAGTTCTGGTCGGCTTTAAAGTTGTTTGGGCAAGTTTTGATGTTAAATGTCTCAGACGTCCTTTGGCACAAGGACGTTTATTAAAAATGTCATACATTTCTTGACTGGGAGACTGTTGGTGATCGATGGGTAGATTCTCTACAGTCTACACTAATCCAGGACGAGTTTAGTTCATCAGATATGACTTCATCACCTTCAAGTGGGCGAATGATTTGTGTGAATGTCGGTAACACAGGAGCAGACAGTCTGTAATGATTTGTACACTCTGGTTTAACGCATTTTTATCTTCTATTGATTGAAGATACGTTTTGAGAGGACTAGGCAAACGAGGATTTTTTCAATCCAATTGACAATTTTTTGAATTTGGCATGTTTGATTGTTGAGTTTTGACTCGAGATTCAAACAGCTTGAATAAACTTTTGATTGTTGTGTTTCCTGCAGTGAGGGTGATTTCAATCAATCCATCATTGGTTGTTTCTTTATATTGGTTCGTGGGTGATAAACGACGCCTCGGAGTCGGTTGTATGTATGATGCAGCAAGTGATATGCTGAAGTCCATAGAACAGCAAGCATTATAATCTGGGGAAATTTTAATTGAAGAAGTGGTTATATTTTTGACACTTGCATGGATTGAAATATCAGAAAATACCTAATCACTTTCTGAGGTTTCTTCGACCATCGTTAACTGCTGCCTCTGTATTTTTTTGTTGATGGGCGATTTTATTTCTTGCAAAATCGTATTATCAGAAATGACTTGCTTATCAGTTTCTTGTTCTTTTTCTAATTCACTTGTGACTTTGTCGTTCATTTCGCTGTTGTCTTTGCCAGTATTCGAGCCCATATCATAGCTCTTCTGCAGGGCACAAAATTCATGTATGTCTTTGTTAGAACTCTGCGCCCGTGCTATCGGTGTGAGCGTTATAGTTCTTCGTGAAGACGAACGCTTCGGTTTCGCTATGTGTTTAGCTGGATTTGTCAATGGGAGCTTCGGTAAATCTGGGATATTGGATTTGAGCGTATATACTTGCATGTAGATGCTTAATGGACTCAATCTTTACGTGCCTTTGTTCTAGATCACGAAGTCACGAGGCAGTAAAAGCAGTTAATATCAGTAGTTATACAAAGTTTAACCTGTAAAATATATGCATGAAAATTAACACAATAGAATAGGGACGCTCTTGGTCATTAAGACCGTAGTTCCGCAGCTCTGCGGCCAATCGGTAGTTAAAAGGTACTTGCAACGGAGCGCACGTTCCAGATTTTATACACGCCTTGAGGGGGGCGTGACAGCAGTGATACACACAATGCCTAAACAAACAAATAAAAAACAATTGTGAGCTAATGTCAGTTTGGCGTTATGTGCTCATTATATCTAGATTACACACCTGCTGGTATATGCAGTCCTGAATGTAGTTAAAGTCTTTGCAGAATTTTCTGATGCAGGAGACAAGAGTTGAGCGGCCAAGCGGTACTTAAAAGGTACTTGCAACGGTGCGTCACTTTTGACTGTCAATACTCGTTTACTTTTATCACAGATTTAAAAGAAATACGTTTCAGAAAAATAATATATGAGCATGCACCAATCGTCGCAGGCTCCAATCCTTTTAATCACGTTTTTTACTTTAATCTTGCTAAAAACACCAACTTAAATTTAAACAATCACTTGAATTCTTCAACCTCGTGTTTCTCCTTTTCTCAACAATCACTTTTAACTATTACGTCATCACCAACACATAGATACATAAAACGAACAGACAAAACAGACATACTCGACCGGTCACACAAATCTCTTACAATCTTTTCTCTTAGACTCGTCTTGCCCTCTAAATCAACAGTCCTACATAGTTTAAATCGACCTCTTTAAGTTGCGTCTTTAACCAAACTAGTCTAATGCTTCCGCTATGGGATTTTAGGTTAAGATTTCTTCTGTTACGTTCTTTAAAACGCAGGCACAGGGCATATTCTATTCTCGTGGCACTCTCCTCACAATATCTTTTAATTGCTTGGCCTCACACAAGTCAATTTCTATTCACTATTTTAACACTTTTATTCTTAAATTATGTTTACCCCACCTCCCTCCGTTACACTTCGTTCCCTTATCACTTTTCATCACTTATAACCCATACACCATTTTGCCAACTTGATCAGTTTTTACTCACCATTCGCATGTTTGTCTTCCGACTCTGGATCGTATGCCTCTTTTACTGCCTTTCCAACTTCCTGTTAGTTCAGCTTCTCGTAGACCGTGGGAGGGGATTCCGTCTGAAACCAGAGGGACCGTCACACCTGAACTGGATGGACCCCAGCTGACCCATAAGACTGGGATTCTTCAAACAGCCCTTTAAGATGAGCAGCAGCACCCTCGAGATAGATGGGGATGCAGATTCATACTCCTGCACCAAATAATGACGACAACTCAATAGTTTGGCAAAGGGAGTTTAATCACAAGTCCAAAAAACAGGGAGTTCAATGAACATCAGCAACTGCTCAAGCTTCCTTCTCGCTTAAACTCCAATTAATTTCAGATAAAACACAACCTTCATACCAAAAAAATTGTCATCATTGACGTGTTATCTTAAAAACCTGCAACTTGATTGGTTATAGGAAGGTAACTTTAACATAGGTACTATATCTGTATATGGTAACAGGGAGAGGGGATTGGATAATCCACGTCGGGTGGGGCAACAAAGCCCTTCCTTCAAACTGGCCACTGTAAACGTCACTAAAAGTATGACGTCCCATTGGCTCTACTCTCTATCGGACCCTAGATTATTTGGTCCACTTTGATTGGAAGCATGCAGAATGATTAGCCAGGTGCAGAGAGTAAGTCTGCACCCCAGCTTCCCTCCAATTAGTTTACAATCATCCATCACCTCGGTGGTCATGTGTCAATTACTACTTTGTAGTTTGGCCTTGAGTCTGCTTCTTGGTATGAGAAAGGTATGGGTATGGCAAGGCTCCATGCATAGGTGTGAAAGTCTTATCCCTTTCTGCCTGCCTTTCCATGTGACTAGGTGTGGAAATCAGGACAGTAGCCGATGTGGAGTTTTTTTTGTAGACCTTTATTACACACTGGTTAAATGTAATGTCTTAACCACGGTAGTTGGACTCCAGGTTGTCCCACAGTTACTTCACTGTGAGTAAAAGGCACCAGGAGTTCCTCTCCCCTTGAAGTGTCTCCTGTTCTCCCACCAGTTGCTCTCACTCTCCTCTCCTTCTCCCTGCAAAAAGCAACACAACTGCCATTAGGCCAGTCCCCTTTATACCCGGTGCTTGGAGGGAAAAAGGGCCAATCAGGGACAACTTCCCTCCCCCCCCCTTTCCGATTGGTGGGGGCTCTAGGCACCCACCCTCTGAGTAGAGCTGCCCCCTCCCCTCCTCCTCCTCCTTTCCCTTGGCTGCCTGGTTCCGGCTCCCCTTCCCTGTTGTCAGCCACTCCCTGGTTGCTATCCCACCTGGGTCGTGTCTGACACACGCCCTCTCCATCGGCTCCGCCCCCAACATGGTGTCTCCCTTGAGGCATGCTCCCCGGAGGCCCGTCCTGCTCGAGGCCCCATGCTGCTGCTAGGGGTCTGCCCTGCTCGAGGTAAGGAGGGGGTTCTGGTTTGTCCCCCCTGTCTGGTTCCTGACCATGTGCATGGCGCTCCTCCGACGCCGAGCGGTCGGCACGGGCCGGGCTCTCTACTTCCCAAGCCCCGCCGCCGGAGGCTGCTGATGCATGCCGTGTTCGCGGGTTGCTCAGCCGCAGCGCTAGTGGCCCGGGTCCTCGTGGGCGCACGCGGTGCTGTGGCTGCAACGCCGGCACCGTCGCGGAACGCCGACAAGGCTTTCCCTTTGACAGGGACACCTCCCCGGCGCCCGCCCTCAGCGCCGCACACGTCCGCGGTACAGCGGGCTCCTCTGGCCGGGCGTCCCGCTCTCCGGCAGCCACCCTCACATCCTCACATACCCCCACCACAGATCCAGGCCGGTCGGGCCAGATCGAACTCCTGGACAAGTAATCCGCCACCAGCTGGAAGCTAGCAGGTCTATGTAAGGTAACGAAGTCGAAGGGCTGGAGGGACAGGAACCATCGCAGAACCCGTTGGTTGGTGTCCTTGTGTCTCGCCAACCACTGCAGCAGTGCATGGTCGGTATACAATGTAAACTTCCTCCCCAGTAGGTAATATCGTAAGGAGTCTACCGCCCACATAATGGCGAGACATTCCTTTTCGATCGTGGAATAGGCTAACTCATGCGGAAGGAGCTTCCGGCTCACAAAACAAAACAGATCGGTCGTAGGAACCCGTCCACCTCCTGCGTCAGGACCGCCCCCAACCCCATGCCAGAGGCATCCGTCTGCAGGAAGAAATGCTTCTGGAAGTCAGGGCATACCAACACCGGGTGGGATGATATACTGCGCTTCAGCTCCTCGACGGCCAGTATCGCTGCGTGATTGGTTGACAGGTCCGGGGAACCCCCGATTTTTAACGCCTCGGTCAGCGGCGCAGCCAGGGAAGAAAAACCGGGAAAAAAGCATCTATAGTACCCTATAAACCCCAAGAAGGCCCTAATTTGTTTTCTGTTGGTTGGTACTGGGATCCCCGGAATAGCCTCGATACTGGACACCTGTGGTCGAATCACTCCGCCACCGACTATATGTCCGAGGTACTTGGTTTCCTGGGTCCCTAGGACCGATTTCCCTGGGTTGATATGGAGTCCGGCCTGGGTCAGGGTGCCGACCACCTCGCATAGATGGGTTAGGTGGTCACTCCATGATGCGCTGTATATAACAATGTCGTCCAGGTAGGCTGCAGCGTACTGGTCGTGGGGCTGCAAAAGGACGTCCATCAGCCTCTGAAAGGTGGCCGGAGCCCCATGCAACCTGGATGGTAGTACTTTATACTGAAAGAGCCCCTGGGGCGTACCAAAAGCCGTCTTTTCTTTGTCAGATTCCCGTAGTGGGGTCTGCCAGTATCCCTTGGTGAGGTCCAAGATACTGAGGTAACGGGCAGCACCTAGCCTTTCCAGCAGTTCATCCATCCTGGCCATGGGATAGGCCTCGTAGTGAGATATCATTTTGAGCTGCCTAAAGTCCATACAAAATCGTACAGCCCCGTCTGGCTTGGGTACGAGTACGATTGGAGAACACCACGCACTGGTTGATGGTTCAATAATGTCCAACCTAATCATTTCTTCGATCTCTTTCTTAATGATCGACCTTCGGGCCTCTGGGATCCTGTAAGGTCTCAGCCGGACTATGTGTCCGTTTAGGGTTTCAATACGATGCTCCATTAGGCTGGTCCTTCCAGGTAAATGGGAGAAGGCGTTGCGGTGGGGGTTTGAGCATCTCCTGGATCTCGTTCTTCATGTGTTCCGTGAGTGTTTCACCCCACTGTACTGCATCCAATTGGCCGGTTGCGTAGATCATCCCCGTACCCTGGGTGGCCAGAATGTCGACCAGGGCAGGCTCGGTCCATTTCTTCAGTAGGTTTATATGGTAGACCTTATGTGATGGGCTCCGGTCAGGTTGGTGTATCCGGTAATCCACGTCCTTCACCACATAAGGACCTCTCCACCGAGCCAACATTTTGTTCGTACTGGTGGGTAGCAACACCAGTACCTTATCCCCTGGTTCTAGCTTTCTTAGGCGACAGCCCTTGTTGTATGTCCTCTCCTGCCGGTCTTGGGCTATACCTAGATGGGTTTCTGCTAGTCCCCTCAAAGTAGACAGATGTTCCCTAAGGTCCTCAGCGTACTCTGTGAGGGATGTTTCCTTAGCGTTTTCCCAGTCCTCCTTGACCAGATCTAGGATTGTTCTGGGCTGCCTTCCAAACAGCAGCTCGAACGGGGAGAATCCTGTCGAGGATTGGGGAGTGTCCCTCAATACCATTAGGATCAGGGGTATGACCCTATCCCAGTGCTTCCCCTCCGGGCCTGTTACCCTTTTCATTTTCTTTATCGTTTGGTTGTACCTCTCCACCAACCCATCCGTTTGGGGGTGATAGACCGAGGTACGCAGCCGTCTGATCTGTAGTCTTTCACAGACTTGTCACATGACAGCCGACATGAAGTTTGTACCCTGATCGGTGAGGATTTCGGTGGGTAGGCCTACCCGTGCGAAGTAGGGGATGAGTTGGTCACATATCTGGTTAGCTGACGTCCCCTTTAGGGGGAAGGCCTCGGGGTACCGGGTGGCATAATCCACAATGACCAGCAAGTATCGATATCCACGACTGACTGGCTCGAGCGGGCCTACCAGATCTATACCTATCCTTTGAAAGGGTATGGTGATCAAGGGCATCCGCTGTAGAGGTGCCTTGGCTGGCTTTTCCCCACTCGTCAGCTGGCAGGTTTTGCATCCCTTACAGAATTTCGCCACCTCCCCATAGACCCCTGGCCAGTAGAAACGTTTTAGAATATTTTGCTGTGTCTTGAGGGAGGCCATGTGCCCCCCACACGGGTGATTATGTGCCAGCTGGAGGACAATGCCCCTGTTTTTTTTGGGCAGGAGTAGTTGTTCCCTTCGTGCTCCTCCCTCCTCTTGGTAGACCCGATAGAGCAGGCCCTGTCTAGATGTAAAACCGGCTCCCTTGGTCAGTCTGGGTCCCCATCTGTGATGGCTCTTTCGCGGGCAAGTGTTAAGGTAGGGTCCGTCAGGGTTTCTCCCCGGATGGAATCCTCATGGTCCTCTGGGTTCCAGGCTATCCGTTGGGTGGCATACATGGGTGCGCATTTAGCAAGGCGAGCTTCCCTTCTTTTCCTAGCGGGTCTCTCCCGTCCCTGGGTGTTCGGGGGGGGATGGGTTCCCTGGCAAAGGGTGCTTCTTCCCACCATCCCTGGTCTAGGGCTTTGAGAGTCTGGTGGAAGTGGGTCAGATCGGTCCCAATCACCACTGGGGCGGGTAAGGAGGGGAGGACGGCAGCTCTCATCTCTGCAATGTTAGGGCCCACCTCTACTGTTATGGTTTTCATGAGGTAGGTCCTCACATCCCCATGTATACATCGAATTGGGATACTAACATTGGTGAGGTGAGGAGAATCACTTACGGTTGGTAGTACCGCCGACTTCCACTGTCGAGTAGGGCCCTGGCTGGGTTCCCGTCTACACGGACGTCCATCTCGTAGAGACCTTGTCATCGTGGTCCTTGCTCGGTCCTCATGAATCCGATCTCCATCGGCTCGGTGCCTCTCTTCCGGGGACAAAACCGGGCTATATGGCCCCACTCGCCACAGTCATAACATTGCGGTTGCCGGTATCCCGTGGACAGCGGGGTGGACCGCGGGTCGGGACCGCTCCTCTTCGCCTCGGATCCAGAAGGGCGTTCTTCCATTGCTCTCCATTTGGGAGGCCCTACTCGCAGGCTCTTGGTTGTGAGGGGTTCCAACGGTGGCATCGGGTTGCGATTGGAAGAACCGACTCCAAAGGGTTTACCCGCCCCCCGGCCTTTTGGTAGGCTGACGCTATGTCCACAGCCTCAGATAAGGTGGGTCTGTGATGTTGTCGGACCCATCTTTGCATCGGAGGGGGTAGGGCCTCGATGAACTGCTCAAGGGTGACCTTATCTAACACATCTTGTAGGCCTGTTCCCAGTGCTTGCAGCCATTTCTCGGTGAGGTCCTTAACACGGTAGAAGAGCTGTCGGGGGTTCTCCCCCGGTTTGAGTCTAGTGTCACGTAGCCTCATTCTGTAGGCTTCTTTGTCAAGTCCCAACCGGTCCAACACTGCCTTTTTGATTTCAGCGTAAGGCGTGGTTCCATTTGGGTTAACTGCCTGGTAGGCACCTTGCATGATGCCAGACAAAAGGGGAGCGACATACTGGCCCCAGCGGTCCACCGGCCACTGAGCATTTCGGGCGATCCTCTCGAATGTGGTGAAAAAGAAAGCCGGGTCTTCGCCTTCCTTGAATTTCTGCAACACTGCGGAAGGGACCATGGGCTGGTTTCGGGTGCCGGTCACCGCATCCGTCAGGTGTTTTATCGTCTCTTGATGTTTGTCCTGAGATGTGGACTGCAGGGTACCCTGCATTTGTATTGCCTGCTGAAAGGCTTGGCGATCAGTGGCCGCCTGCTGGGCCTGAAGTTGGAAGAGCTGTTGTAACTGGTGTTGCCCCTCTGACAGTGTCTGTATTATTTTCTCCATCGCGTTCTCGTTAATCCTGCCGACTACGCCACTTGTGGAAATCAGGACAGTAGCCGATGTGGAGTTTTTTTTGTAGACCTTTATTACACACTGGTTAAATGTAATGTCTTAACCACGGTAGTTGGACTCCAGGTTGTCCCACAGTTACTTCACTGTGAGTAAAAGGCACCAGGAGTTCCTCTCCCCTTGAAGTGTCTCCTGTTCTCACGGACCCAGATAGGCCCACCAGTTGCTCTCACTCTCCTCTCCTTCTCCCTGCAAAAAGCAACAAAACTGCCATTAGGCCAGTCCCCTTTATACCTGGTGCTTGGAGGGAAAAAGGGCCAATCAGGGACAACTTCCCCCCCCCTTTCCGATTGGTGGGGGCTCTAGGCACCCACCCTCTATGAGTAGAGCTGCCCCCTCCCCTCCTCCTTTCCCTTGGCTGCCTGGTTCCGGCTCCCCCTCCCTGTTGTCAGCCACTCCCTGGTTGCTATCCCACCTGGGTCGTGTCTGACACACGCCCTCTCCATAGGCCCCGCCCCCCCAACATGGTGTCTCCCTTGAGGCATGCTCCCCGGAGGCCCGTCTTGCTCGAGGCCCCATGCTGCTGTTAGGGGTCTGCCCTGCTCGAGGTAAGGAGGGGGTTCTTGTTTGTCCCCCCTGTCTGGTTCCTGACCATGTGCATGGCACTCCTCCGATGCCGAGCGGTTGGCACGAGCTGGGCTCTCTACTTCCCAAGCCCTGCAGCTGCTCGCTGCCGATGCACGCCGTGTTCGCGGGTTGCTCAGCCGCAGCGCTAGTGGCACCGTCGCAGAACGCCGACAAGGCTTTCCCTTTGACAGGGACACCTCCCCGGCACCCGCCCTCAGCACCGCACACGCCTGCGGTACAGCGGGCTCCTCTGGCCGGGCGTCCCGCTCTCCGGCGGCCACCCTCACATCCTCACACTAGGACACCGTGAAATCGGCCTCTTATTCATGCATTTTCATGTAATTTGATTTACTTCTGCCTGTCTTCTACCATCTGTGGCTTATCTCGACCTTGCTGAACAGGAGACTGTTATTTTTCTCTTTTATTGTAGGCATTGCTAGCCTATTCCATTGCTAGCCTATTCCAGTCTGCTACGACCTTGGCTTCTTTGCATGGTTACCTTCAGCTGAGTTTCTCTCCGTCTTTAATTCTTGATTTGTTTGCTGCGGCCCTCTCCTCTTGAGACCTTTAGTAACCTCCATTCAATTCTGCTCATGTGCGTAGCGGATTTTCATTCATCTATAAAGTGCTTTTGAGGTAGATGTGTATAGTTGGCGCTTGCCGCAATCTATTTTACTACCAAGCATAAGCAAGCTTCACAATTTCTCTGCTTCTTGCAGTTCCTTGCATATGTACATGTTTAAGCTGGCTTAATGTCTTCATCGTGCATATGGCATACGTTTCTTCATCTTGAAATCAACTGTTTCACATTAGGCTCAAGATGTCACTTATCCATGGTATTTCGTCTCTTTATCAGCATTCTCAGGTCATATCTTCTATATGTGCGTCAGTCTGGTTTCTTATGACGTCACCATTCGTCTTCCTTTAGTATCTTATTGGCTTCTTCAGGTATTTCATTATGAAAAACGTCCTTTTGTCGTGTCTGTAGATATGGATTTCTCAGTGGGTTCTTTATTGTCCAGGTTTGCTTAGGTGTCGGTACGTCAATAGGTGCTGTTACTCTGATAGGCACTGGGCACAGCCCAACTGCGGCTCTTTGCTGGTTTATCTGTTCTCCATATGTCACAAAATTTGCCGTGGACGTTCCTGGCACTTTGAAGTGGCTGGCTGGAGTGCGGATGATGTCTGGCACTTTCTCTTCACACCCTACTTGCAAGATTTTAGCAATTTAAACTAAACCACAATCTATGGGGAGCTTCACGTCCTGTTAGCCGAATGGCAGAGGTTGTGCGATATTGCCAGCACTCCAAAGTTTGCTTATGTCAATGGATTTTTTTTAAACCATCCTTTCCGCTACCAAGTGAACTGAATAACCTCAGCCCTTTAAGATGAGTAGCAATTACCCTGGAGAGAGATGGGAATGCAGAAGTTACTCAAACATCAATAATCAAAATGACTCAGTTTGTAAAAAGGATGACTTTTATTTTCAATTGTCTAAAACAGGGAGCACAACAAACATCAACGAATTTGCTCGATCCTCTTAACGAGTTTCATAAACTGAACTTCTATATCAAAACTCATCATTGACGTTGACCTACGTCACTACTAACGTCATCCTACGTGGCAAACTACAAAACCTAATAACTATGATAGGCTCTAAGTGGATATCTAAGTATATGATCCATACTAGTATGGGATAGTAAGTGAAAGTGATAGGTTTCTTATCAGGTGGGGCAACTAAGCCCTTCCTTCAAAATCGCCACTATGAATGTCACTAAATACACAACATCCCATTGGCTACACAAACTATAGGACCCTTAATTACTTGGTCCCCTACACTTGGTTGGCACTCTAACCTCCGTCAGTACTTTTCCACCTACGTCTAGCAGCTTGCAGATTGGACCTCCAGGTGCTGGTGAGGTCCCCTTATGCCCAGCTTCCCACCAATTAGCATATCAATCTATCATCACCTCAGTGGTCAGCGTAGTCAATTAGGCTTTGAAGCTTGGCCTTGAGTTTGTTCAGTACTGTGGAGAATCAGGAGAGTGAAGCCACGCTCTGCCCTCATGCGTAAGTGTGAGCATCTTGCTCGTCCAACTTCATCCTTCCCCGTGACTGTAGATCTTGATTTAAGCTTTTACTGTCTTTAAAATACTATTTATTTGATAGACCTCTGACATCTTCCTTGTTGTGTTCATGCCTTCTGAACAGGAGCCGTTTATTCCCACGATTCTGTATCCAGCGTCAGCCCATTCCAACCTGATAAGACCTTTGCATCTTGGCTTGGCTTCATGGCTCATCCAGCCTCGTCTTTTCGAGATTCACTTTTAATTCATGTGTTTTCTTACTGCGCCACACTGAGAATGAGGCCTTCCATTTTTAGTCCAACTCTGCTATAACACGTGGAAACATCCATTCTTTAGTCTTTATGCATATATATATATATATATATATATATATATATATATATGCATGCCGCAATCTATTAGCTATAAAGCTAGCCTCAAGAATACTTTTTCTGCTTGCTTTTCTTTTGCATCTGTACACATGTAAACTGACTTGATATCTTCATCCATTTTATGGCATAAGCTTCTTCACCTTGATCCCAAGATGTCACTTATCCTTGATATTTTCTTGATGCCTTTATAGAATATCTGCATTCTCTGGTTTCTGTATCTCTTCTAGGCACGTCAGCCCAGCTCCGAGAGACGTCACCATTCATCTAGACCGTTCATTTGCTCTGCCTCTTCCGGGATTTAATTCAAATGGCCATCATATTTTCTTGTATGCAGGTATGGTTTTCTCAATGGGAACCTTGCCTCCAGGATTCTCCTAGGTATCGGTAGTTTCACTGGTACCGCACGATTTT
Organism: Ambystoma mexicanum; assembly: GCF_040938575.1. Taxonomy (NCBI): domain Eukaryota; kingdom Metazoa; phylum Chordata; class Amphibia; order Caudata; family Ambystomatidae; genus Ambystoma; species Ambystoma mexicanum. The sequence continues at coordinate 1,076,970,077 of NC_090933.1, read as the reverse complement.
CACATCCGGGCTCCGAACATATAGGTAATATAGGTGAGGTGGGGGTACTTGGCTCCTCCCTCTACAAGTTTAATTCATCTGGTACAGGGAAGTTGGACCAAAACTTGCATACCACAGAAAACATGGCAGTTATATCAGAAATTGACCCACATTAATTGCAAACATTGATAATTGATGGTATTCCCCGACTGTTCTTGCACAAATCACCCACAAAGGTGCAATACATTGATTTCTCCAGAACGGTATATCCGATGCAACTACAAACGGTGCCCTTCCCTGATGGCCAATACTGGACCACAATCTTCAGTGTCCTCAACGATATAAGAAACTTATCTGCAATGCTCACATCCGACAAGAACATGTTGAGCCACCTGCATGCCTTGCTACACAAAAATGTATCTAAACTTGCAGACTGGTGACTCCATTACTAAAATGAACATCGGACATAAAAATGGGCACCCATGCTTGCCTCCTCTGCTGATTACCACAGGCGCAGAGATGCAATTGTGTGTTCCAACCTTCACCACCGGATTGTTGTATAGTAATTTCATGCAGTTAACGTGGGGGAAACAAAGCCAAAATCTGCTGTGCCCAATATATAAACTGCCATTCGATTGAATCAAAGGCCTTTTCTCTGTCCAGCCTGGCTGTTGGATAATCGACCAATCAATTGTACCCAGTCTAGAATTACAAAAAAGTACATTAAATTAAGAGTAGTGTTCCTACAAGTTATAAAGCCTGTGTGGTGCTCTGCCACAAGCTTGATCATAACCACGGTCAAGCAGCCAGCATATTACTAAGAATTGTAATTTGGTTATTTTTAAAAATAAGTCCATAGTAGCCACATTTCTCATCTCGCTTCACCAAATTTATAATACACAAATGTTGCATTGATGGGCAAAGTGAGCCATTTTCAAACTCTTCCCCACGCACCACATGCAGCCTGGGGAACAAACATAAGTCATGTAGCAAGGCAGGAATGCCCACCAATCGCCATACAATTCATGTGGCGGCCCATACTGGCCTGGTGACTCCCATTTTCTAAATGTATTATGGCTATTTATAAGTTGGTGGTTTAGCAGAGCCTCCAAAAGGCCCCTACCTTTGTCAGATGAGCGGGATAATTCAATCTCATCAAACTGGTCCAACACCTGCTCTGTGCTTGCTCTCACATGCTTGATGTATAACCTTGTGTTGGGTTAGATTTTCATTTCTATGCTAAATCTTTCTCTGCTGTGAGATCTCCATAACGTTGTGCTGCACTTGTGGATTCTTTTTCCATGATCCTCAGTGAGTGGGAACCTTTTCCCCCCCATTCATTCATTCTTTTACTCTTTTTATGGGTGTCCTTTTGCGGACTCTCCCTAGTGTATTTTTGCTATTGCAGCACGCAGCACTTTCTGTGCAGTGTTGCTGTGTTGCCTTTTGGGATTCCCTTACTGTTTTCTCTTGACTTGCCTTGTAGAATTACTATTCTCAAGGGTAGAGAGGGATTTTCATCTCCCTTACATTTTATATAGTGAGATCAGCACACCCAACCTTATGTGGAGTGCTGGGGAGATGCATAGTATCCCCTTTCTCACTGCTCCAGTAACATTTCTGGTACTGAGACAAGCTTACTATTATGGCTGGTGGCATGGACATACTTTAATGTTTTTTGTGTTCATATAACTCAATTGCTGGCAAACCAGCCCTGGTAATGCACACAAGGGTCACCATTCTGCTAGAGTGTTGGCTTCACTCTTTTTTTCATCATTTTTAGTCTGTTTGTCCTTTTGTGGGTCTTCTGCTGGCCTAGGTGGGGGCGGGGAGCTTCCTGGTTAAAGCTTCGTCTTCGGCAGGAACCCTTTGTGTAGACCATTGAGGCTCCAGAGTGAGTGTCTGAAGGCATAAAGTGAGGGAGGATTCCTAAACTCCTCACTCACTTCCACTCTTCTAGAAAGTAATTGAGTTGGTATTTCGTTATTATTTCTGAAACTGAATAAGTCTAAAGGTCTACCAACAGGGTTTACTCATCTTGAATAGCTGCTGCCATTCTAAAATTGTAACATTTGTGTTTGCTTGCCCTAAACTGCTTAGTGTATTTCTAAAACAGTCTTACGGAGTTCTCACTTATCCTAGTTGCATTCTGCCCCTCTGAAAAGTATACAATGTTCTTTACTTGCCTTAGAATTGTGTTCCACTCTTCCGAAAAGTAGCATTGGTATAACTGACTATTCCTGTAATAGAAATAGCGTTTTGACCAGTAGGGTTTTACTCACCTTGAATAACTTCTTGCCATTCTAAATGTGCACCCCTAATTCTTACTTGGCCATGTGTAGCTGACCGCCCCTCTGAAAAGTATATAAGTTATTTACTTTTGAAATGTGTTCTGAAAAGTAATCTGCTATTGGAATGTCCCGGGGCGGCTGATGCAGTGACTCAGTGTGGCTTGACACCGGCCTGGTGTTCCTCTAACCAGCCCCGGGGAGACTGCAGCAGACCACAGCTCAGAGTTCCAGCACCCTAGAAGACTCAGCCTGGAAACCCGGAAACTCTGCTGCGTGGCAGCAGACCAACAGAGTAGGAGGAGGATGAGGATGTGGAAGAAGAATCAGCGAGTGCCTTGAAGGGACATCTGTTAAGCAGATGTGGGTCCTGGTCCCTGTTGTCTATCTCTCTGCATCTCCACAGCCCCCTGCAGGAACTGGTTCTTAGCTTTTTTTGTTATGAAAGATCCACTCCATCAGAAGTGTGTCTGGAGCAGCAAACGTGTCGCTGAACGAATAAGAGACTTGGCCTGATGAGTGCGGTTGACTTGCCTGGCGAGTGAGCTCTGAGGTCGGTGGCAACACTTAGTGTGTGCTGTGTCTCAAAACAGCTGTCTATGGGCCACACTTCTCTTTGGATAGGACCCATAAGAAGTTTGAAGGGTTTGGTGGATACAGAGTGGCGGGCTGTTTGAATCCTACTGTGCTAGTGCAGCAACAAGTGGATTGTTGACTGTTACCCAGAAGATAAAAGGCAGGCTCTAAGTGAAACAGCTTCCATCTTCCCTCTGAGTCAACAACGGTGTACTGTCCCAGCATTCACCCTGCCCGCCAGCAGAGGCGTTGATAGGGGGGGCTGAGGGGGCTATAGCCCCTGATCTTTTGGTTGTAGCCCCGGATAGAATCTCAGGAGCTACAGCCAAAAGGCGAGCTAGCCCCCAGTCCCAACAGTTCCGACAGCAGTTTAGCCCCGGGTCTTTTCCAGACCTAGCAACACCCCTGCCCGCCAGTAAAGTGCAATGGCAGGTGATGGTAGTAAAGAACGAGAGTCGGAGAAGAGGTGAGGGAAAGTGGTCCATTCAGGTCCTTTGGGGAAATCTGGGTTAGAAGACTGCCTGTTATTAGAAGCATATCTGGTGTAACCCAATTTCAAGACTTACTTCCCTGAAAATTGAAGAGCTGCAGCGCAGAAGTAAGCTTCTGAACCATTCAGCATTGTACTGAACCTGAACTGTGGCAGACCTTGAAACCTTGGGACTAACCTCCAAATCTTGGGGCTCATTTGTCAATTTGCAAATCAATATCGGAAAGGACATTGATAACAGATAGTGGGCTTCATTACGGGTCGGGTGGTCCAGAAATAACAGTGGCGGTAAACCCGCCGCCACTGTTAATTCCGGACTGCCTGATCTCGAGTCCTGCAGGCGGGAGGTGGCGTTCCCGCCAGGTCTGACCTGGCGGTTTCTACACCGCCCGCCTGCAGGCGGACGAGGAAACACCGGCACCATCACGAGATTGTGCCGGTGTTTTCATGGTCCCCATTCCCATTGAGTCCTATGGGACTCAATGGGAATGGGGATTTACACCATTCCGCCTCCGGAATTCCCGAGTCACCGGGGTTGTAATGCCCTGGTAATTCCAGGAATCACAGAGGCAGAATGGTATGACGAGTCCGGCGGTAACAGACCCGGAAAAACCGGCAGGTTACCGCCGGACTTGTAATGAGGCCCAGTGTTGCCCATTAGCATTGCTGGTAACGATCATGAGCAAATCAAAATATGCACTGAGGAGCCAAGGCGCATCCAATACATTTTACCTGGTGGGGAAGAAGGGGCCTCCGGCCCTGACCCACCCTTAGCAACTCATGACAAAGCATTAGCACTTGCACTTTTAGAAACCAGTGATGCTGGAAACCAGGGAAATAAACAGGAAAAAACAATGGGAAGAACAGAAAAAGAAATGGTGAACATCACCCAGGCAGGACTTAAGAGAACCACAGATGACTTGCAGCCAGTTGCTAAAAAGAAGGAAAAACGCATCTAAATCCAGCGTTTTAGACCCAATCGTGGGTCAAAGAATAAGACTTCTTCCCCACTTAAGGCACAAGTACAGAAATCAGACATGTTCCACTATTCCTAATGGCCACGATCGAAGGTCTGAACGAACAAAGTATTTTGGATGCAACCGAAGGAATACTGGCTTCTCCAGCAATGGGGTCTGGCCTGGATTCAAATGCACATGAATATTCCCCGTTGTCAGGCTGGGAATCCTCTGTAACAGAAAAAATTTCACTTTTACTTTAAAACTGTATTTCTCCTCTAAATCAATCACTGTCCTCTGGATCATACTGCCCCATCCAGTGCCAGTCCTCCTAAGCTCCACCCCTGATGACCATCTTCAGATTTTTACTGCACGCTTCGCTGTTGGGAGTCCTCACGTTGCTCTCCAAGCTATTTTTGTGCAATTTTGAATTTTTCCATCGAAAAAGGTATACTTTTGACCGATTTTTGCTTATTGTTTTCGAATAAAGGACAGCTACTGACAGCTGGGATCCTGTAACCGCATTGGCCCAGAAGCCTCCAAAGGAGGAAAGCGAGAAGGACAAGGGACCCCCAGTGGAATCTCCACAGGAGATGGACTTGCGTGCTGCTCCAGGACAACCGGAGCAGATTTATTCAAGCTCAGACGACAACGATTATTTGCCTGAAGACTACTATACAGACCACAAAGGAGAAGAATCCGAGGACGGTGATCTTACGTCCCCTCCACGCAAAAGGAGGCGCTTCAGTCCAGACCCTATGCCACTGGCTCCTTTAACCACTTAACCGAGGGACGGGTTGCCAGATATTCTAACTATTCCACACACTAGCAGCAGAGGATAACCCCTGCACTGGGGCCTGCGCCACCACAGGACCCTCAGGAGCCTTTGAGGTTGAATCCTCTTCGTCTGAAGAGAAAGTCTAAGGTGGGTTGCTGGTCCGTGACTTCATCCAACCCCTCTGCCGCTGCCACCACCACCGCTTCGCGACCTGATTCCATGCAGTGCTCTGGACACGGCTACACAGATACCGGCACTGGCGAGGATGACTACTTTGTGCCAGCTGACGGGGAAACACCACACGCTGACGACCCCCAAGTTGGCTCCTTTCATTCCATGATGTCCAGGGCCTCTGAACTGTTTCAGTTAGTACACTAACATGTTTCAGTTAGTACCAGAGGAAACTAGGAAGGAAGGGTTCCTGTACCAGAGGCACGAGCCAGAAGAAAGACCATCCTGTCCATTTGTTTCCTGGATGATATCTGGGAGGAGGGTCTGGCACCAATGAAGAACCATAGTACGGCCCCGCCCAAGCGCGACAGATCAGAGAAAAAGTACAGAGTACCGGATTCAGCTACCAGGTGCATAAGATCACAGCCTTCGCCCGACTCCGTGGTCTCGGCCACAGTAAAGAAGTGCTCAGCAAACCCATTGTCTGCAGCCATGGTACCTCCGGACCAGGAGGGGAAGAAGGTGGAAGCAATGGGCAAGTGAATAATCTACACAGCAGCCTCTACCATCAAGGCGGTTAACGCCCTATCCATTTTGTTCGGATATGACCAGGAACTATGGTACAAGATGGGACATATTCTAGACTTCCTGCCAGAGGACAAGAAGGTTGAGGCACTAGAGCCGTTTCAAGAGGGAGAGGTGACCTTGGACCATGCCATCACAGTGGCGGTGGACATCGCAGACACAGGATTCTGCCAGATGGGGAAAGGCGTGTCCCTTCGTTGACAAGGGTGGTTGAAGCCATAAAATTACACCAGGATGTTCAGGCTAAGGTGCTGGATATGCCGTTCGATGGTGAAAACCTCTTTGGCAAGGCCGTCGACGAGTCGTAGAGAAATGGTGTGCTCCCGGGGAACCCTGCAACAACGTTGAATGTCCTTTTGTTCGTCCTGAGGAAAGCCGGCAGATCTTCCAAGGGATATTCCAACCAGTACCAACCACCTTCACACTCCTCCACTCAAGAAGCATACAGGGGTTGCTCTCAAGGCAGTGGAGGACAGCGTCAGCGCTGCCCCAACCCCCAAGCAGGCCTGAATCACCCGTGACCTCGGGTCTCCACTTATGCACCCTAGTGGGAGGCCGGCTGGTGAAGTTCGTCAGCGCTTGGAATATGCTCACCACCGACAGATGGGTGCTGGATGCTCTCGGACAGGGGTGCACCTTGGAATTCCAAAGCAGGTGTCCTTGCATTTCTCCGGTAAAGCGACAATAAAACACGAACCACAGCTCCTGCGATAGGTGTGTGCCATGTTGTGGAAGGAGGCAATATAACCCGTCCCCCAAAACCTCTGTGACTCCGGAGTATATGCCAGATACTTTTTGGTTCGAAAGAAAACAGGGGTGGGGGGTGTTGCAGGCCAATCCTGGATCTGTGTCATCTCAAGTATTTAAAGTCCGAAAAGTTCTGGATGGTCATGTTGCAACATGTGCTCGTCCAGCTGGAGGAAGGGGATTTTCTGACGTCGTTGGATCTGGAGGACGCATACTTCCATATTCACAAGAAGATACGAAAATTCCTACGATTCGTGGTCCAGTGTCAGCACAACCAGTTCAAGGCTCTGCCCTTTGGCCTAAAATCAGCCCGAGGGTCTTGAAGTGTTTGGCCCCCACTGGCAGCACACCATCTGCAGGGCATCCAGGTATTTCTATTTTGAATGGATTGTGTCCTCCCACATATTCCTCATCTTTGATATATTCAAGTCTGCTTGCTTTGGAAAAAACTTTCATAGGGTCGAGTGTTGAATCTTGGTCGATGGTCTTCATAGAGTCCTTTGTGATGTCGACACTAATATATATTGGCATGCGTGCTGGCCGTTACCCAGGGCTTCAGATAAGGGGCACACTAGGCCTTTTTTCGCATGAAAATCTTGTAAATACTACAGCTTTATTATTTTCCTCTGTAAATTTACACACAAGTTTAGAGCAGAGGGCAGTGCAAAAGTCAGGTTACATCACAGAAACCAGAACCGTTCTTTTGATTTTTATCTACATGGATGTAATTGCAAGTCATGAAACAGAATGCATTTCTCTGAAGCCTTTCAAAAAAAGAAACTGCACACTGTGATAAAAGGAATTGTTTCTTTCCATTCAGCTTCTGCTGTGTTGATGCTCATGGACTAATCGGAAGCACTGTGCATATTTATTTTCTTGACGTTTTAGGATTGTATAATTAATAAGATGGAAAACTAAATTGCAATTGAAAATGTATCTTTTGTAACAAATTATGCTTTTTTTCCCAGTGAAAGCAAACCAGTATTGCACAATTGTGTTTTTCAGAGTTCCTGTGCATAATCATGCGGTGGCAAATCATTTTTACACGTATGATTTATTTTACAATCTAATTATGAAAACGATGTGTAAAATGAGGAGTATGCACGGTGTAGTTCACATCCATTCAACCTTGCAGTCAATGGGGTACATTACTATAAATGGTCAGTGGCAGCAGAGCCTTTGCTCAAGGGTGAGCGATTGTCATTACATCAATCACAGGTTTTCTAGCCTCTCAAATCTTCAAGACTACAATTAAAACATCAAAAACCTGACTCTCCAGGAAGTGCAAGTGCTGTTCAAAAACAAACAAATGAAAGTTGCATTTGTAATTGAAATATAAACTCAGCAAAACCTGTCCCTGTGATACTCCACATGGGTATTTAACTTTATGTAGCGCTTCATACATGGTTCGTCCAACATCTAGGCACTGTGATTATTATACCTCAGTCGATACGCAGTTTACCGACCTCTGAAGGAGGTTGGCCAATAAGATGGCTCAGACGGTTGAGAGCTTGTTGCTGCAATCTGTGAGTGATCTGTCTGTTGCAGGTTTGAATCCCGGCAAGGCCAACTCAGCCTTTCATCCTTTCGAGGTTGATAAAGGAGTACCGACTTCGGTTTGTTGATAATTGTGATAAGTTCTATGTACAGCGCTTTGCCAAAAGCACTATATAAATAACCATTTGACCATGAGATTGGGTATAGAATTTAGCATGGAGTCCTTGCCTCTCTGCACTGTTGTATCATAACATTGGCATCAGGTAGTAATAACTGCAGGAAATGAAGACTTTCATCGAACATCAAAGACAATTCTGCTATCGGACCTCAAAACGCACAATACAATTCATGTTTGCTTTACTATGTAATTGGCTAGGTTTTTGTGTTTTCAGCATTTAAATATATACAGGAGAGATCAGATGGCCAGACCTTAGAGAAATAATGAAAGGTGTATTCTGTCACAATGCAGAAAGCTGCAGCATAGTGATGATTTCCATACAGTGTTTAAACACGTCAGCTGGATGGTGCATACATTTTACTCTCTTGCAAAGGGGAAAAGTCCTTTTTACTCTCTTGAAATCACATTTAATCTCAAAGTTTACAAATGAGGAGTAAAATACTCCCACCTCAAAATCTTATCTGGGGCGTTACTTCAGTCACGTTTTTTCCGCATGGCTGCATGCTTCGGAGCTACTCACCTCAGCGATTAAACAACGTTTTACTTCGAGAATGGCCTCCACACCGAAGATGGGCTTCAAGCGGTGTTCGGACTGTGGTGCCAAGATGTTGATTACAGACCGCACTTTGTTTTTGTCTGTGGTGCTTGGGATCGGCCCCCAAGGTCGATGGCTGTGGCTCATGTCAGTCGATGACGGTTATGTAACGCTCACCTGATTCCCGTAGAGGCGCCGGTCTTGACTGGGCGTATACCGTATCTTCAAAGGTGATGTGTAACACACGGCTGGCTCTTTGGGCTGGACCTCTGTGCACTGTATGTCTGACTTGAAGGGTAAGATGTCTGCAGATAGAAAATATGGGATTAAGGAACTGGGTTATTGAATGTCTCTCTCTTCTTCCCTTTCTCTTCTCCTGTAGAACCCCAAAGGTTAACGCTCTCACCTTAGGTAATTGAACGCCGTGCTCTCCATCTGCCTCGGGGCAGGGTGCTGTAACCAGTTTCTTCACTGGATAAGGGGAGCAGGCCTCTTGACTTCAGAGGACTGCTGTTCGTCGTTTACTGCACGAACGGTAAGTTTCGAGTAATTCTAATGTCTTTAAAGTCTTTAGTAATGATGTTTCTTGTTTTGCAGGGTTCCGGCGATGGCGGATGACGGGCTGAAGTGAGTTGAAGATGGAGCCCGTGTGATGAATAGAAGCGCCTGGAAGCACGTAAGTAAGCGCTTGTTGCCTGCTTCACGGTGCGCTCTGTCTTTTTATTTTGCAGGTACAAGTTCGGACCGGCTGCAGGGTGGCGGAATACCCACTGGGTTAGATGTGGAAAGGAGTAATGGCACGTGAGTATTAAAGTTCCCTAATGTCTTTAAACGCACCTTGTTTTGTCTTTCAGATGCGGGATGCAGCGCCGAAGGCCTCCGGAGCGTGCGAAGAGTTGGTAAGCTTTTGTCTTTCAGATGCCGGAATGCAGTGTGAAGACCTCCGGAGCGCACGAAGAGTAGGTAAGCCTTTGTCTTTCAGATGCCGGAATGCAGCGCGAGGCGTTGGTGACAGCCGATGGACCAGGTAAGTGAAGAGCTGTCACTGAAGCCCGTAATGCTAACCTGTTCTTTCTTGTCTTTATAGGTGTTGCTGAAGACTGGATTCAGGATGGTAAGCCTTTTTCCTTAGGCTCAGGATCAGATGCAGAAGACACGATGAGCGTTCTGCTGCAGAGGATGCAGAATAACGCAAAGCAAGATTCATCCATCGGGTGTGGTTTAAATAGCCTCCTGTAGTGCTTAGGTGTCTCCTTCCACAGCCACGCCTAGGTAAGAAAAGAGTTCCTGCTTTCCAGAAGAGTTCCAGTGTTCTCAAACTAGGGAGTGGCTCCTGCCCCACCCAACAGGAAAAGTAGTTCCAAACAGAAGAGGATCAGAGGCTCAACTGGCAGGCAAGTAAGCAGCATTGTCTGCTGCAGGTAAGTCCACCCAAGCATTATGAGCCCGGCGCTTCCAGCGCTGGGACTGGGCATATTTATGAGCCTGGTGCCACTGGCGCCAGGACTGGGTCCAAAAGGTCCCAATTGGGACTGGTTGGCACTCGGAACCTGGGTTATGGATCTGCTTCCAAGGGAGTTGGGAAAACCCTGACCTTTTGGAAGCAGAGATCATGACAGGTTAAGGCCTTGCGGGAAAGGAAGGGGAAACTCGATTCCCCAAATCCCCGGTCCTTACCCCTTCGAAGAGGAAATCTTCCTCGGACTCGAGATGTCTTATGGAGAAAGAAAAAATTTAAAACATAGATGTTCGAGGTCTTGTTCACAACGTTCCTCTTCCCATAAAAAGGATAAGAATGGTGCTGCAGGTCCTCGTCTTCATTTTCCTCTTTTGAAAGAGTTAGTTTCCCAAAGAACAACTCGACTCCAGCGGAGCTAGAAAACTTCTGCTTAATAATGTAAGACATTTTTTTTAAAACACGCTCCTCTGAGTGTTCCTCTAAAGGAGTCAGACACATGTGGCCACCCCTCTGCATCTATTGATACCGGTAGGGAGTCCTGTGTGTCCCTTTCTCATGTGCCTGAGAAGAGATGTTCCTCGACATAAATCAAAAAAGTCGGTGTCTGTTACCTCGATACATTCACTAATGGCATTCGTCGACAGTTTCGCATAAGCCGTCGAAGCCTTCGACCTCGTAGCATTCTTCGCTCTCGAAGATTGTAAAATCTATTCCTGAGCCTAAATGTTTCTAACCCATTCCAAGACCTGAGTATGGAACTCCAAATGTTCCAGAAGAATTAATTTCAGATGAGTCCGAGATGCAATATCTTGTGGAAACATTAAAGGAAACCAGTAGTTGGGAAACCTCACCAGAAACAGAATTTGGAAATGCTGAGATATCTGGTTATACTGATCCTTCTTACAGGATGGTTATTGGTAAAGTAGCTGCATATCTGGGATGGACCAGACCTGCAGCCACTGTGGAAACTGATGACCTCAATGACATCTTAGACAGTGGCCCAATTAGAGAAGCTGTGTATTACCATTCCATGCAATCCTGAGAGTAAGGGTAATGGAAAACTGGTTGAAACCAGATTCTATTATGTATGTTAATAAGTTATTAACAAATTAAATACAAGACCGCTTCTGTAGATCCTCCATTTCTGAGCAGGCACCCAATGCCTAAAAGCTTAGTGGTTCAAGCAGCAACAGCATCTTCAAAGGCTGCAGCCTATCTTTCTGCTCCAGCAGATGAGGAAGATAGGATTGACTGTTTGGGTAAAAGTGTATGGCATAATATGCAAATACTACTAGTGCATTAGCGAAATAAATACTTTTGGGGGTGTAGCTGCTTTAACAGAAGAACACATACCAAAGGGAGAGAAGGTTTTTTTAAGCCTGATACAAGTTGGCAAAGATGCCATGAAGCAATCCCTTCAATCTAGTTTAGATACAGTGCACTCGGCCAGTAGAGCCATGGCTGCCAGCACAGTACTTATATGTATGTCTTGGTTAAGAAAATCAGGATTTTCGGCGGATTTTCAGGCACATCTGCTAGGCATGCTGTTTGATGGTACTTCTCTTTTTGGGGGAGAAGGCCGATAGTCTAGAAAAACTTCAAGCTTCTAGAGCTGCAGCTAAATATTTAGGGGCGGCAATAAGACAACCTCAATCTACACGTCAATGATGGAGAGGTCGTTCTTTTCTATTCCTCCATATCTAGAGGAAGAGGTCAGTGTCCACAAAGAGGCCAAAGAAGGCCCTATTATTGAAGAGGTAGAGGAGGAAGGACTCCCCGTTCAGCACCTGCAGAGTTACCCTCAGCAGCAGGTGGAGAAGCAAAATGACTCCTTCAACCACAGAACTGTGGTAGGGGGCAAACTGTCTTACCGTGTCCAGAGCTGCCAAAGCTTAACTTCGGATGCATCAGTGTTACAAACAGTAGAAGACGGATGTGGCCTACTATTCCTGAAAAGACCTCCCAATTGCCCCCAAGAACAAAATCATCTTTGGGTCCATATCCGCTTCTCCACAGGAGAGTTTCACCCTTTTGGAGAAAGGCGCTATAGAATTGGTACCTGTAGCAGAGAGGAACAAAGGTTTGTACCCTAATTACTTTCTAATCCCAGAGAAGGACGGAGGAGTTCGACCCATCTTGGACTTGAGATGCTTGAACAAGTTTCTCAGGAAGGACACGTTCAAGATGGTAACTTTTTTGCAAATCATTCAGGTCGTTCGACTCCAGGATTGGTTGTTGTAATTGGACCTTCGGAATGCTTACTTTTATGTGCCGATACATCAGAAGCACAGAAAGTAACTGAGGTTGGCGGTTATCATGATCAGTTTCGAGTTCTGCCATTCGCGCACACTTCCACTCTGAGGGTTTTCGCCAGGTTTATGGCAGTGGTGGCAGCAAGTCTAAGGAGGGGGATTCACATCTACCCCCTACCTGGACTACTGGCTGATCAGATCGGTTTCTCCGGAACAGTGTCTGGGTCATCTCAGGAGCACCTCCCACCTCCTCCTCGAGCTGGGCTTCTACCTGAATTTCAAGAAGTCTCATTTAACACCCCTCAAGTTTCAATTTATTGGAGCAGTCCTGGTTTCAGCCACGGGAAAAGCTTTGCCACCCGAGTTAAGGGTTCAGCATCTTTTGCAGATGGTCCAAAAATGTCAGTGTCCAACCTCTCCCGGCCTAAGACTTCCTAAGGTTACTCGGCTTCATGGCATCCTGCATTGTTCCGGTGCCAGAAGCCCGTCTGAGAATGAGATCCCTTCAGTGGGCTCTCAGATCCCTGTGGTCTCAATTCTCCAGCAGAATGACAGACCTTCTCCAGGTCCCGACAAAGGTCGCCCAGGATCTCTTTAGGTGGGCCAGCCGGGAGAATGTGATGAAAGGAGAAAATGTTTGGCAACCATGGCTGGGGACAGTTGTGACAGACGCCTCCCCCTAAGGATGGGGAGCGCTCATGAGCTTTCAATAAGCAGACACTCGTCTCAGTGGGAGTCCAGACTCCATATCAACCTTTTTGAGCTGAGGGCGATCAGACTAGCACTGATGGCCTTGCGCCCTCGATACGGGGGAAAAGTGTTCTGATAATGATGAACCACACAGTGCCATGCATTACCTCAACAAGATAGGGGGCGTAGGGTCACTGCCCCTTTGCTGAGAGACAGTGCAGCTCTGGTTCTGGGCAATAAGAGAAGGAATAACTCTTCTGGCAGTTCATCTAGCCGGAGAAAAGAACACTGCAGCGGATGCTCTGAGCAGGCAGAGCATGATCTCCCATGAGTGGGAACTAGCTCGGGAAGTCCTCCAGAGATCTTCGCCCTTTGGGGAAGCACTTAAGTGCATTTGTTAATGACCAGTGTCAACCGGAGGTGAGTGCTGTTCTGCTCCATCGAAGTTCCCTAAAGAGGAGCTATAGGGGAAGCATTTGTAGTGGACTGGAAATTTCCACTACTGTACGCGTTTCCGCCAGTCCCCATCATTCTGCATGAAATATGGAGGTGGAGGAAGTTCGGAAAAACCATGATCCTCATTGCTCCAGATTGGGGCAGGGAAACATGGTATCCGGACCTTCTGGAAATGGCCATCTGCCTGGAATGAGCTCCCTGAGTCCCTAAGGAAGGAAGAAAATCATCTTACAAAACATTTGAAAATTGGTTTGCCTAGGCAAGGCCCTGACATCTGTTTGTAGCCTTCCTGATTTGTCAGTTTGTCCTTGTTTCATGTAGCGCTTGGATGCCTATGGGCTTTAGCGCTCTAGAAATGTATAGAAATAGAACAAGATACTTACCCCGGGTAACGTTCATTCGACTGGATGTTCCTCCCATGTATTCCTCATCTTTGATATATTCAAGTCTGCTTGCAGCTTGCTTCAGAAAATCTTTTTGGTGGGCTGAGAGTCGTGCAGCATCGAATCTTGGTCCTCGACAGTTTCTGTAGCATCCTTTGTGACGTTGACGCTGATATATATTGGCACACACGCTAACCGTTACCCCAGTTTTTTGTTTTTTTCTCTCCTTAAGTAGCATGCTGCTGTGTTCCAGGAGGAGATGGCATTGACGATGCGAGAAAGGAAGGTGTAAGACAGACATTCTAGGCAAGAGGGGGTAGAAGGGAGGGCGATGAATAATAGGTGGGAGGAACAACCAGTCGAAAGAATGTTACCAGGTGTAAGTAACTTGTTCTTCGAATGAATTGTGTCCTCCCACGTATTATTCATCTTTGAGAGACTCCCAAAGAAGTTTGAGTGTGGCAGAGGGTGCTAAGAATTTACTTTATTTGTTAATGTTGCGGAGGACAGCTTTGCCAAATTTTGCATCCTCTCCTGAAAAAGAATCTACACAGTTAAAATATACTAAATATTTGCAGGAACTTCCATGTTGCCACTCTGCAAATGTCCCTCACTGGTATACCTCTTTCAAGAGCCGATGAATCAGCCACTTCTCTAGTCGAATGCGCTCTTAGACCTTCAGGTGAATCCTTGCCAGCCAATGAGTAACACTCAGTTATGCACATAACAATACATCTGTAGATGGTTTGTTTTGTGACAGCTAATCCTAACCTATGACCAGCATAACCAATAAAAAGCTGATCATTTTGGCTAATATTTGTAGTCCTTGCTAAATAGAAACTTAGAAACCTCTTTGGGTCTAAACAATGTAGTCTCTCTTCCTCCTTAGATGGATGAGGAGGAGGATAAAAAGAAGGCAGTGCAATATGTTGCTCCAAATTAAATTCTGACAAAACCTTAGGCAAGAGAGATGAATTGACCCTTAAAACGACGTTATCCTTGAAGGTTGTCAAAGGTTGTTTGGAAGATAGAGCCTGTAGCTCACTTATCCTACAGGCAGATGTGATAGCCACTAAAAATGCAGTTTTTATGGCGAGCATCCTTATAAATCCACCCCAAAAAGATTTTTAGAAATTGAGGGACAGACTTGCTTTGCATCTGTGCCTCCATTTCTAAAAATCGTTTTGGGTTGGGTGCACCGCTACATCTGTGCACCACTCTTGCCAAGAGGGGTGCACAGATGTACAAATACATCCAACCCAAAAAGTATTTTTGGAAATTGAGGGACAGACTTGCTTTGCATCTGTGCCTCCATTTCTAAAAATCGTTTTGGGTTGGGTGTACCTCTACATCCATGCACACGGGTGCACAGATATAGAAGTATACCCAAACCAAAACGATTTTTAGAAATTGAGGGACAGATGGAAAACAAGAGCCTCTTGCTTTGCATCCGTCCCTCAATTTTTAACCTGGGTTTTACCCGGGCCGCCAGAGAGAGAAACAGTATGGATGGAACAAAGGGCCATCCATACTGTGTCTCTTCTCTCCGGCCAGGGGGGGGGGTGGCGGGGGGGGGGCGGCTGAAGGGGTCTCAGCCCAGACTTCATTTTGCCGGCGGGTGCCCAGGCCCCGGAGCACCCGCGTTCTCGGCGCCCGTGTACTCAAGGTATATTTTTGCAGCATAACCTGCATGTTCCAAACGTAAACACCGTCAGGATTTGAAAACGGGCATTGCACGTTGAGCCAGTTAATCAGGGGCACGCACATTTTTGGGGGAGGGGGCCACCAACGATGCTTCACACCTGGGATGCAATTTGGTGTAAGACCGGCCCTGTCTAGGGCCATTAAACAAAAGGACCCAAGTGCACGGGACAGTCATGTACTTTGCCAACTGATAAAAAGTTACCAGGAAATGGCAACAAAGTAACACTGATGGAAACAGTTTCCCAGTACTGACAGTCTGAAGGACGTGTCGATTTCCCCATAACAAATTAGCAAAAGCCCAGGGCAGTGCAGCTGAAGGTTCTGCTAAACTAGAAAAAGAAAGAATAGGGTAGCCAAACAAAAGCAAAATGTTTGGGGGGTGGGAGCCCATAATATGGAGGTAAAATTGCAATCAGAGGAATCTTTCATAACTGCGTAGACCATCTCTTCACTTGTTATGCATTTGCTCTGTAGGGGTTTGCCAGCCGTTTTAAAAGGAGCATCATTTGCTCCCATTCTGGAATTCGATACTCTTGATGCCGGAGTCATGTCGAGTTAGGGTTACTGGAACATTCCCTCCCGCAGACTGTGCTCATGGCCCCAGCGAGGTTACCCGGTGGACTTATTGATTGGGAGGCAGCATTGGCTACTTTTGAAACTACCTGCAAAATACTCCCATTCTCTGCTAGAAAACATTTTTGCAGGTTTGGGTTTCAGTAGAAATCGCATGCATAAACAGCATTTTGCTGTATTGTATCACTGGTAAGAGTTCTTCCTTCTCCTCCATATTTTCTGTGTTTTCCGTTTGTGACCAGCCATCTGTTTTAGTCAGACAGTCATTGCTTAGTGGGGCAAGGGGACAGGCGTCACATCCACCACTGGAGGTTAGAGTCCATTATTTGTGTGTTGGTCCTCGGAGTTGGCCACTGTTTTGAAAATTGGTGCAAACACTGTCCTTGGGAATACATTGCCACTTAAAGTGGCAGACTTTATTGCTTCTTCTTGGGTTTGGATTTTCCGTAAGAATTTTCTGGCACTTTGTCAGTGCTTTCCTTTTTTCTTAAACTTTCTCCCCAGATTCCTCCACCACCACCCCCGCCTGTAAGGTCCAAACACTGGTGGATGTGCCAGGGACCTCACTGGGTTGAGTCTCAATGTGCCCCACCTGCTCCTGTAGAGAGATCCTACAGGAGGATTGAGCCAGGATATTCAGGTTACAGCTTTCCTATTGGGCCATGGGCTGCTTTGTTTTTCAGGTGGGTTTATGCACATCCTCCATCTTTAGGCCGAGGTTACTCTCCATCAAAGTATGGGCCCGTACTTCGTTAATGTTCTCGTACAGGTCCACGAAAGTACTTATCACAGAGTTCAGGGCTAAGAGAGGGCAATGTTAGCCTTATTTTTTCATCCACACCCCTCAAGATGCGGTGCATTTCAGGCCTACACCTCGCCATGGGTGGAGACAATGAGATTCTGCTACTGGACAAATGTTCAGTGAGCAGGGTAGGCGTGTCTGACCGCAGTTCTCCTTGAATGGCTGATAGCCAACCCTCCAACAATTGATTCGGGCTAATGGTGTCCAGGTTTCGGGTCAGGGGGCTGACCAAGGTTTAAGTTACTTACCTGTAACTATTGTTCTACAGCATCGGTCTGGCATGGATTCACATGCTCATGAATATTCCCAGTCAGGCTGGGAATCCTCGGTAAAATAAAAAACTGTTTCACTTTAAAACTGTATTTCTTCTCCAAATCAATCACTGTCCTCTGGGTCATACCCCACATCCAATGACAGTCCTCCCCCTAAGCTCCACCCCTAGTGGCCATCTTCAGATTTGGTAAGCACTTAAAGTAGCAGCATGAACCAAGAAGTATCACAGAGGGGAAGGAGGGAGAGTTTGAATGTGTATCCATACCAGAACCATGCTGGAGAACAATAGTTACAGGTAAGTAACGAAACCTTCTCCAGCATGGGGTCTGGAATGGATTCACATGCTCATAAGGTTTACACAGCAGTACATATAAAACAACCACAGGAGGTGGCAAGGCTCAACTGAAGCAATAAACACTCACCTCTGGAACAGACTCACCTCAAACAGTTTACGTAGCACCGATTGGCCGACTCGGGACTCTTCTCTGGAATTCCTGTCGCCACAGTAGAACATTGTGAAGGTGTGCGTGGACCTCCACGCAGAGACCCTGCAGATGCCATTGCTGTGATGGCTCTGGTGGAGTGCGATCTCTGCCAGCGGCCTGCTAGCCAGTCGATGACAGTCCATGATGCAGCAGGAGAGCCACCTGGACATGTAGCCTACGATAAAGCCTTTCTGTGATTTACAGGCCCAAAGTGGAACTGAGGTCTTCTGAAAACTCTTCCTACGTGCCACGTAGACCTTCAAGGCACAGGCAACATCCAGCGAATGCAAGGCCCTCTCCGCTGGTGATGACGGATTCAGGAAGAAGACATGTAATACCAAAGGTTTGTTGAGGTGGAATTCTGACAGTACCTTTGGCATAAAGGAGGGGTGTTTACGCAGTACCACCCTTGAAGCGTGGAAAGTAAGGCTACTTGCAAGACGGGCCTGGATCACCCCGACCTGCCTGGCCAAGGTGATAGCCACAAGGAAGGCAGTCTTTCAGGAGAAAAACTTGAGCAGGATTTGATGCATAGGCTCAAAAGGAGCTCCCATGAGTTTAGTTAGTACTACATTGAGCTTTCAAGCCGAGGCAGGAGACTTAACTGGTGGAAAAGTCCTAAAAAGCCCCTTGAGGGACTCTTTGACTAGTCTGTCCCACCACAGCGAAGGAGATGCACCTTGATGGATCCTGCCTTTGCCAAGGAAAGCAATTTGGGTATAAGTTGCAGGGCTGTGACACGCAGAGGGGTAATCTTCTGAGCAACTGCACCACATGGAGAAACGCTTCCATTTATGGCCGTAGCACTTCAACATTGATGAGGCTCTGGCCAGGATGTCCAGGTTGTAGTGCAGAATCGCCTCTCCCTTTCTTGGGAGAAGATCCGGGAACAGTCGCAGCCTGATGGATGGGACCACTAACAGATGCAGAAGGTCCGGGTACCAGATCTGACGCTGCGACGCTGGAGTGACTTGTATTATCCTGCAGTGGCACTGTGAGTGTGTTAATAACATGTAGCAGGAGTGGAAAGGGCAGAAAAAGGCACAGGAACCGTCCCTCCCACTGGAACGCATCCCCCATGCTTCTTGGCTGAGGGAACCTGTTGGCATTTGGAGTTAGCCGCCATTGCGAAGAGATCGATCTGGGGTTGGCCCCATTTGTCGAACAGAAGGTCCACCTGGTCCTGGCGAAGCTCACACTCATGGCAAGAATGCAGCTCCCTCCGGAGCGTGTCTGCGATGGTGTTCTTGATGCATGTTAGAGGAACATGTCCTGACGAATGGCCCAGCACCACAGCTCCTGGGCCTCTTTGGAGAGTGCTGGTGAGTGGGTCCCTGCATGCTTCCGAATGTAGAACGTGGTGGTGGTGTTGTCTGTGAAGATCCTCACCATCTTGCCCCTCAACGACGGCAGAAAAGACTTGAGGGCCCAGAACATAGCCCAAAGTTCCAGGACGTAGATGTGGAGGCCCTTTTCATCTAGTTACCAGAGGCCTCTGGCATGCAACTGTCCGGTATGGGCGCCCCAACCTTCTAGAGAGGCGTCTGTGGTGACTGTCTCATGGTAAGGCAGAGCTTGAAAAGGCATCCCCTGGATGAGATGCAGCCGTACACCCCACCACTGTATCGCCGACGGAACTCCTTGTTGAGGGAGATCTTGTCCACAAAAGGTTCCAGATACTTGCATCCACCTCGCATCCAGGAACTCCTGGAGAGATCTCACCTGAAGTCTGCAGAGGCAGACTAGGCTGATGCAGGAGGACATCATGCACAGGAGCGACTTGATGGCCTGCACCGTTGCAGTCTGTGCCAATGACAAGCGTACCTTCCCCCAAGATGACGTCAAGCAGGACTTAGGATAGTTTATGGAGAACCCCAACTCCATCGGCAGCTGTACGGTCCTCAATGTGTGTTTGCTCGCCAGAGCGTGTGAGCAGGATCACACAAGCCAATGATCCATGTAAGGGTTACTATCTAAGAGTCCTGAGACAGAGTTGCCCGATGATCGCTAAAAAAAATCGTGAAAAGGTCGTTTGAGCCATTATTCTGCAGCAGCTTGACTATTGTAACTCCTTGCTAGGGGGAGCAAGCAAGGAATGCATGAATAAGCTTCAGAAGCTTAAAAATGACGCAGTATGCATAATATACAATTATTACACGCAAAGACCTGGTATCTAAGGCCAGAAGGGAGCTTCATTGGCTCCCTGTGGCAGCCAGACTTCAATTCAAGATACTCACATTGGATCAGAAGTGTCTATTCAGTGCTGCTTCGTATTATCTAAAGGAGAAATTGGAGTTTTATAAACCAGGCAGAAGCCTGCGATCATCTGTTGCATGTAGTTTAAGGATCCACCAGTTCAAGAGAACCTGGGGAAATGGCTGGTCTTTTCCCATTCTGATGGCACAGGCCACAATCCTCATTGCTCCAGATTGTGCCAGGAGAACATGGTATCCGGACCTTCTGGAAATGGCCACTGCCGTCCAATTCGCCTTCCCCAAAGAGAGGACCTACTCTCTCAAGAAAGGAGGTCACATTCTTCACCCAGAGATCAGGACTCGCAACCTTCATGCCTGGTATCTGAAACGGTGGGATATAAGCATTGGGAACTTCCGCAAGACTTAATCGAAGCGTTGCTTTCGGCGAGAAGACCATCAACTAAATCTCTGTACCGCTGCTATTGGAATAGATTTCGCAGCTGGTGCAGGGAATAGAAACTAGGTCCTTTCTCATGTAAACTTCCCCAGGTTTTATCTTTCCTACCTCACTTGACGCAGTCTGGGTTGCAATAGCCACAGTGATAGGCTATTTAGTGGCCCTTTAATTTTCAAAAGATCTCCAGAATAGGGATCATATTTCAAAGTACTGATTGTGAGACAATTTCTGAAAGGCTTAACAAATGTGTTCCCGCCTACTCCCTGCATTGTACCATCATGGGATCTAAACCTTGTACTAAGAGTTCTTATGGGAGCTCCTTTTGAGCCTTTACATGCGTGCCCTCTAAGCAGACCCTCCAGCTTATAGCGATTTTGCAATCCCGCAAAATGCAGCGAAAACTGCTGTTTTGTGCAAAATCAGCATCTTTAAAAAAAAATTATATTTATACATTTTTTTTAAAGTAATCTGCAATAATTACTGTTTTTTAAAAAAAATACTCAGGGTGCCAGGTTCTCAACTTTTTTTACACAAGAAATGAAATGCACTAACACATCTCATCACTTGCGCCCCAAAAAAGTGCAGCCCAATCCACAAGGCACACATGAATGGGCACATTTTATATGCGCGCCCATTCAGATGGCCTTTTTCACCTCCTTGATCAAAAAATAAAGTGGCGTTTCTGTCAATTTAAAAGCGCATCCCTCATTTCCAAGCAAGATGCACTTTTAAATGTGCAGAAATTGTAGGCAACCCTACGCGCACGAGATATGGGGCTGCCACTGCATGACAGGGTCTTTCCTGACCCTGTCATGCATTTCTTTTAAGGTATGAACCGCTGCTGTGTCGCTTGCATTTCTGTTCCTCAAACAGGATAAAAATGTATTTTTTGGGTTGCATTTTACAGCGGCAGGCACCTGGAGGGCCTGTCCCTGTGAAAGGCGATGGGAGCTTGCAGAACACTGTCGGGAGAGCGATTCTATTCAAAGTACTGCCCATTTTGATGACAAAAATCTATTGAATGTTACAATCTGACCTATTTCGTCCAGTACTATTAGATCGATTTTTATAAATACTGAACATGTGTTGCAGGGGTGTCGCCCGCTCCCCATGTTCAATATTTTTGGTCTAGGGTGGTTGCAGAAGTGTTTTCCCCTTTTTCCTCAAAATTGGAGGCGGGGACAGAAAAAAGAAAATAACGAAAAAGGGACCCTGTGGAGTCGGATCGACCCGCGTTAGAGGGACGGATCTGGCACCGTAGGGTTGCAGGGGAAGCGGCAGCGACCAAGCAGTTAAGTAGGGGAGGGAGTGGGGTGGTGGTGAAAGGTACATTTTGGGTTGTTTGGTTGAAGTGCAAATCAATTTGCAGTGAAATTGACTACGGTCAATTTGGCCGCAAATAATTACATTTCGGTCAAATAACCCAGAACACCATTCAAGGCAGCTGGCCAGCGCACAATTTGCGCTACAGCTTAAGCCTGTGGAAATGCACCGGTCACCTTTGAGAATAAGGTGACCAGCTCATTTCCAAAAATGGGTTGTCTAAAAATAGCATATCCTCTGTTATTTTTTTAAATGCCCCATTATTTGAGGAACTGTGTCAAAATCTACATTTAAAACAAATTTAAAAAATGGTTACACTATGAGAGAGAGGGAGAGTGATGGGTGAGATGTGAAGTGATAGGCAAGAAAGCAGAGGGAGAGCAGTGGGTCAGAGGAGGAAACGCTGCACAAGAGAGCAGAGGAAGCAGTGATGCGGTGGGCCAAAAATCTGAGAGCGAGCAGAGGTACAGAAAGTAGAGGGAGCATGTGGTCAGTGAGCCAGAAAGCAGAGAGGAAGCGGTTGGCCTGAAAGAGGCAGTGAGCTGCACATTGGGAAAAAGGATGAGGGAAGAGTGCGATAGAATGGGAGAAAGGATGCAAGATGCAGAAGCAGCACAAAAGAATGAAGAACTGTATATTGTGGGCGGAATTGTACAGTGTAAGGTGTGAGTTGGGAGTATGATTTGGAGTGTGGCAGGGGCTGGGCAGTGCAAATTGTGACTTGACAGTGTGACATAGCACGTAAGTATTTGTATGACAGAGTGAGAGGTTAATGAATGTAAGTTATGATGGAGAGTTGGTGATATGTGTGTGGGTGTTTGGGGGATTGGAGAACATAGAAGGGGAATATTTTCAGCATTACAATTGATAATGATCAATTTAGTTAATACTATTAAATAGGCATGAACATTAAACCAGAAATATAGCCAAATCAAACACTGTTCTGCCAAGCCAGAGACATCTGGGACTCTTCCTATTAAAGTAATACAAAAGATGCATAATAATGATACCCTGGCTCTCTTTTAGCCTTGCACTCTGCCTATTTCCTGCAATGTGGCAATCTTACACCCTCCAGTTAATACAAAATGTCGCGCAAAAATGCTGCGATAAATAAAGGTTTGTGCTGCAAAATTTGCCATTTCAAGCCACAAAATCCTGGAAGGTCTGATTTTTATTTTCAAGGTATGGAGTATGGATCTAGTAAGGCAAAGGGTGCTCAGTTTGTAAGCCATATAAGCCTAATAAATAAATAAAAAATAATTCATGACAAAGATCGACCTATGTTGGAAATACAGATAATCAAATATATATAAATCAAACTAGCTCTACCTAAAGCAGATGCACAATTCTTATCATAGGCTGTACTGGTTGACAATTGATTACTTAATGATAGGAATGTGGAAGAAATGTGGAAAAGAGCTGTAATGCATCTAAAAGAGGCTTCTGTGCCCTCGTTCGTAGCCTGCGAAAGACGCTTATTGTATTGAGAGCCTACTGCAGTTATTTTGTAACATGCAGGCATCATGTTCGCAGTGGAGACTGAGCATTTCATCTTTACAAGGGCACTACCGTGGTATTGGATCATGTTGACATTGTCCTTTTACATCAAAGAAAAATTAAGCTTGTTGGTACCATATCGGAATAACCAACCTGCTAAATGAATGTGGCGCAATGGGCTGTTTGGGATGTCCTCACAGCTGCCTCATTGAAAACAGTTCCGTCTGCCTGCCACAACAAAGCATCAGCGAGGTGCAAAAAAATCAAAGATTCGAAAATAGCAAATAGCATGTGCCGGGCACACGTGGGAAGGGAAAGTGAACCGATTGTACACAGCAAGGATTCCAAGGCAGCGTTGCTAGAGCAGCATGCAGCCAAGCAGTGTACACTTTTAATGAAATACAATTATTTGGGCAGTTATGGAACAACTGCAATCACGCATATCAGTATCACTTCAAGTGTATACACTTGAAGTGATATGTGTTATTGCGGCCGTCAGACTCTCATGTTGTTCCATTAATGCAGCACCTGGGCCGAGCCACGAGACACGGCCTGGGTGCTGCATGAATGGAACAACATGCCTGAGAGTGAAGGGCTCAATCAAGCATATCACTTCTAGTGTGTACCCTTGAAGTGATACGCGAATGTGATTGCGGCCGACGGCCGTCAGACTCAGGCATGCTGCATGTTGTTCCACACAGCAACCGCCACCCGGGCCGTGTCTCTGGCTCGGTGCTGCCTACCTGCCACTGCCAGTGCTCACAATTGAAGCTGTGGCCTGGCGGGAATCGCAGGATCCGGATGGGATGTGCGGTGGCACCGATGCCTTTTGTGCTGCAGCATGCATCTAAAAAATGTTGCATTAGTTGCCCCAAGCCCCAAACACGGTACAGTACTGTACTGTACACACACACACTTACCTGATGTGCATGCAGCATGCTCCACACTCGCTCCTGTCCTGTTTTCGGAATGGTGTGGCCCGTAGCTGACAACAACGCCAGGCAGCTAGCCAGCCCCAAGCTATCAGTGCACGCACGCACATAGCCTGAGGGCACGCTGCACGTGCTCCCATGGGCCTGGCTGGCGCCAGCGCCAACGGGGCCTGGGGGAAATCAAAAAGCAACAAATGTTGCTAATTAGTCAATTGCTTTATTGCTGCTGACCTGAGGGCAAAGGCTGCAAGGTGCTCACTGCTCCTACAGATAGCACGGTCCGTCACGGATGTCAAAATCGGGACTCAGCCACTGCCGTGCAGTGCCCGGTAGAGGCTGACTGACGTCAGGCAGCTGCCTGACACAAAGACCAGCCTTGGCCCTAGACACACTCGAAGGAATTTTTGGTGAATGTACAAGTGTGCCTAGGACGAACTGGTGGCAGCAGTTTACTGTAATGGTATTTTTACTACTTTTTAGCAAACCATACTGCGTTTACGGCAGATGGCTCATAGCTGTGGCCAGTGCTGAAAATGGGTGTGCCACAAAGTCTTTTGTCCCTTGTCCCTTGGCCTTCCCCCAGGTTGAGCTGACTTGGAACTTCCTTATTTGGGCATGCAGCCTCCCGCTAAAAACCACATCTTTAGCAGGCTCCTGAATGTCACGTGTGCTAGTGCCCAGGAGGAGGGTTGGGAGTGTCTGGTCCCAATCCACACTACTGGTGCCAGGATGTCTGGAGTGCATGAATATATGAGGATCACGTATCAAACTTCGGATAAGAGAAGGGGCCCTACATCCATTCCAGGTCACTCTACAGTGGTTAATGCCAAACTACAGAAGTAGCCAAGTATCCTGTGAGCTGAAGCAGACAAGGGGGGGTAATATTGTGATGATGAATACCAATGATTATATCACTATGGCCATGTCACATTTAGATACGCCACATTGTTACACCCCTTTAAAATCTAATCCAACAAAGAAGATTGTAAGTGAACATTTGGAACCAATACAGTTCTGGTATGACAAAGGCTTTCTTGACTAACACGGAACCGACCATGCCCACCCTATATTTTCTACCTATGATACATAAGACCTATGAAACCTTACCAACAGTCAGGCCTATTATGAGTGGTATAGGGTGGGTAACAGAAGGCATGTCACATTATCTGGATGAAGCACTGAAACCCCATGTTCTCAAAATGAAATCTTATATTAGAGATAGTGGACACGTTTTACAATTTTTTAAGAATCTGAAATGGGAACCAGACTATCTTTTGGCTACTTTGGATGTTTCAGCACTTTATACAATTATAGACCATGAATTGGCAATCCAGACATTAGACTACACTTTTGGAAATTAATCTGCTTCATATATGCAACACATAGACATGCTTAAGAGTTTTTTGAAGTTTACTTTAAATAACAATGTTTTCATTTTCAATGAACGATATTATGCACAGGCCAAAGGGGTGGCCATGGGTGCAAAATTTGCCCCTTCCCTTGCTAATCTGTTCATGGCCCAATATGAGGAAACACATATCTATGACCAAGTAATATTCAAGACCAATCTAATTGCATGGAGGAGGTTTATAGACAATGTCTTAATTGTATGGAAGGGGTCTCTTGAATCATTTGAAACTTTTGTGGTACATACTAACAATAATACATTTGGTATCCGCTTTACTGGTTCGGCTAGTCCAAAAAGCATTGACTTACATATTTTTGTTAATAATGGGCGGATTGAGACCAAAACATATCGTAAGCCAACAGAGGTTAACTCTGTACTTTGTGCACAAAGCAGTCACCAAAGATCCACAATAGAGAATATCCCGGCGGGGGAATTCTATCGAGCCAGGAGAAACTGTAGTCAGGATTCGGGTTACTACAAAGAATCCAAACTGCTTATGGACAGATTCCTAGATAGAGGTTATAATTTGAGATGCATAAAGAAAGCAGCTGATAAGTACAAAGGATGTAGTCAAGCAGAACTTCTATGTGATCATGTGAAGACAAAATCAGGGATGGAACACATCTCTATAATAACACAGTTCGCACAGGATTCATCTTATCTGTATAAAATGGTGTCCAAACATTGGGACATTATGAGACTTGATAAGGATCTGCTACCTTTCTTGATGGAAAAACCCAAGTTCACCTTCAAAAGACCGCATTCTATTAAACAAAAATTGAGTCCTTCTTTTTTAAATATTAAAGAAGATAATATTAAGGAGACTTGGCTAAAAAGTAAAAATGGTTTCTTCAAATGTGGTAATTGTAACCAGCGTAAATACGCTCATGTGAATTGTGTTATCTTTATCGATGCCAATGGAATGACCATTAAGATTAAGGAATTTATCAACTGTAAAACGAGTTATGTCATTTATGCTATCATCTGTACATGTGGGAAACTCTACATTGGTAGTACTATTAGAGAATTAAGATTTCGAATAAGGGAACATCTGGCTATCTTAAGGAGTATTGATCCCAAGTCACCACTTGCCATTCATTGGCAGCAATACCATCAGCTTGACAATCAAGAAAATATTAGATATATTGGACTAATGCAGATTAAGATGGGGAAACGAGGTGGCAACCTTAGGCTAAAATTAAGGTAAGAAGAATGTAAGCTAATTTGTTATTTCAGGAGCACCTTACTTGGTCTCAATCATGACCATGAGATGCATGTGTTTTTATAATTTATGAAATGTAATTAAGACCTATATGGTAACATTTCTTTTTGTGAATATCCATGATGTTTACGTCACTTGTGAAACTGTTCTATCCTATACTAAAATGAATAATGTACACTCATCTTTCGGGGTGAATTGCAACAGTAAATCCCTAATAGGAATTCACTAATTTGTGAGGGTACTAATTAAGTATATAACATACATTTTACAAGGCACAAGGCATAAGCAACATTTATTAGGAGGGTTAACAAATACACAAGCTATTAAAAGTAACTCATTCAATTAACTAATTGAAGTAGAACAGAAAAATGTTTTATCTAATACTTCATAGCTGATCTTAAAGACTATATAATCGTATGTGAGATTGTAAATTCCATAAAAAATAGATAATTGGATGCGGGTATTAGTTGACGGCATGTTACAAATCTGCTGCCAACGAAAGCATGCATGACGTCACCGCGCACACGTGCACGTGACGTCATCACGACAATCTGCGTGTGACGTCATTGCGTTCGTGTGCGCGTGACGTCATTACAATGCGGCCCGCTTTTCGCGGGCTAGCAAGTATATAAGACTCTGTGAAAGCTGAAGGAACCCCTTTTGGTGACAGAGGTGCTGGGATCTAACCCTTTTATTGGTGAGTCTTAAACCATTATTAAATGTTTTTTCAAAATTTGGTGCATTTGTTCACTAGTTATTGTTTGAGATGAATTTAATATCCTTTGACAAAATAAGATATGTGGTAT
Source organism: Ambystoma mexicanum (assembly GCF_040938575.1). Classification (NCBI taxonomy): domain Eukaryota; kingdom Metazoa; phylum Chordata; class Amphibia; order Caudata; family Ambystomatidae; genus Ambystoma; species Ambystoma mexicanum. Next base: position 1,076,942,380 of record NC_090933.1, on the reverse strand, counting down.
TTTGCTATCATAATGATATTAAGTTTAACCCTTTATTCAACATAATAGACCAATTATATTATGCAGTAGTGATGAGAGTGACCATAGAGAGTCGGATACCAATGGACAACATAGTGTATAAAATTACTTATTTAGCCAAACAATGCTTCAATGGAGGCAATTAAATTAAAGTGACATGTTTTGAATTGAGCTTATTATTCTTGTAGGTGACCTCTGATTGCGGAAGCACACATTTTATGTGTTTAAGAGATTGGGACTTTACATCCTCCAGCTATACATTTTTTGTTTTATCAGACTCCTTCGTAAAAAGTGGGTGAGCATTTACAACTATGATACTACACTACATCATATCATGGAATTCAGTTTTTCCCATTAGGGAACATGTTTATTCAATTACAAAAAATAAATTTAAAACTTAAAAAAGGAATCTCTTACACAGATCTGAGGAATCGAATTGTGAATTCAAGATCAAGCATACTGAGCTACCTTTTACATCTCAAACCTGTGAATCTCAGTGAGCTTTACAGGGGGTAAGCTTTAGTTACAGCAACAGTGTATGCCTAAGTACTAACAAGGGAATGGAGTTATATTCACAAATTCACAATTTCACTTTTGAATACTTTTACTTTGGTATAGCTAGAATGGTTTCACAAGGTGAGAATTTGGGACTTTCCAAAATTCTACTCTCTGGATAACTAACTATGCATGAAGCTAAAAGTTTTGAATTTCAAATGCTATTCCTTTCAAACTTAGTCCAATTTGGAGTAGTTGTAACGAGTGGGCTTTATTGTGAAAAAACTAATTTATGGTTTTGAATTTATGTTTTTCTCTTTCATATCGATTCAAATCTTTGATTATGGCGCAAATTTTTCTCTAATCCTGACCTGACATGTGGAAATATATGGTATGGTTTTCTGTTATAATTTTTCTAAACTGTTTTATATTGATTGTATCATTTTACACAGCCTTGAAAACGACCTTTGGTTGAAACACGTATCGGCTGTTTTTCTTTTACAAATTAAAAACATCTTTTTTTTGAGAAACATTACAATGATGGTCTTCTTGGATTGACGTTGCTTCATTACAGAACAATACAGTTGTTGGACTTGATTAGAAATTTTGATCAAGTGTATGGAGTGAGCGCGAGATATCTTCCTGAACCAGGATTTCTTTTGTTTACTTATTACAAACTTTGTGGGAAGTTTGAGGGCAAGATATCACTTTCTGCCGACCTATTTATGTAGCTTTTAGAGTGGTAAATAGCGCACATAGTCTAATAGCGATCCCACATTTACTGGCAATGTGTACGTAGAGTGGACTATGTTTAGGGATTTGGATGAAGTCTGTATCTTGCCGATAATGGGTGCGCGTAGCATGTAGGGGGACATTAGGGTCCGTTCGACCTGGACATGGGGTCTTATAAACTGTGTAGTGTACCAATAGCTTAGGAACTGCGCTTGGGCTGCCCAAAAATATTGTTTGGGGTCCGGGAGGGCATGCCCCCCTTTGCAACCAATCGAATTAGTGTTGTGAAAGCTACTCTTGCTGGCTTGCCGGCCCAGATCAGTTTGAGAATCAGGCGCCGTAGCGAGAGCAGCAGTTTCTGGGGCAGTATAATAGGGATGTTCGCAAACAAGTAAAGGAGTTTAGAGAGAATGACCATCTTGACGATAGATACTCTGCCCCATAGTGTAAGCGGGAGATGCTTCCATCTGGATACTTTATCGTGTAGCGTTTCCATTACTTTCCCGTAGTTGTCTTGTAGGAGGGTGTCGTGGTCTCTCGACACTTGGATACCCAGATATCGGACCCCCGACCCTTCCCATTTAAGCCCATAATGATCTGTGAACGGCGCTGTGGCATCGGTTAGGGGGAATAATATCGATTTTGTGTTGTTGATTTATAGGCCGGAGAGTTTCCCAAAACGAATCACCTCCCGCATCACCGGGCTCAGATTTGTGGACGGGTCTTGTATGAATAGGGCCACATCATCTGCGTAGAGCGACAGAATCAATTTATGCGGGCCGAGCTTTAGGCCTCTATACAAGTGTCGGGAGCGCAGACTGGCCGCTAGGGGTTCCATTGCCAGCGTGAATAATAAGCCCGAAAGGGGGCACCCCTATGTGACACCGGTTTTGCATAAAGGAGTGCGACCAGTTTCAAAAAGTGGTTCCCTAGTCCCATTCTTCCCAAGACAGTGAAAAGGTATGGCCACTCTACCGAGTCAAAAGCCTTCTCCGCGTCGATAAAGACCGCCACTGCTTGGACTTCGGGTCTGTGGCCTCGATAGCGCCGAAAAGGCGTCATAAGCCGAAGGATGTGTTGCGCCCGGGAATGAGGCCTGCATGGTCCGCTACCACCAGTGCAGGCATTAGAGGGAATAGTCTTGCGGCTAGAATTTTGGCCAGGATTTTATTGTCCAGATTAATTAAGGATATCGGCCGGTATGAACTACGTTCTTCGGGGGGTTTGCCTTTTTTATGGATTATGTTTGCTTCCCTAAGTGTCGTGGGGAGGCACCCGCGTTCAACCGCTTATTGGTACACCTGTAGCAAGATAGGCGCTAGGAGTGTGACAAACGCCTTATAAAATTCTCCAGTCAGGCTGTCCGGCCCGGTGGCTTTGGAATTCGGGAGCGACCCTCTGGCCTCTGTGATCTCCTCTAGTGAGCTGGGGGCATTTAGTGGTTCTTGTAATGTTTGATTTGTCCAAAAAATCTCTATCTGATCCAGGTAATGGAGGAAGGGCTCTGGTCTGTTGTCAGATTTAGAGTTATATAGGTCTTGGTAGAAGGCTCGGAAAGACTCTACCATGTCGTCTTCTGTGAAGACCATGGTGCCGTCGGGTTCCCTAATGCATTCTATCTGGGGGGGGTCTCATGTCTACTGCCAGATGTCTGGCCAACAAGGCGTCCGGCTTTTGGCCCTCCCCATATTGGCGTATTCTGTGCCCCAGAGCAAGGAACTTGGCTTCCCTTTCTGCGCATGCTTTGAAGTTGTAGAGTTCTCTTTTAAGGGAAGCAAGGGTGCGGTTGTCTTTTTGTGTGTCGTAAGCTTGTTCGAGGTCTTTCAGGCGTGTTTCGCAGGCTGCCAATTCCGATCTGATTGACTTCAGTATCCCATGCTCTTTAGCCAGGCACACCCCTCTTACAAAGCACTTGAGGGATTCCCACAGTGTCCCTGCTGATTCAATGGAGTCACAGTTTATGTCTAAGAAGGATACTATTTCGGCGCGCAGTTCTTGGGTGAACACCTAGCCCTGAAGGGATCCCTGTTTGCACCTCCACGGTGGCCTGCCGCCTCTACTACCATCAGGGGTGCCCTCAAGAACCACTGGAGAGTGATCTGAAAGCGTTCGTGGGAGTATCTGGCAATTTCCCCACCTGATATTAGTGTTCGTGGACACAAGTAGATGATCAAGCCTGGAGCTGGTGTTGTGTACTCAAGAGTGGAAGGTGAAGTCTCTCGCTATAGGGTTCCCAGCCCTCCAGGCATCTTCAAGGTTGTATGCCCTGCAAATCTCTTGTATCTGTGAGCTGGCTTTGGATGGGGTTGCATTCTTTGCCTGAGATTTATCTATGACTGGGTTGAGTGTGGTATTCAAGTCACCACCCCCAGATGATTGTGGTACGGTCTGTATCTGCTAGATTGGCCATGACCCAATCAAAATTATTGGCTCCGTCCACATTCGAGCCATAGGAGTTTACGAGGGGTCACATCCTCCCCGTTCAAGACTCCTCGCACCAGGAGGAACCTGCCCTCCTCGTCACTTCTTTTCAGAGCCAGTTTGAATTCCGACTTTTTACTGATAAGGGTGGCAACTCCCGTGCGTATGTTATGTTACTTTGCATTTATATAGGCCTTATGTACCATTGGTATGGTCTGAAGGCTCTGGTAGGTTGAACGCCCTTGGGACCGGAGTTCAGGTCAGTAGCGAGAGTAGAGGGGGTAAAAGGTGTGTGAGCGCACCGGATATGTGTGCAGCTGGTGTGGCATTCGTGTAATAGCTGCTTCTTAGCGGTAGGTGTGGTGGTTGAGAGATCAGGAGTATGTGTTGGTTCTGGCAGGATTTATCCAGATGAATTAATAGGACGAAAAGTATCAATGACAGCCCCAGCTGGGTGCCCATCTGCCCTCAGACGCTGGGGTGAGATGAGTCTCTTGAATCATTGCAACGTCGACGACGTGTCTTCTGAGATTTTGGGCTACCCTGCTGGCTTTGGTAGGGTTGTTGCCACCCCTAACGTTCCACGTTGCTACCTTAAATGGGCTTGTGGATGAGTATGTTCATGGCACCACCAACCGCTTGCCCGATAGGGCTCCAGATCGGGGTCAGTGTTTATGGATCCTCCTTGCGTAACATAGTGGGCTACACTAGGGTGGCGGGGTGCTTCACTTATGGTATCTCTCACAGTTCATTCCTCAAAGCCTAAACAGAACCATAACAAGGAAGTTGGCGATGCGCTTTCTCTATCACAACCGCCGCGGCACACTCTACCAGGTTCCTCTTCGGTGCCGCGTTCCAACAACTGTGCCACAGTGACTCGAGAGCAGTCCCCTTCGTGGCTGGGCCGCAGCCAACACAAATCCCTCCCCACCCACACACGGGCAACCCCCAACCCGCCCGTCAGGCTTCCCCCCCCCGTGTCTGCAACCATATAACATTGAACTTTGAGCTGTGCTAGGGGCGCCAGTGCCAAACCAAGGGGTCAAGCTCCCAACAGTCTAGGATGCGTTTGCTTCTGCTGTGTGCTCCCGGGGAGTGATGCCGGGAAAGACCTCAATGGGTGGGTGATACGATTGGCTAGGATCTTTGGGCGGGTTCCTTCTTGCATTGTCATTTCTTGGCAGTCTGGGGTTGTTGTTGCTAACGGGGCGGCATCCAATGCTATCTAGGAACACATTCGCTTCTTCCGGAGATTTGAATAACTTAGTTGACCCGGCGTGTAGGATTCTCAGCTTGGCTGGGAATATCATTGAGTAATGCATTTTGTTGTCTCGCAGTCGGCGTTTCACTCCAGTAAAGGATCTCTGGGTTGTTTGGACCGCTTGGGAGATGTTGGGGTAAATTTGGATGTTGTCACCCTAAAAATGCAGTTCACCCCTCTCTCTTGCCAACTTCAGAATCTGGTCACGGTCTTTGAAGTTGAGTATCCTGTCAATTATCGGGCGCAGGGCTGTGCCGGGCACCGGTCGACCAGATGGTACCCTGTGCACTCGCTCAACGACAAAGAACTGGGACAGTGCGTCGGCACCAAATATTTATTTGCACAAGTTTTCAATGAAGTCTTCCATTTTGCCCAGGATCTGCCTTTCTCTCACCCCGGTCAACATGATGTTGTTGCACCGGGCCCTACCCTCCAAATCTTCATTTTTGGCGCTGACCACTTTTATTTGTTTTTCTAGCGCTGTTACTCTGGCCCCCAGCGACACCCTGCTATCGTTGAGGTCGGAGACCCGCTGCTCCACCGCTTCCAACCTGTCGCTATGCTTGTCCAGGCGGTGTTGCAAAAGGTCAACCTTGGAGGATAGGGACTCTAGTTTGGAGTCGAGGTTGCCAATGCCTGACTTTAGATCGAGCAGGATCTCTCCAATATCTGGTGTCGGTAACAGGGACTCGTCGGTTTCGGGGCCCATTTCAGCTGTAGGGGACTCGAGTCGTGGATGTTGTTTAGGCGTTTTGACCACAGCCCCGGATTCAAAGGTCAGCTTCCGCTGTGCTTTGTCCGTTTTATCCATTCTTGTGCGCCCGCAGTACCAGACGCCTGACCACAAGGGTGGCAGAGGAGGGGGGGGGCGGGGCTGCGTGGGGATGGTCTGGCCGGCGTTGGTTCAGCGGCCCTCCCGAGACGGTTGGGACGAGTGTCGCCAGTTCTTTTTGTTGCCCACGCTGAGGAACACACCGTTGGAAGGCTGTGGGGTAGTCGGAGGTGGCAGTCTCTGGTAGTAGGCTAAGGCTGGTTAAGGCTAGTGTCACACGGGCCCCCGTCAGCCACTGTTCTCCATGTTCATCGTGTTCGGTGTTCCAGAACACTGCGCTCTTCAGGAGGCGTGTGGCGTGCTGGCTAGGAGTGCTATGGTGGTGTGATGTGCCCCTGCGCCATGGCGGCCTTCCTGGGGTGTATCCTCAACGGTACTGCGTGCCCAGACCTGTATTGAAAAGGGTTCTGTAGGGCCCTTCTGAGCCTCCACCTCGCCGCCGCTTGTGGGCCTGCAGGTCTCCCCAGGCATGGCGTGCCAGCAGGCCCTCGCCAGGATTGGTGTTGTTGGGCCGGCAGCGCGGGAGGGTAGTGCCACGCGACGCCTCCTACCTGGAATCAGGCCTGCTGTGTCCAGTCCCACAGCGGGTGCAGCAGCGCAGTCCACCAGCCACCGTGCCACACGCCGACCATCAGCCTGCTCGGCAGCACGGGGCGCGCTGCTGCCTTGTAAGGGGGAGGCGCCCCGATGATCGTCCGTGTGGTCAGTGGCGCTGCTTCACGCGAGTCCCCTCGGCCTGGGGGCGGACCTCGGGAGGTGATATCCCGCCCCACCAATTCAGGGCTCGAGGTCGCCGAGGACGGGCGCATCCACCGCCAGGATGCACCGGTAGTCTCCACCCCGTCCGCTGCACCCGTCACACTCGGTGGAAGTCCTCCGGCGGTCGCGCCACACAGGATCTCAGTGGGCAAAAGGGCCCAGCCACAGCTCTCGCCTCCGCGCGCCGATCCACGCCCGAACACACACCCCACAGGCTCGGACAGGCAGGATTTGTGTGTCGCTTCGTTCTATGAGACACAACGCAGCGTCTTCCGCCCGCAATTCGTTGTGTTCCGCACTCCACACAGCTATTTTTACAGGATTAATAGGAGCCCCTCACGGAGCTCAGAGAGGAGCCGCCATCCCGGTGGGCTCACTAGCACCCTCTCTAGTGATAAACACTTTAATAAAGCCAGCAGGGCAAAAGGATGCTTACCCCCTCTACGCTGCAATGGTGGACCTTAGTCTGGCCTTCAACCTGATGGACTGGAACATCCTGTGGCAGAAACTCAGTAGGTGGAAGCTGCCAAGACATCCTTGTTTGCATTCACAAAAATACAGCCATTCAAGTGAGGTTAGACGCATAAGGCCATGTGAAATAACCGATTCCGACTGTGAGAGGTCAGGGATGCATATTGGACCCCTGCCTATTCAATCTCTATCAGACTTGGGGGATTTTCTAACACTAGTTTATTTCATCACACCTAGATTAAACTGTGAGAGAGATTTTTGGTTGAGCTATGCTGATGAAATTCTGTTATTAGACGAACCCAATTAGGTCTTCAATCTTTACTGTCTAAACCTACAGAATACATGACTGTGAATGGCTTGAAAGTAAACCCTTCCAAAACCACCATCGTGAGTTTCGGGGGATCTAAGAGCAGTCCCCCAAAATTCACCCGGAGGAGGCAAAGGAATACTCTTTAAGGTGGAAGAAACAAAGACATACCTGGGATTCATTCTTGCAAGACCCTCACTCAAAACAACATTGGTTAACTCCATATAAGAGAATGCGATACAGCTAAGGCCCAAATGTCTTAGATTTTCAAAAGAGATTGCCGATTCACCATGCAAACTTTGAACGCTTTCTATAAACAGAAGGCTGTGCCGGCCCTCCTGTATGGTTGCGAGATAACGACACTGGCTGAAGGCTGATTTAGCAAAACTAGAGGCTTCATATGCAGGATTGTCCTAACTAACTCTCCGGTCTACGATATGAGTTGGGCCTTACTTCACTCTCTTGTTTGAGGAAATGCAACATGCTTAGAGTGTACATGAAGCTTAGAATGGCGAATGCAAACTCCTTGCACGCTCCAATATATAACTGAAAGACTGTCGCCGTGCTCGGAACTAATAGTCTTGGTGAGTGAGCTTCAAATTCATAATTTAGTCCACGCATTGCAATCAAAATAGGATCTTCTTTGTATCAATACAAGGAAGATCATATCATATAGCGGCGACAGTCTTTCAATTGGTTTTTTTTGGTCACTTTCACTGCATTGTGAACCTTTTGTGGAGGGTTCTCATTTTGAAAGACTCCCGCAGCTGGTCTTGTCTTTTTCCATATTTTCAATCAAAAACCCAATAGGTTGGTGACTAGCGCACAGTCCAAGGTATCCATCCACTCTTATTAGAGTCCTATCTCATATATAGGCATCTTTTGAAGTTAAAGCTGAGGGGGCAGGCCAGCAAGTCTTTCATGGACATCTATAAAAATATTCTTGAGGAAAATGAATTGCAAGAGGAAACCACTAGTTTTAACTATGTTTTAATAAAGAGGAAACTACTAGAAAAAGATTGGATTCAAACATGTGAAAAAAGTGCCTCATAGACTGTGTGACTTCAGCTTAGAACAGAAAAAGAGAGCAGTTTTGAATCTAATACATACACGGGAGATTTTGCACATTAGAAGGCAATTCTTCAGCCTGCTATGTATGCATTGTGAATTCCCTGAAAGATCTTTTAATTGACTGTTGTCACTTACCAGAACTAAGAATCCAATTCTTCATAGAGTATGTCTATGCGGAGCGTTTCCTTAACACACTGGGTATTTGGGGACTGATTCGCTCCGATCACCCAACCGTGCTATTAATCAAAATGCTTACCTTCTTAATTTAGTTGAAATTGACGAATGCATTTTAATCTTATCTTTTTGAATGCAAGGATTCATTATTGCTATTGGGCTTTGAAATAATTTAATTTTCCACATGAAACAAAGTGAAATTATAATTTTTGATATTGTTAATTTATTTTGTGTATTATAAGAGGTATGTTAGACGTCTTATTTTTTTTTATGTATCATGTATAAGGTTTGAAATAAACCAATACAATAAAAAGTTATGTACTTACCTTTGGACTGTATTCTGGGTGTAATCCATTCTGAAGCAAGTTACATATGTTACAAGGCGTATACTTGTAACAGTGTTGGTATCATTAGAGTATTCCTGAAACAGAATAACACTAGGTTATTACCAATAGGGTCTGTTTACCCTGAATTGCTTTGGGTCATTCTAAAAGTCTAATTAATGTGGTTTTACTACCCATGAATAACATTCTGCCATTATAAATGTGTATCATTAGGTTTTACTCGCCTTGAACTGCATACTGCTCTTCTAAATAAGGTTTATACTTTGGTTTGATTACCATAAGTATTGTGTTGGTTTATGTAATTGTGTTTATGAATGATAATAGTACTTAGATTTCTAAAGAAGTCACTTTGCTTGTGTATATATAAAATAAACCATTATTTTTACAATACATCAGTATTACTTGGACCATATGTATGCTCCAATTCCTTAGTACCAATCTACAGCCCTCTCTCCCTCCTAAAATGAGTATGGCGGCTCTGTCATTCCTACCATTATTTCGGGCGGTACAGCCTTCTACTAAGAGTTGTAGTTTCTGTATTGCCTAAGGTTCAGTGGGCGGACTTTAGAAAAGCTGTCCTAAAACACGTAAGGAGGCACGCTCAGAAGACTGGCTCCACATCCTCTGAATGGGAACTAAACCGTGTAGTGCCCAGCAGGGTGTTCAAATGCTGGGGCCATCCAGAGGTAGACCTGTTAGCAACACGGGAGAACAGCAAATGCCCCCTCTACACCTCATGGACAGGTCAGGGTGCGAGATCCCTGGGAGATGCATTCTGCATTCCTTGGGACGGTGTTAAGGGCCCCATCTCCGGTCACCGGGGCAGACCTCAGCAGGCGTCTGAAACACCCGACGCAAAGGTAGGAGCTGAGGGCATGCAGCGAGCCTCAACCAGGGATCACCCTGATCAGCCAGGATCACCGGGCAGTTACTTTAAGATGGGGGCACCCAGCATGTGGCGGCCTCTGCCAGGGGGCACCCAAGCCGAGCCGACCAACACAGGCCACGATCACGTGGCAAAGGCCTCACACAGTAATGACACGCAGACACAAGTTGCCGCTTCCTGGGGCTCTGCTGCACTGCCTTGTGCATGCCAGCAGAGACCTTTTTATTAGAGAGGCGCCATTATGATGTCATGACGCTCTCTCGCCTTCAAAACACTAGACCCCCACATAACAGACGGGATGTGGTGTTACGCGTTACTCTGTTTACTGCAAGCTCAGGGACTCAGTGAATTGTTCAATGATATTAGTAGTCCCTGTGACAAATCCTGGGATGTCACTTCTCCTTGGAGGGGAGTTCCTTCCCATGAGACCAGGGTGGTGAAGCTGCTACACGATAGTCCCCCTGGGGGTGGTACTCGGGCAGATCTCATGGGAAAAAACCTTCCCTCTGGGGACAAAAGGAGAATATCTTGGGAGGAAGTGGTATGAAAACCCTCTGCACACACCTTCCTATCCCATAGAACCGCTGCATATCCCATACTTCCACGTATGTCTGTAAGCCCGAAAGCATGACTACTGAGATAAGGAAAAGCAGGGACTATCTAAGGGAGACTTACTTAACAAGTATTGGGACGAGGAGGAGGTCCGGGACAAGGAAGAGCAATGCTGAGAACTTGAATGAACAGTCTAGGCTTCTATGTCCCCGTACAGTAAAAATGAAAGAAGGGGGTGTGTGGCCAGCTGAGGAAGCAGACGGATGAAGCCTCAGTGAGATTTTGTGTGCTCAGCCCCATTTCGACGCCGAAACCCTCCCCAGAAATAAATGTAAATAAGGACTAGTAACTGGGGCAACTGTGGCAGAATGGCAAGGGCATTCCCCCTTGAAAAGTTGGAGCGGATCGGCCTGCTACAAGAGGAGAAGGATCGTGACGGAGCCCGCCCGACACCGCAACAAGATGGCGGTCTGCCAGACACAAGGGTCTGGTGGAGAGTGATGGTGGTGCAGGCCGGTGGCAGACACAAGATTTACAGGGGAGGGTAGAGCGCCCATGCCAGCCTGCAGCGAACGAATAGTGCGGCCGGGCTGTGGCCTGACAAGCAGACACTGGAATGAGGGATGGGGCGCCATGGCGATGGTGAGAAACAAGTACCCCGAGGTAGGAAGCGCAAGGTGGGAGTGAGTGAGTGAGCGTGCTGTCTGGAGGCGCTGTATGGCCGGGGACATCAGAGCTCAGATTGAAAGCCGGAACAGTGGGGGAGGATCGCACGGTCTGGGAGTGCGAAACAAGAGAAAGAAATGATCTCTAAAGAGGAAGAAATGACGGAGCTGATGAGAGAAGATAGAAACACAGAAACCAGTGATCAGGAGGAGAACCCGAAAGATAGCTTGTCCGTGGCAGCACATCCAAGGAAGGAGAAATGGAGGCCGGGACATCCATGCCCAAAAGGAAGAAGCAAAGAGGCTAAAAACTCTGACCCCACATGAACAGACTGAGTGGGAGAAAGGGTCAAGGCAAGCTCCAAAACGATGCAATTACAAGTATTGACCCGATTGCAAAAGAAAACTAAAGTAAGAGGGGCAGGTTGCTGAAAATCTGGCCTGTTCTTCATAAGAGGGTTACCATGGAAGAACCGGGTGCAAGTAAGAGTTGATGAAAGGGGAGGGGTGCGAGAGGGTGGGAATCAGACCCTATATATCCCGGTGAAATACAGTTGTACAACAATAGTACATTACCGTTCTAATGTGGGAGTTTAAAGTTAGGGAGGGGGGGGATCAGGGGATAGACCATCAAAAGGTTGAGGGGGCACACAAAACAGCTTTACAGTACATGGGAATGGAGGAGGTCAGAGCTTCAACACATCGTAAAAAACTTGGATTATGGCTGACTTAGCATTTATCACATTGAATGCACAGGGTTTAAATTTACTGATGAATAGAAGGTTGTTCATGAGGAGGTCGTTCTTGGGTCCGATGCTACAAAGGGAACTGAGGTGAAGTGCGCGGGGCTGGCGGAGCATGGTTACACCTGCAGACGCATCCTAGCGCACTCTAAATTTAACGGAGATGCATTTTTTGCAAGGCAAAAAGGTACCGGTCCCGTTCCTGCACAGGGACGCCCACATAGTACGGAAGATACTCATATGTCCCGCCCCCAAACATGGGACGGTTCCGGGAACCTTTGGCAGCGGAAATGTGAACTAACCCTTTAAATGTATTATAGCGTGTGGCCATGCCCCTGACGCCTCACCTCCAATCCCTTTTTCTGCACGGATGGGGTCAGACCTGGCAGCTAGGTGCAGTAAAAAAATGTTAACGTTCCACAAGCTCCCCGCACTTTTTTATTTTTTTATTTCTTCACCTGACTTCGGTGCTTTCCCTCCCCCGGTGCATGTCGGCTGCAGGAGACTACACAAGATGCACATCCTGCCTTGAGTGCCTCGGGCCCGACCACCACTGGGACTTGTGCATGGCTTGCAGCTCTCTTGGTTACCATTCCTTGAAGAATCGTCTTTCCCACTTGGGAGAGATCTTCCACTCTTCACCACCCGGTCATCTAAAGGACTTCGTCATCAGGACCTCGCGTTGTTAGGCAGAAACCTGTGCAGTTCCACTGCAAAAGGCTTAGGACTACAGGTGTTGGCAGTAAACCCAATTGGTAGCAGTCTGTACCACCCAGATTTACCTGGTAGCTGTGGCTAAGCAGCCAGACTTCTCTCAAGAAGAGTTAGACAGTATATAGAGTAAACAAGATGGGTACCAAAATACAGTAGCACAAGCAAACACTGACCAGAGCTTTGGTATCAAGTGTATCACTCTAGCACTATTATTGTAAGCAAGTTCAGAAACACAGTCACTATTAATATATATACATCCATTATTAGACAAGTCTTAGTTAACACCACTTTTTTTCAGACAGAGGTGAGCGCTTAACTAAAGATGGCACTCCAATAAGTTAAGAAAAAGGGAGGGAAAAAAAAGCACACAACACAATACTTTAGAAGCACCCAGCAAGGCAGGAAAGTCAAAGTCTATTTGTGAGCAAAAAGTTCAGAGGCCATGCTCCCTCTTGGAGAGAGTAGAACACCAAAGCGCCCAAGATCACACAGTTTAAAGGCTTGGAAAGTCTTGCAGAGAGTTTAAAAAGGAATCAGTTCAGCTCAGAAAAGTTCAGTTAGCCAGCCTAGGACCATCCCAAGTGGTAAAATGAGGATTTACGAGACACCACACACAGACCGTTGCGAGGGAGGCCAGGCGGTCACAGTACCTTGAAAGTGGAGAGAATCCTCCAGCGGGGGAAGTTGTTCCTGGCAGTGGATGCAAGTCGCAGCATCGTCCAGAGGAAGAGAAAATCTCGACGTGGAGGAAAGCTGAAAGTCGTTGCACTGCCAGGGAAGAAACCAGCCGCAGAGTTCTCCGGTTAAAAGGTACTGCCCTTTTATTCGCGATAGTGGAAAAACGTGGTATCCGGGGTGCTTGGCACAGGCAAGGCGGCCACGAGATGATCCGGGAAGGCGAAAAGGCAGGCAAACTGGTTATCCCCACCAGTCAAAGGAAGAAGACTCTTCGGGATGAAGATCTCCTCTGTCGTTGGAAGAAGTGGTGAGTCGGTTCCCCAAAGCCCTGCTTTTATGCAGAAAACCCCCATTCATCAGTCCTAGCTGTCACTCAAACATGCTAAGTGGTGAGCCGGGCAGCTCACCACTGGGCCAATCACACAAGAGTGCGACTTGAGTTTCCGAGGCAACTCAGTCCAGAGTGCCTAAACCCCCCTCCCACACATCCTGTAGACCCAGACAGAGTGGCACCACTTTTGGAGGCTTCTGTGGAGAAGCCCGCCAAAAAGTGGAACAAAGGGCTCGACTTGGGTTGGAGTTACAGAGGCGAACACAAACGCCATTTTAAAACCGAGTCCTGGCGAAAAGACCCATCCGGGGAATAAATATTAAATAAATAACCGGGCGGTATCTTTAACATTGCACCAAAAAGTGGCGCGTTTAAAATGAATGGGAAAATCCCATAGTAAATATTCTTAAGGAATATTTTGCGTGGTAACCGCTGCCACCAGCCAGAAACTCGACGAGGGAGGACTGCACAATGCCCCCTCGAAAAAACAGACCCAAAGGCAATCTAATTACCCCTACCAGTACTTCCACACTATGATGGTTTGGACTGGTTCTGTTCCCAATTTAAGACTAGTAAAGTCAATGGTGACTTTACATGCCGTGTGAGACAGTAGTCAGTCCCAGGGTATGGAGTCTATCTTTGGGGGTCACTATGACACCCCTGTGTTACTGCACTGAGGGTGCTGTGTAACACACTTACCAAAAACCACATGAAACCCTATGGAGTAAAAGACCGCATAGCCCATAAAACACATCACAAAGTCAAAGGATATCTCAAATCATGTCTAAGAGTGGGAGAAAAAGAGTCTCACTCTTAGCAGGAGAATAAAATAAACCCCAAAAATCCAGCAAAGCTGCTGGGGGACTCACTAGGTTTGGGAAATTAGCCTTAACAGAGAATTCTCCCTAACACGCGTCAAAAGAAGGTAGGTCCTTTAATTTCAAAGGCCCCCCAGCAAGGAGTCTCCTTCTCGTGACCTGCGGTTGCCAAGGGTGCCTTGACTCTGGTACTGGGGGCAGACCTGGGGCCGTTAAGGCTACCAGCTCCCAAGCCGAGGGGCCCAGGGGCTCTTCCGGGTGATACACCAAGGACACTGTAGCTCCTCTTCATCTTCTGCACTAGTGTTCAAGGGGCTTTCGAGCTCTGGTTCCAGGCGGCAGCATGAGACATGGTCCCATATGACTACCAGCTCCCCAGCTGAGTGCCCTAGGCCTACAAAAGCCATCTCCGAGGTTGGCGCTTCTGCTTTAAGGTCGGGGCACAAGCAGTACCCAGCTATGTTGGACCCTGCATGTAGCAAGGGGCCTTCATGCCCTCCCAGGCCTTAAAATGGTGGACAAGCATGTAGTGGAGCCTGCCAAGTCAGCGGCCATCTTAGATTTTGGCTCTCTGACCATGAAGATCTGAAAAGATTACATTTATATAAACATAATCTACACCTACGCACCCCATCGGCCAACATGAAATCTGATATATTAAAGTTTCCTTCCAAAAAGCATAGAGATCTATACCTAAAATTTCGCCTGAATGTTCTTCCGACAATGGTAGTCTTAGGGCCGAAACTGTTAGTACCTAAGGAAATGTGGAAATGTTGTGCATGCGGGCTAGTCCCAAACTAATCTTTGTTTCACTTGGTCCTTGTGTGCCCAGCCTTGTTGGAGCTTGGAATCCGTCTTCTGGGAGGGTTCATCCACTCGACGTCTTGGGTATTGTCTGACAATCTTTGGGACAGGATCATGACTACCTCAAATGAAGCTCTAATAATAGCCCTGACAACACTGCTTGAGCAAATATTTGAGGCACTGAATAAGAGAATGTTGCAAGGAGAAGCAGGCTGAAGAGCGCTATGGGGGGCCTAACCTCTCTCCTCAGAGCTGCATTTGTTTTTGGTACCTGTTGACATATTCTGCATTGTTGTGGGGGTGAACCAATTTGATTAAACTTTGTATGACATAAGTTTACCCTTGAAAAGGCCTTTCTTTGTATTTATGTCTGCGTTTATGAGAAGACTGCTTTTCCATACTGTGGTCTGATTATGTTCTGCTATTGTATTACTTGTTTCTTTTTTGTTATTTACTAGAGTGTAAAGGTTTAATTGTAAACTAAACACACTGTTCTTTTTAAATACAAATAAAGATTCTGGCTCTAGGACTCAGGCAGCCCCATCGCCTTCAGAATGAGTGACTCAGGGCGGTTACAGTAGTTTCCCTTCAAGAGGTTGGGGGGGGGTGTCTGGCACCATGCCAAAGTGGGTGCTCCCTGCAGGGTTACATTTATGCCCCCCAGCCTTTCGAATACCTATCCCAGGTTCATAAATGCTTTGATCGGGACAGAAGGCCCAGCGCGGCTAAGGGCCATGCTCCCTCGTGTGACCCGGTGGCATGTGAGGATTGATTTTTCGAGCACTTCCTCCTACTCATTCGCTCCCTGCAGATGGCAGGATTCCTCAAGGACCTCATCGAGGAAGTGGCCCCCCAGAAGCTGCCTCGAAGGCCCACTCCCTAGGGCCCCCCACCAGTTCCACTGAGGGTCTCGGTAGCACAGCCCGTACCTGCTCCGGTGCAGGTCTCCCCCATACTCCTCTTAGTCTTTTGGTTCCAGTGCCTGTTTCACCGCAACCACCAATGCTGACACCCCCTCCTCAGTCACCTGTTGATACACAGCCACCGCCAGGGGCGTGGACCCCCTCTGACTCCTCTCATGCAGGACCTGGACTCCCCTCTACCTGACAAAAAAGGGGGGCGATACACAGGAAGAGGAGCCTTCTGCATCTGTGAAAGTGTTTCATGACTCTCTTCAAGGCCTAGCAGATTTTCTCAGGGTGCTCCATCCTGAACAGGCCCCCCCCCCAAGAGCTGGGCGTGCTGGTAGAGGTCCTGGCCCTGCACACCACGGGCCGCTCGAGCATTCCTCTACAAAAAAACGTCCTTTCTTTAGCTAAGGAGGTCTGGGAAAATCCTCGGGCCAACGCTCAGATGAACAAGAAGCTGGATGGCAGTTTTTGGCTGTTGGATACGGAATCGGTACTCCTTGCATCCCACCTTCAACCAAATTCTTCTGTTGTTGTGGCAGTGTCTTTGTATTCAAAGCCTTCCTCTTCGTCTTCTACAGCTGGGGCTGCCGCCAACTGTTTGTCCAGAGAGAACAAGGCCCTCAAATCTTTCAGCATGAGGTGCTACCTAAACGCTGGGCTGCACCGGCCAATGCTGATGCTATCCTTGCTGTGACGAACCAGAAGCTGTGGTGGGATATCCTGACGGACCTTTCCCTAGAGATTGAGGCCTCTTTCAAAGCAGGTCTAGCAGAGGCCTGTGCGATTGCGTAGGATCTCATGGAGTCCTTGGTCTCCCATATCGACACGGCCAGCAGAGTCCTCTGCCTGGGAGTTAAGACGAGGCAGACGGCATGGATGTGAGCTGCAAAATGTTCCTCCGATGTTCATGAGACGATCCTCAACCGTCCGTTTGAAGGGACAGATCTGTTTCACTCGTCCACTGATGATGAACTTACAAAAAATACTTCCACCCAGACTTCTCAGTCCTTGGCCTTCCTGACGAAGCCGGGGCAAAAGTCCTGCCCACAGAGTCATGGCAGGTCTGACTTCAAACCTTGCTCCTTCAGCGGCTTCAAAGATTGTCAGGACCGCGGGGCCTGGTAGATGGACAGATCACCCAGCGACCACAGAAAGAAGAAGTAGAGGACATTTTTTGCTCCCCTCCTCCGCTCGCAACTCGGACCGCAAAAAGTCATGACGTCTTCGTCAAGGAACATAGCTCTCCTGTGGGGGGGTGGGGTGGCTGCCACATTCTGAGGAGCTGGAAGCGTTTTTTCATGAATCCTTGGATTCTTTTAGTAGGCTTGATGGGCTTCAGTCTTTCTCCATCCTCCTCTCCTCCACTGTTGCAGATAGTGACACCTTCGCTGTTGCGGAAAATCAAACTCTTTTGGACATACAAGTGGTGGAACTGGTGCCTCTGTTAGACAGGAGCTCTGGCTTTTACTCCAGTATTTTTGCAGTACCCAAGAACAGCCAGGCGGGTCTGAGGGGTAGTCCTGGGCCTTTCATTCCTCAGCCTGTCTTTATCCCTCGAATGCTACAAGATGATCACTCCTGCCCACATGGAAGAGTCGCTGTGCATAGGGGACTGTATGTGTTCCTTAGACCTCAACAATGCATACCTACACATCCCCATCTTCCAACCGCACTGGAAATTACTGTGGTTCAGTACAGGGTGTACTTCCAGTACAGGGTGCTGCCGTTCGGCCTCAATTTGTGTTGGATGCTCTCTCTCCCATACGCCAGCGTGGGCCTCGCTCTCTGGTCTCTTGCTCTTGGATCTTTATGTTTCAAGCTGAAACGAGATTGGACAATCAGTTGATTCTGTGACTCAAACAATCTAGTTCTCATAAAGGGGTCAAAGATAATACCAGCCATCTCTATAACCCCCCTGAGGTCCCTGTTTTCAAACTTCTCTGCAGGTGTTCATCAACTGTGTTTTCCTATTGGGCTTGAAACCAGATGTGTGCTGCATCTCTTCCTGGGGCTCCTGCGTCTCAAACCTGGCCCTGGATTTCTTCAAGGTGGGTGTTCTCCGGTGTCCACTGGCATTGCCATAACCTATGCTTTTCAGCACAAAAGCTGATCTGTCTACTGACTTGGTCATTCATTGCCTATGGAACTTTGAATACTTACTTGAAACTCTTTCTAAAGGACTTTTACAGTTACTTACCTGGATATTGAAAATTTTCCTGGGTCCCTAGAGTTTTAGGTCTCAAGTGCCCCTGATCTTTAACTGCATTTATTATTTTATTTTTTATTGTATATAATCAACTTGTGATTTTTACATAATCAATTTACTTCCTGCATTTTTAAAGTCATTATCCTCCTGCTTGCGGAAATGCCTTTTTACATATTTTCACTTGTGGCTACCACTGTATCATTTTCTCTTCCAGGAGTGTATTGAGTCCTTGTGACTAGTTCTGAGAATCTAACCTATGTCTTCCTTTTGGTGCTCTGTTTGTATGGTTGCTGAAGTTCTGCTTATTCCCACTCTAGATCTATATGTAGCTAATGTAGAATATGCATTTGAATCACCCATTTTACCATGTGCTAGAGTCAGGGATACTGCTTGTGTAGCTTTGGGGGACCTGATCATGACTATGAGAATGCAATGTTTTATTGTGTTTAGGGGTCCCTTATCTTCCTTCCTTAGGTATGTGCAGTTCTATCACCAAATTATGGTCTCATCTGTCGGTGGTAGGAATAGTGTTGTGTTTGTATTCATACACTGATTCCTATGTTTACCTAAGGTTCTTGTTTGTCCTTCTAACCCTATCCTGGGCGGCAGCTGATGGTCCATTGTGTATGGGACCTTTTAATCTAACCATAACTAAAATCCTAACTTTAGGATTTATTACAATCCTAAATCAAACCAATAAGCTATTGCAAACTCTAAGCCCTTCACCCAAATATATTATCACTCTTATGTTGGCTTTGCCATGGGGTGCTTCACATGTGGAAGACCGATGCACAATGTGGTATATAGAAAATGGTTTTACATGTCCCTGGGGAGAATATTGGCAGAGGCTTGCTAGGGGTCGGCTGATGGAGCTTTAGCCCCTGGTCTTTTGGTTGTAGCCCCGAGTCCCGACAGTCCCAGCATTCGCATAGCCCCGGACCTTTTCCAGACCTAGCAAAACCTCTGAATATTGTAAAGGCGTATTAACATTGCTGTTAATATTCCTCCATGCTAGAAAAGAGCAAGGCTAAGACTGGAGTAAATTGAGTGAGCTTCTATGCACTGTGTGAGTTGTGACCTCACCTGGGTGTTGGGTGTTAGGCCCCCTAAGAGCGAGCAATACCTACAAATAGCTTGTCTTACAAGAATGATAGTGTTTGAACTATGGAATAGTCGCAGAGGAAGCAAATGCAACTACCTGTCCTTGTTCTGCCAGCAGCCTTCCAGTTCTCACAATTTCCATTGGAGTTTCCATTTGTATTTGGGGTGGGGGGGGGTAGGGCGGAACAGCAGTCCTCATACACCCAGGCTAGGTTTATCTTTGATTCATTGTTAGAGTCAAATTCTCTGTAATCTTCCTTCTGAAGGGAATTATCTTTAGAGAAGCAGCTACACACTCATCCTGTTATAGCGACCACCACACAGAGATAACAAGGGCAAGTGTGCTGTGTATTCATTTTCACAGGCCTATAACACAGAACGCCACAGAAGGAATGTATATGTTTAGATAAGATATTGTGACAGGGTCTGGACCTTCTCAGGAGAGGGAAGAAGCCTCTCTGGAGAAGGAGTGAGCCAATGCACCCACGGTGCTGGAGTGTGTCTGAGCAGGTCCCCTCCCACCCCACCCCACCCCACGCTTACCTGATGGTGGCAAGTACTTGGTGGAATGGTAAATTAGGCCTATTGTGATGAATCCAATGGAGTCATGATGGATTCCCCGACAGGAACCGCCTCCCATGTGGTCAGGGAACGGCAGCCACTACCTGATCCTGGGGGTGGTTATATGAGGGAGGTTCACATGGGAGGAGACAACTACCAGGGAGATGTTATGATTTAATTGGATGAGTCACAGTATTCACGCCCCCAACCCTTTTGAGGAAGACCTCCTGACACCCAAGACCTTAATGGCCTATTGTCAGCCAACAGTTCCCCCTTCTAGAGGATGTCAAGAAACCATTTCTCTACAATACTCCGATCAGGCCCCCATCTTTCATCCAAACACCAACAACTCACACATAACACCTTTTGTTGCTGACGTGCCTTTATGTTGAATCCATGAGAAAAACCATCCAAGTTAAAAGTCCAAAGACAGTCATGGACTCCAACTCCCATAAGCACCCAGGTACTGAGACAGGAGCTCAAAGTAAAACATGCAGGGTAGTTGTTTTTCCAAAGCTTCAGTGAGTGGGACATTTAAAGATGGCAACTGCACTATACGGGGAAGCAGTGCAGGAGGAGACATTACCATCCCTGCTGAGGTTAATGAACTCAAGGCACAGAGAGGCTGGTGAAATGGAGAAGGCTGCCAAGACAGGAGGGGAAACACTGCGTGCGAGCCGGAAGGGCCATGGAGACGCCCAGAGCTGCGCAGGACCTCCTAGAGAGCAGGACGCTCAATGGGACAGCATTCACGCTGAGCCAAAAAGGAAAGCTGGCGTGAGACTGTGGAGCCGCACAGGATGCTGGAGGAACGTCCAAACACTCCAAACTGGAAAGCAGGTAAAGGATCCACAGTGCAGAGGTGCAAGCAGCATCAGAGATGCTGGAAGGAACCAGTAAATCTGCCCAAAGCAGCTGGGGATCCTGGGGCATTCCGCCAAGCGTATCAAAAAGTGATTGAATAGTACAAGATTGCAGATGTAGAAAATACACAAATTGTTTAAATGCAGTCAAGGCAAATTCATAAGTGCAAATTCAACACCCAATTAGAATAATGTTTAAATTCATACAAGGCAAAGTACAAAGGCAAGTCCCAATCAAGTACAGATGCATGAGATGCCAGTCTGGGGAGACGTTTGAGCAAATATTACCATAGATGGATATACCAAGTACCCCACAGTATATGCTATTGTGGTGTAGCTAAAGTATTGTGAAACGCATAAGGTGGCGAGTACACCAGACAGCTTAAATTGTATAAAGATTCCTGGCAGGGGAGTATACCAGGAGATCTGATAACCCATAAAGAGAAGTCCTAGCAGGTGAGTACACCAGGCAGCTTAAATTGTGTAACGACTCTTGGCAGGGAAGTACACCAGGTGATCGACAAAGTTACAAAGAACTTTTACAGAAAGACTATTACAGAACTTTGTGAATCCTGTGATGACACAAAGGAACCATTATCTAAAGAGACATTTTAGCCATCCTGTTTAAGAATTCTGAGGAAGGGGATCACCCTCTGGATCCAGGGGTCTTTTCCTTGGAGAACATTTTTATTGGAGTCATTCTTAAACTTTTGGTTTTGAACACATTTTCCAACATCA
The DNA here is from genome assembly GCF_040938575.1 of Ambystoma mexicanum. Taxonomy (NCBI): domain Eukaryota; kingdom Metazoa; phylum Chordata; class Amphibia; order Caudata; family Ambystomatidae; genus Ambystoma; species Ambystoma mexicanum. The sequence continues at coordinate 1,076,920,924 of NC_090933.1, read as the reverse complement.
AGTTAAAGACATTTCCTTGCACACTTTGTTGTTAATCTGTGAGGGTCAGGATAGGGTGTTTTGGATACAAGAACAGCTTTTCAGATACTGAGATCCTGATACTGACAGATCCTTAGTTTTTGGTTTCTATGTAGGAATGTTCTTAGTTATAATAGATCAATCAATGCCAACACACAGACTGCGCCAGTTGTAGAGCTTTTATTCGTGAAGTGTGTCCAAAAATGTGACACGTGTTTCGGCCTATGACCTTCTTCAAAACCGGATAAATACTGTGTGTCAAATTAAAATAAAAAATGAACAAATATGGACTACAAACGCATGTTGCATGCAATTAATATGTTCATATATTTTGATTTTTTCAAAATTGTTAAATTCGTCAAAGATAGAGACAGAGATTAAGAGGGTTGGGCAAGGGTATAATCAATAATAAGGAGCAAAATCTCAAAAACAATAATTAACATCTGTGCATCTCCTTCAGCACTAAAGAGACTGTTTATAAATCATTCTACTATGTGTATATCACATTATATAATTACCCCATGTTAGGAATATCCTATGTGATTCACAATCAAATGTGGTCAATTAAAGTGAGCTTCAATTGCTAGCCCTGATTAAATGTACATTTTCAAGTCAATAAATTGTAAATTCCCTTGCTCATTTAAACATTAGTATAAAACGTTTCACTAACTTTGAGTCCTTCATTAATTTTATAATTACTTTATGATTTTGTGAGTATAAATTAGAAGAGTAATTTACCCAATTATAAATCGGGATCGAGTGTCTTGAGATTAACGTATAGCATTCTTACACTGAAATAAATATAGTTGGGTATAGTCCCTGTACCTGAAAACAATTTAAAAATCAAAGCATATATATCATGCAGAATGTCTTCCTCGAAGTAAACTATTATGTGCCTTTTGCAATATACATAGTGCATATTCTGTTTATGCTCTTTGCTGTATGCAAAGATACCTTGCTTCCCATTACTCACCTCCTCATGTATAAAATGTATACAATCGCTTGCATGTGATTCAAATAATCACACAAACTGTTTCTTGTGCATGTCCATGCATTGCAAAAACTCACCGTAAAATCATACACTCATGGACTGTGTTCCCTGCGAAATAGTCGCACCTTCACTAGGAATACTGTATGTTGTGAGTCACATTAGGTGACGAAGCAACAACAGGCTAGCTAATTAGTTATCTCAAAATAAACAGCATGTATAAATTACGGCAGCGTTCACTCGTATCATTTGGCGGCTGCACCTTTAATTTAAAAATGACTTCTCTACCTTCAAGAGAGAATGCTACAATGTGTTTTAAGTGGAACGCACATTGAAAAGATTCCCATTAACAAAGTATCCTGTTGCATACTGGCGATATGCCTCACAGTCTCACTCGCCTCAATACATGGAGATCAGTTCTCCTCGCGGCTGTGTGTTAAGAAAATAAACGCGGCCGCCACTGAAATGCTGTTTTTATATAATTCATCGGGTGACTTGTGTGACACGCCTCCCTCCACATCGCAGTTAGCCAATGTCTCGAAGTTACGTGGGAGTTAGTATTGGTTACTATGACGCCTGCACTCCTCAACCAACCCACTGCTGCCAAGAAATACGAGTTTGTCGGCATACCATATACTTACGAGTTTGTTGGCATACCATATACTTAAAGTAAAATTACCTTTTTGTTGGTACATTCACCATGGGTTGTTCACCTGTTCACAATCCTAGCAAAGTATACTATAATACAACGAAAAACTGGTGTATACGCTACAAGACAAACCATGTTTGCACGTTGAGACATTAATCCAATTAGAGCATTTCACAGTTCCTCATCTTTTCTGACTAAAGCATTAGTTTGAATCTGATTTACATTCAAGCAACTTTATTCTTTTGTGAGTGATTGTTTGCTCATTCTCTATTGCATATTCTGATGTCGTGTATTTGTGTGCTTCACATAAACAAACCCATCAATCTATGTCTAGCAATATGAGCTGTGTCAATCACTGCACTGCATCTATTACTCTTTGTTGCAAATGACATTGCGTCTGCTTTTTGGACTTAATTGCACAATTGTCACATATAGTTCATACTAATATTACCAATATTTGTGTAGTTCTAATTACATTTGTCTAATTGAATTTACCCATTGTGCCTTAAGACATTAGATAATCATCACATTGCCAAGTTTCCTACAAATCTTATAGAAAAGATCCCATTTCATGATCAAAGTTCAAACCTAATTCCATAGTCCTAAAATGACAAATAGGTTTGGCTTCCATCCATCTAAAGAGCGTTCCATATTGCTGCCTCTGATGTTTTTCTGGATCTTTTTTAGACCGATGAATCTTAACTGATTTTTTTTAACACTTTTTATTAATTTTCCACAACAAACTATAAACATTCAACAAACCAGCAGTATATATCATAAGTCTGCAACATCTTGTACATAACATTTAGGCACTGCGCTTTACTTTTAACCCTCCCCCCAACCCGAGACTACTCCACTTCCCGTTTTGCTGTTCCTTCATTCTGAGGCATTCCTGCGTCCTCCTCTCCAACAGATTCATTCTCACCTAGGCCATTCTGGGTGGGCTCATATAATGTGGCTACCAGATGTCTCCAAGCCATCGGGGATCCTGCTCTCTCCCCCCCCACCCCCTGTTGCTCGCCTCTTGCCATACTGCTGTTTCAGCTTCAGTCAATTTCTGTAGGTCCCTCCACCAGGCCTCTACACTAGGTCTGTAGGTTGCCTTCCATCCCATGGCAATTCTCCGTTTGGGGAGTATGCATGCCAGGTCCTTCAGATTGCTCACATGTTTCAATTTACACAGCCTAGGGAACCCCCATAACCATTCATGCCCATACTGATTCCGCATTTATCTTTATCCCTTTCTCATTTAACCGATGGGCTACCTCTCCCCAGAACCTCTCAATTTTTGGACATGCCCAAAACATATGTGTCATCCCTGCAGTTACTTCTCCACATCTAGGGCACGTTTGTCGTTCGGCGTTCTCAAATCTAGCTATCTGTTGGAGTGTCATGTATGCCCTATGGGTTACATATAGCTGTATCTGCTGCAGCCTCGCGTTTCTAGACACCTTTTTATGGTACCCTTGGGCCCTTTCCAATAGACCGTCACTCATAGGTTCCCTAACCTCTTCTTCCCAGTCTAGTCTTAATTGGGTCACTTCTTTCCCGATCCTGGACATTAAGAGCTCATAGATTCTAGAAATCTCATGCCCTCCATCTGCCATGTCATACATCATTTCTATGGCTTCATCAGGTTGTTCTTCTAGCATTATTTCTGACCATGTCTTTTTGATCCGATATACCATTCTAGTATAAGTGATGTATTGCCCCACTTGTCGACCAGTTTCCTCCACCAGCACCCCGGAATTCTTTTATTTTCCCTTATTGCCATATGTCTCCCACTGTTGCAATCCCCACTGATTCCCATCGCCCACGAATCATTCTCCTCAATTGTTCTTCCCCTTCGGTCAGTACCACTAACAGCACTTGCGGGGAACATGGGGCTGGGTTCTCCATGACCTGACATGCCTTTCGCCATATCTTCCATCCCAACTCCAGCATCCCCGGACACCCTTTCAACTCCGATTTGGGGAGCCATATCGTTTCTTTGAGGAAGTACGGGCCGCACTCTAGACTCAACAGTCTGGACTCTGACGTAGGGTCCTCAGAAACCATTTAGCCACATGTTTCAATTGACTTGCTCGGTAATAGGCCTCGAAATTCAGCTGTTTTATACCTCCTCTGTCGTACGTGTTCTGCAATTTCCACAGGGCAATTCTATTCCTAGTTCCGTGCCAGAGGAATCCCCTACATTTGCTCTGAAGTTTGACAAAAAAATGTTTTGGTATCATATACGGTATGTTCCCGAAATAGTGTAATAACCTAGGCAATACAACCATTTTCAACAGTGCCCCTCTTCCCATCATAGCCAAGGGGAGTTTAGTCCAGAATTTCATACTATTTACTATGCTCGCTACCACTTTCTCAGTGTTATGCTTGTGTTCCACTTCCACTGTGTGATGAATGCCTATCCCCAAGTTTCTGAATGTGTTGGTCTCCCATGGTATTTGCAGGACTGGCAATTGTTCTTTTGGGACCCCTACGTACCTCCCCAGAGGGAATATACACAATTTCTTGGGGTTGACAGCGATGCCCGATAATGACGCAAAATCGCTCCATGATTTCCAGTATGTATTGGAGGTTTTCCTCAGGGTATCGCAGGTACAGCAGCATATCGTCTGCATACAACGAGATTAGGTGCGGTTCCCCATTTCTGTGGATCCCGATTATTCCATATTGCTGTTTTAAATATATTGCCATGGGTTCCAACGCTAGTATATACAGCATTGGCGACCATGGGCATCCCTGTCTGGTGCCCCTGCCGAGCTGCCACTTCTCCGAGATGCACGCCCCCGTTTTAACACTGGCTAGCAGCGTGCTATACAGCAATTCCACCCATCTGAGGTACCCTGATCCCATCCCATATTTACTCTGGGATGCCATCAGCCAGGGCCACTTGACAGAGTCAAAGGCTTTTATTGCATCAAGTGATACAATGGCGATCTCACTCGGGTCTCCTCTCGTGTGCTCCATAACCCTATGGAGCCGTCTTAAACTGTCTGATATACTTCTGCACGGGACATACCCTGTTTGATCGGAATGTATTAAGTTACCAATAACTCGTTCATTCTGTTGGCCAACACCACAGTAAGTATTTTGCTGTCTTGGTTCAGCATCAACAGTGGTCTATACGATCCACACTCCATGCCTGGTTTATTAGGTTTGGGGGGTGGGATAATAATCACTTCTCTCAGCGATTATGGTAGCGTTCCTATTTCGAACGCCTTGTTCAACATTGCTAGCAGCGGGGGTGGGGGAGGTGGGGAGCACCTCATTCTTATACTTTTTATAGAACTCGCTTGGGAGCCCATCAGTTCCTGGGGTCTTGCCGGTGGGCAGTAGCACCACCACCTCTTCTAATTCTTCTATTGTGATCGGGGCTTCTAGGCCCTCTCGTTCTTCAGCACTTATTTTAGGCAAACCAATGTCTTCCGCTATCTCTATGCTGTCGTCCCCCTCCTTCATCCTTGTACAATCTCTTATAAAATTCCAGGAAGCTCTGTTTACTCCTTCCTGGGTATCCACTATGTGCCCACTCTCTCCCACTACTGCTCCGATCACTGGTCTGGGAGACTCATTTTTGTACAACCAAGCCAGTATTCTCCCCGGTTTGTCTCCGTCCACATGCTGCCTCTCCGTATATTTCTTGCAGCTTAAATTACACAATCTGTCCCAGTGTCCTACACATTCCTGCTGCAGTTGATTTATGGTTCCAGCTGCCTCCTCAGAGTCCCCCCCCTTCGCCCATCGCTTTCTCCAGTTTTGTCTCTGCTTTTTGTAATTCCTTCTGTAGCCCTCCTTGCAGCCCTTTGGTTTTAGCTATTGCTGCTACTCTTATCACCACCTTGAATGCTTCCCACAGAGTGCCTGCCGAATCTACGCTTCCAGTGTTGTTCTCGAAATGATCTATAATTTCTTCTCTCAGGTCTTCTCTGAATTCCATATCTTGTAATGCCTCTGCTCTAAGTCACCATGTTGGAATCCTAGCCCTCAGAGGCAAATATTGCCATGTTAGAACCAGTGGCGAGTGGTCTGATAGGACCCTCACTTTGTATTGTGTACATGTTATCTCCACCATCATTTCCTGTGTAGCAAACATGTAGTCTAGCCTCGTGTGTAGCTTCTGTGGGGCTGAATAACGCGAGTACTGTCTGTCATGTGAGTGATGTACCCTCCACACGTCCTCTAATCGGAGCTCCGACAGCAGAGTCTTCAGGGCTTTGGCCGCAGGGGCAGGTTTATCCCATTTCGTGTCTGATCTGTATACCCTTGGATCTAATGTGCAGTTAAAGTCCCCTCCCCATATCATCGCCCTCCCTAGGTATGAATTAACTTGGTTGTATTAACTAATGTGCAGTTAAAGTCACCTCCCTTTCTGCAATCCTGTCCCTCACTTTTTGTTTTGTCCAGCTCTACCAGAAATGTCGTCAGGCCTAGTACAGTAGTCGCCTGTCTGTTTCCATTTCCTTCCCACTCTCCCCCTCCCTTCCTTATCTTATCGTCAGGCTGAGTACGATAGTTAATTTCACATCCTTACTGTTCATGTCCTGTAAGAATGTCATTGTATTTTCCCTTGTTCCCTCCCTTGCCTTGAAGCACTTTGAAACACATTGTGTATAGGCGCTATATAAATAAACTATCATATCATATAGGGAACTAATGTATGACACTGTGTCCTGATTTGGGGCGTATGTGTTTATAATACATATCTCTTTATTCTCTACCAGCCCCCGTATTGCCACCATCCTCCCATCTGCATCTATTGTGGTCTGTAGTAGTTTGAATGGAACAATTACAGTCCCCTTCCATTTCTTCTGAATCACCTCCAGTTTTTCTTTTGTAAAATGAGTTTCCTGTATCAGGGCAATGTCTAGCTTTTTCCTTCTTAGATACATCATAATATTATTTCTTTTCAGATATCTGTTGAGCCCCCTGGCATTCCATGTGATTACTTTAAGATCCCCCATATTTCAGCCATATCCAGTCCCTTTATCATCACTCTCCCTCTTCTGCCTAAGGCGCAGGTGCGCAAGTGTGTAAGCTGGTTTCTCTTTCTATAAACTACTCCCAACAAATAACACTTCAAACCCCCCCCCATCCCCCTCTCATCCCCAACAGTTGCCCAGCTCCATCCCTGGATCTCAGGCACTCCCACGTTCCGTCCCGTCCCGAGTTACCGGTACTAGGGACACAGTAGGAGGCCACCACTCGGTGGCCTTTCTAACCTCATTTCTGGGGTGCGAGAGTGTGACCCGTGTCTCCCGAACCTTTGCTGAATTTCGTTACGTGCGTTGAATTTATATTATTCAAACCTAGCCATTCCAGTCTATGTGCCTTACATTATATTCTAGTCCCAGTATCATAGTCATACAGCACCTATGCATCCCGGGCCACCATGTCATTTTTCTGTGTAGTCTTCCTTCCGCCTATCCATCCCTTAGGGGCAGTTTTCACGCATCTAGCCACTCTGTCGCCTTCCCCCGGGGTGTCAAAAAACAAAGCCCTGTTTTTATGGAATACTTTCAGCCTCACTGGGTACATCAGCATGTACTTAAGACCTGTCACTCTTAACCTCTTCTTCACAGTACCGTAGTTCAAACTCTTCCTTTGCACCATGAGAGTGTAAGCTGTTATGGGGGCGGATGCCGTGTGTATCATGCCTCCTTTGCGGAAGAATTCCAGGATCTTCTCCATATCTCAGTAGTTCAGGATTTTGGCTATTATTGGCCTCAGGGGTGCTCCAGGTGGTGGTTTCCTCATCAATGCCCTGTGCGCCCTCTCGGCTGCAAATCCCTGGGTGAGTGCCCCACTTGATATTTCTTGCAGTAGCATTGTCTCAATATATTCCGTGGGGTTAGGTCCTTCTTCTACTTCAGGAAGCCCCACTATGTGTATATTATTCCTTCGGGCTCGTCCTTCCACTTCCTCCGCTCTATTTTTCAAGTTACCCACTTGTTGGCGCAGTATGTGGATCTCTGAATTGTGCGACGCACAGGCAGCTGTATTCGTAGTTGCTGTCTTCGCCAGCTCACCTGTATGTTCTGCTATTTTCTTTTTTTTTTAAATGTGTTTATTTTAAACAAATGCAAGGTTACAACAACCAGTCCGTTCAGCGAGCGACACGAGTTGTACAAATAAAGTCCCCGATTACCCCCCCCCTTCTCCCTTCTAGTATGGAGCTTCCCCTCGTGTTCAGCCCTCCATGTCCATTCCCGGCTCCGTCTCATCCTGGGGCTCCCTCCCATCTCTGAGGACCCTCTGGGCATGTCAGGGTTTAAATGTTAGTGCCGGGAAGGCTTCGTCATATTATAGGAAGGGGGCCCAGATGTCCGAGAACCAGTGAAGAAAACCTGCTCCTGCTGCCGTTACTTTCTCTGCTATTAGTATGTCCCACATCTTCCCCAACCATAGAATCATTAGGAGGCCCTCCGTTGTTTTCCAGGTGTGTGCTACCTCGATTCTCCCTGCTAGTAGGCATTGGGTTATCAATTTAGCTTTCCTGCCAGATCGGGGGTACACCCCCAGGCTTAGAGCTCCCAGAAGAATCAGCTCAGGCTCCAGCGGGAGAGCCACATGGGTGAGATTCTCAATGGTGGCTAGGCATTGTGTCCAAAACTGTTTTACCCTGGGACAGAGCCACAACATGTGGTAGAAGGAGCCCGTTTGGCCGCAGAGTCTCCAGCAGGCGGGGTTTAAGGCTTTGTTCATATAGTGGAGCCTCAGTGGAGGGTACCACCATCGCAGGAGAATTTTGTAGGCACATTCCCTGTTCGTAACGCAAGGAGAGGAGGCGTGGATTCTCGTCCATATGTCCACCCATTCTCGATTGTCTCTGTGCCGGCCCAAGTCGGCCTCCCATTGTGCCATGTAGGGTGCCTTTGTGGAGAGAAAGTCAGCCTGCAAGCGTCTATATATGGAGGAAGTTCTACCCCGCGTCGGGGGCTCCAGCAGGGTAAGTTCAAGAGCCGTTGCAGTGCGTGTCGCTGTCGCGTGTGGGGGTTAGAGCACCAGTGGCGGAGTTGAATATAGGGATTCTATCCGTCTCCAGGAGGTGGAAGGCTTCTTTGCATTGCTCAAAAGTACGGGGCTCGCCCCCCACAAAGAGTTGGTTCAGAGTTGTTAGGCCTTCCGCGATTCAGTTCTTAAAGTTTTGAGGATGGGTGCCCGGGGAGAAAGCTGGGTTGTGAAAGACAGGGGAGGATGGGCACAGCCCTCTTGCAACCCCCTTACGTTTCAAAGCCCATTCCCATATTTGTAGGGTTTGGGTAGTAGAGGATAGTAACTTTTCCCGTGGCGGCGATGCATGGGTTCGATGTGTCGCAGGAACCGCAGTGGGAGGGGGAGCCATGCTTGTTCAATTTCTACCCATCTGGTGGGGGTCCAAGGTCAACATCCAGGTATGAGATTGGGCTAGCTGCGCAGCCACTTGATAGTTTTGTTGGTTGGGGACTCCAAGCCCCCCTAATTTGGCATCTCCCATCATCGTGTTATGAGAGATCCTTACTTTTCTATCCCTTCAAATGAACTGAAGCATTTTCCTTTGTAGTTTGCATATTGCTGGAAGGGGGATTGCGACGGGTAAAGAAGCACTCGCATATAGGAACCTGGGGAGGAGGTTCATTTTGCAGGCCGTGCTGCGTCCCATCAGGGAGATTTCCTGTATTGCCCAGCGTTCCAGGTCTCTTTCGAGGTCTTTGAGGAGGGGAGGGAAATTTACTCTGTATGTATCCTTAGGGTTTGTGGGGATCTGGACTCCCAAGTAAGGAATCAACTTCTTCTCCCATTGGATGGGGCTGAGGGCTTCTATTTCCCCTGAGGCCAGGCCAATCCCTAAGGTGACGGATTTGCTAAAATTGATGGTATAGCCGAGACCCTCCCGAAGGCGTCCATTTCCGAGAGAGCCTGTCTCATCGAGGTGTGCGCTTCAGAGATGGTTAGGAGCACATCATCTGCATAGAGGGCTATTTGTGTTGAGACTTGCCCACCTGTAGGCCCTTGATATTGGTGTTCCGTCTGACGCTCTAGGCGAAAGGTTCCATAACCAGGGCAAATAATAGGGGGGGCAACTGGCATCCTTGCCTCGTCCCACAAGTCAACGCAATCGGATTGGAGGGTGTGCCGTTGACCCTGAGGAGGGTTTTCAGGGATCTGTAGTTGGCCAGGACCATGTTCTGGAAGGCGGGTCCAAAGCAGAATGCTTCCAAAGTGTGCTGCATAAATGCCCAGTCGACTTTGTCAAATGCCTTGGTGGCATCCAAGGTTAGGAGTGCTATCTTCTGTGAGTCCTGGGATGCAGTATCTATTAGGTTCAGGGCTCTGTGTATGTTGTCCCGATGGACCTGTTAAAGATGAAGCCAGTTTGGTCAGGATTGATTATGTCGGGCAGGATCTGTGATAGACGGTTTGCAAGGACTTTGGAGTATATGCTGGCATCTATGTTCAGGAGGGCTATCTGTCTGTGGGAGGCTATATGCTCCGGGTCCTTGCCTGGCTTGGGAAGGAGGATGGTGATCGACTCCTGCATGGAGGGAGATACTGCACCTGAGTCCCTGAAGAAATTGAAGAGTTGGACCAAGGAGGGGGGTCAACTGCAGAAAAAATATTTTTTAGAACTTGGTGAAGAAGCCATCGGGACCTGTGGCCCGGGGCTTGAGTGCCTTGATGACTGCCTCGATTTCCTCCCCTGTGATCGGAGCTTCTAGGGCTTTCAGTTGGGGGAGGGCCGCCTTCCCTAAGAAGTTGTGCTGTTCGTCGGGGTCCTGTGGTGGTGCGTCCATCACCTGTTTCATGTGGTCTATTGCGAGTTGTAGTTTCTCCTGTTCTGAGTATTGCACCACACCCTGATGGTCCCCGAGTCCGGTTATGGTGTTTCTCCTGTGCACTTTAGCTAGCTTTGCTACCATTAATTAATTTATAATATGCTCATAGCCAAATAATGGCTTTACATATACAAACAATTTACACACACAAACAATTTAAAATACAAAAAAAAAATCACACAATCCATAAAAGTTAAAAAGAGATTTCATACAAAAATACTCTCAGATAAATCCTTTACAATTGTTAAGACTAGTTCGTAAAATTTCATCATATGATATATTAAATTGATATCATTTCCTTCTAGTAGTTTTTTCCAAATGATTTCAACATCCTCAGTAATACTGGTGTTATTATAGCGTAAGAGAAATTTTCCACAAATAAATGCAAGACTTTCACAGTAACATCTTAAGTGCTTCGCATTTTCAATTTCTAAAATTCCACATAATCTACAGAACCTTATATTTCTCTCGAGCTTAAGTTTAGCTCCTAAAATTTCCAGAGTATCACAACGCTTGAACTTAAACAAAAAGTACTGTCTTATAGTGGCTGCGGTTGGAAACGCAAGTTGATAGCTTTGCTACCATTAATTTGTTTGCTTTGTTGTTTCTTGTGTAGTAGAATTGTTTAGCCTTCGCCAGCAGGTGCGTCGTGTGTTCAGCATAATGTGCTTCCAGCTTGTTCCGGGCGGTGTGGATCGCTCGTTGAGTTTTTGGGGACCAACCCTTCTGCTTGTGATTACCTTCTGCTATTCGAAGTTCCTCCACGAGCGCTTGGCGTGCTCCCCCCCATATGACTGCCTTCATGGCATCCCAGGTGTTTGCTGGAGTAGTATCCTCGTAGGGGTTTTCCCTGAGGAAGCTCTGAATGGGCCTAGTGATGGAGTCTCTCAGTGACATGTCATTAAGCATGGGGTTGTATAGGGATGTCAGGAGAAGATCTATCCTTGAGAACATTCTGTGGACATAGGAGTAGAAAGAATAGTCCTTCTCCGTAGGCTGAAGCATGCGCCATGCGTCTACCATATCCAGCCTCCTAAAGAGGTGAAGGAGACTGAGGGCCTGCTTGAAATCCCTAGGGGAAGGTAAATGTGATCTGTCTTTGGAGGGGTTTGGGACTCCGTTGAAATCTCTGCCAATTATGACTTGGCCCTCCACAAAAGGGGTTAACTCTTCGGCTAGGGATTCGTAAAAGCCGTTTTGCCCTTTGTTCGGTGCATACATTGAAATGAGTGAATATAGTTGACCCAGTAAAAGGCACTTGAGTGCCACATAGCAGACTTCAGGGCATAGTTTTTTATCCAGAATTTGGGGGATGGAGGTCTTTCGCAAAGAGAATTGCAGTTCCCCCTTTTTTGGTGCCGTTGGATGTCCGGTATTGATGCGGGAAGGGTTTGCTACGCAGCATCCCAAATTCCGCCGGCTGAAGGTGGGTCTCCTGTAGGAACGCCACGTCAGTCTTATTATCCAATAGCAATTGCAGTACAGATCTGCGCTTGGAGGGAGAGTTCAGACCTCTGATGTTGTGGGTGGAGAACTTCAAGGTGCGGAAGGTTGGGGTGGGCTCCCTGGCCCCCATGGGGCTCGGTCGGGGTGGGGGGGTTCAGGTGGCAAAGAGATCAGGCATTATTTTGGGGGAAAAGTAGCTGGATGCAACCCCACATTTGGGAGATTAACTTTGGCCACCAACGGGCAGCCAAACTGTAACTGTTCGAGGAGCCAGCATTTTGGGCAAACCTCTTGGCCAACAGGGCCATATGTCCACCCTACGCCAACGTGGCCGCGGTGGCTGTATTGCCTTCCAAGGACCTTCTTATGGTGTGTCTCCTGGAAGTGGGCATGGGCCGTGGGGGGGAAGGGGACCCAATGCAGCCTTTCTTGCTCCATACGTCAGAGTCTCAGGAATTTCAGTTGCCATGGTGTAGGTTGTTTGGGTGCGTTTCTGCGGATCATCTCCCCATCCTATTCTTATGTACTTTAGACCATGTGGCTCATCTTGGCTTTGGCGATGCGGAAACTGTTTCTCCTTCCGCGCCATCGAATGTCGGGGTCTGCGAGGATTCAGGGGAGCCGTGATGTAATATCTTTTCTGCGTCTTCTAGGTGGCTGATTCTCCGGGAGGTGCCTTTATTTGTAAATTGCAGTGCAGTTGGGAAGAGCCATCTATAGCGGATCTGCTTGTCCTGCAGGAAGAGAGTTAGTGGCCGAAGTGCTCTTCTCCTCTGTAAGGTGAGAGGGGAAATGTCCTGATAGATTTGGAGTGGGGAGCCCTGGAACGTAAGTTTGTTTCGGGTCTGACCGATTGCAGAGATGGCTTCTTTCGAAGTGTAGAAGTGGACGCGTGTTATGACATCGGGCGGGGGGGCATCTGAATCCATCCCCTGGCGGGGGCACAGTCTGTGGGTGCGATCCAACAGGAGTTGGTGTTTATCCAGCTGCGGCATTAGGGACTGGAAGAACTCCCCCACATACTCTGCCAAGTCCTTGTCTGGCACTGTGGATGGAATGCCTTGGATCCCGAGTTTGTTGCGGTGAGCCCTGTTTTCAAGGTCCTCTTGCTTATATACGAGGATCTGGCATCTTTCTTGAAGTGCCTGGATGGAGCGCTGGACCTCCCCTAGGGTAGTGGAGTGGTCCTGGGAGCAATTTTCCACTTCCCCAAGCCTCTGCTCCGCTTCCGTTAGTCTTTGATAGGTGTGTTCTAGCTTTGCTGTGAGCTCAGTCATGCAGGATCTAAATTCGGTCTTGCTATCCGCCATGAATGTTTGTATGTCTTCTTTGGTAACTAGGGCTCTTCTATCCTCCGTGGTTTTTGGAGGGGAGAGTTTTAAAGGTTCCATTTTCTTTCCTTTGCCTGATGAAAGTAGCATGACAGCAATGTCCGAGTTTTTGGTGGTTTTGGCTTGTCTGAACATCGTGGTTGAGGTGCCGGCGATAGCTGGGACCCTCTCGCAACAATCCCAAGCGAGGGGGGAAAGGAGAACGTTTCCGACCCCTATTGTACTGCACTTGGGGGCCGTTAAGTGTAGTGTGTGGATAAGCGTGGAGCTGGCAGTAGGGTACTTGAGAGTGGGGGGGGCAGACGCCAGAAAGATTGCGTGGGTCAGGGCCTGGATCCCGTCCAGAGCCTTGGATGATCACCAGGTGCGCTCAGGCTGAAGTTGCCACAAAGGAGTTGTAGTGGGCCGGGGTGCCCCAGGAATGGCGAAGAGCTGCTCCCCGTGGGGGGTTGTAAGGAAGCCCAGTGAGGAGGAAGTTGCAGGTCCAGCTGTCTCCCTGTCGCTTCTGGTGGTAGTGTTAAAGAGCTGCTCCCCGTGGGGGGTTGTAAGGAAGCCCAGTGAGGAGGAAGTTGCAGGTCCAGCTGTCTCCCTGTCGCTTCTGGTGGTAGTGTTAGAGGCCAAGTGAAGTCAGGGCAGGGACGCTGTATGGGCATGCACCCCTGAATCGTGGGAGAGGCTCAGAGTAGAGTGTTATCATGGTGCCAGTATAGATGTGCCTCTCCGGAGTCAGGCTCCTCGACAGGCCCAGATGGGGCAGTGCCGTCCTTCAGGCAAGGGAGATGCTGGAGTCCCTGGGGACCCTCCACTGGACCCTTGTTGAAGTTTGTGGTTTTTATTTTATTTGTTTATTTTGAAAAAAACATATTTGGGGGGGGGGGAACAAGACTCGCCCACGCTTCTGCAGGCTGTCCCCAAATGCTGTGTGGGCAGGGTTGCCCATGGATCCTGAGATGGGCTTGGTGTGGGATGATATTGAGGTCAATGTGGAGGAACCCCTCCTAAGCAAGGCCTCTCAATAGGCACAGCCTGGGCCGTGCAGTCCTTCAGGCTGGAGGGATGTTGGAGCGCTTGGGGGCCCCTCCTCTGGATCGTTCCCCTGTGCTATGGGGCCGCGTTGGAATTCGGGGTCGGGGGGGAGAGACAAGACTCTTCCACGCTCCCAGGGGTGGTTCCCAGACGCCAGGATTACAGACCCCCGGGACCCCCCGCGACCGTGTCTCCTTGTTGCGAGCCGCCGTAGCAGACCGCCCCCCACCCTGTGGCACCCTCTCACCGTGCCCACAGGCAGAGGCGAGTCAGTCCTCCTGGATCCTTTGCTTGTTGGGGCGGCGAAGAGATGCCGCTGCTGGGGCTCTCAGAAAGAGGGGGAAGAGAGCCCCTGGAGTGCCCAGCCCGTCCCCGGGCCAATCCTCAGCTCCGTTCGTCATCTTGGTGAAGTGTGACGGCGGGCCTGCAGCACCAAATGGGCACAATCCGCAGGGTCTCGGTTCCGCCCAGCTCAGAAAATTCGTCCGGAGGAGCGCAGGACCTCTACACCGACCAGATCATGGGGCTGCAGGAATGGACCACCGACGTGGTTGTAAACTTAGTGAAGCATTGGGTCCCCCCATGGAGGCCATTAAAAGAGTGTCTGCATCGCCGGCACTCTTGACCACGGCCCCTTCTGCTATTTTCTTTACATCTTGCCGCAGTAGGTCGGCATCCTCTTGTACTGCTCCTATTTTGAGGTCTGATGATGCTCTGATTTCGTTCATCGCTGCATCTAGTTTAGTTTCCCAGGTGATTTTCAGGTCCGCGATCGCATCTAATATTTGCCGATCGTCTCACAGCGGGGTTGCTTCCGCCAGCAGGTTCTTGTCTGTTCCTGGCCCCATCAGATGGTTGGGGTGTTTTTGTAAAATCGTCTATTTCCCTTTTGTCTTGGGTAACTTGGACGCCATCCCGATGCCACTCCATTTCTGCTTGCTGTTGCCAAGGCTGGAATCACTCTCTCTCCCTTGCATCAGCCCATATTTGATGTTTAAACTTTGTTGGGGACCATTCCCATGGCCTTCCGATAACAGGGTGTGTGCTCCGCTGCTGATGTTGCTGTGGTTATCCCACACTGAGCCAGGTTCTACTGCTTGGGTTCCATCAGCTGTGTGCCTTTCTACAGCCTTGTTATTGTGCACGTTTATGCCACTTGGGAAAGCGGCCAACCTTTTTGTAAGTTCCTTGGCTGTGTCTCCATCCGGGGTCTGCCTGGTGCGGTGTGCGTGACACCACTGCCTTGGTTGTCTCCCTTTGTCGCGGATTGGTTCTCTCGATGCCGGTTGGCTGTGTGTAGTTTGTCTTTTCCTGATATCTTCGCACCCTGTGCCCGAGCACTTGACCCTGGGCCACGCTCGTCGGGTCAGCCTCACGTTTTTCGTGGGTACAGCAGGCTCATCCTGCTCCCAATAACCCTCATGAGCAGCAGCCCCGGTTCTATGCGTACCACGCTGCTTATCACTGCCCCTCTGCCTTATTGAACTGTCAGTGCCACCTTCACTTCAGGAATACGCTTGTTCTTATCACAAGTTCTTTTTTGCCTGTTCAGCCGCATACATTAGAATGAAGTGCCCTGCGTGCATACTTGTGGCCAGTCCGCGCCTGGATTCCCAGCTCTCTTTGGCACACCACAGCCTGATGCTGTCGTGTGCACTTTCCTTTTCGCCCGGGCCCCCTCCCACGACCGCTTCGCCTTCAGCTGCTGCAGCGGATACAATGTATCTGGTGCATTTGCGTTCCTTCCAGCCTGCATTAGAGCGTGTCTCAGTCAATTTGTTTCTTCCGACTCCAGAATGGGGGCAACAATGTGTATCCCATCGCAATCAGTTTCTCATTCCCTCAGGCACTGGCTCGGCTTCCTCTTATTTCGCGAGGCGCTTTATCCTCTCAGCCTCATCTGACCTTTACTCCGGTTCCTCGTATGGCGTATTGTTCTTTATTCATGCGCAGTCTGAGGCTGTGTGAGTTCAAGGGTCTGGTGCCTCTCAGGGCGCCGTGCAGTTAGTTATCTCCTGCGCCCGCGGCGTGTCCTTTGTCTGTTGTTGACCAGTTGGCAGCCATCTTCCTTTGCTCGGTCTCTAGCATCTCACCAACTTCTCCTGGGCACTGTTACTCCCTCGCTTTCTGGACCAGGTTCGCAATGCCTCTCCTGGTTCTCCTAGGCTTCCCATGCACAATCCTATGTTTTGTTGTCAGATGCTGCAGTTTTGCACGATATTTCTCCGGATAATTGTAGGATCTGCAGGAGCCCACTGGCAGTCCCGTCCTCTCACATGGCTCCTTGGCCACGCCCCCCCCCCTTTCCCAGAGAAGGGAACTAATGGCCCATTATTCCGCCGGAGGGCGTTATCGATGCTGGGGGGGGGGGGGGGGGGGGTGCTCCGGGATGCGAACCTTCTCAGTGGTGCTCCTTGCATAAAGGAAGTGGCCCATCGGTCTCAGGGGGGTCCGATGAGCACTCGCCTGTCGCTCGTCTCACATCACGGGCCGGGTCACCCAATGCCAACTGGAGCTGAAGAAGGAGCCCTTCCCTTGAGCAGTACAACATCAAATGCAGGGGAAACAGTGGCTTGGGCGAGCGCTCCAACTCCTGACTCAGCCTCCTCCTTGCGTGCTCCAAACAAACCCGGGCTACTTCCCTCACTAGAAGGACGTCTCTGGTGAGGTATGCCACTCGGACAAGAGCCCATGGTATAAACTCGCGGGTGCCCGATAATCCTCACGGCCGATGGATGAGCTTGCGGCTCGGTGGCCAGGGAGCATATCAGCAGGACTTCACCCCAACAATGTCTGTGCCCCATGATGCTCGCTGGATGGCATATGCCAACGCACATGGGCGCCTACTATTCACTGCAACGTGCCGCATGCAGCCACACCCCCGGATGCCAGGCGAGCACTACCCACCCCAGAACCCTCATGGTAAAATCAATCTGCCGATGCACATCGCCCACAATCCTCCCACCCCCCACAATTCCACATCAGAAAGGGTCTCCACCCGGGACACCTCAGACAGATCCTCTAAACCACCTCCTGGACATGCCACTACTCCCACACCAACATCCTAAACTTCTAACCTCAATCACGCTACATGCAGACACCACCACCTGCATGCACATGCATGCATGCACTTGCAGACCACGCCTTAGGCCAATGCATGCCAGTTCCCACAGGACTGCCCTCTGGAGAAACACTGCGTGTGTCTGTGCCATTTGCTAATATGTTCCCGTAAGAGTGTAACTACTTCTATAGTCGGGTTTGCCTTCAAGATGGTGTAATATCCTGGCGTCTGTAGATGTTTCATTGCCATCTCAATATAATCCTCACGGTTCTGCATGAATATATTGTCGCCTTTGTCGGCTTCTTTAATGA
Organism: Ambystoma mexicanum; assembly: GCF_040938575.1. Lineage (NCBI taxonomy): Eukaryota > Metazoa > Chordata > Amphibia > Caudata > Ambystomatidae > Ambystoma > Ambystoma mexicanum. The sequence continues at coordinate 1,076,903,272 of NC_090933.1, read as the reverse complement.
CAATGTTTTCATCATTTTGAAGTGCATTTAAAGCTCGGATTTCCAGTTCCATCAGATTCCCATCGGTAAGTGTTTTCGACTGATCTAGTTTGAAAATACGTCATTGACAATATCTTTTATCACAGCTTTTGAAAAGGTATCTATAATGTTTTGTTGACTGAGGTGTAAATTTAGACTTTACTCTAAATTCTTATAGTTCATAATTGATCGGCTTGATTTTTAGGTCACTAATCAGGTCTCTTATCTCAATTCTTCTTTAGAATAGGGCTAGAGAGGCATTTCCCCAATCCATTATTATTTAATTAAAATGGGGGTCATTATGACCCTGGCGGTAGCTGTGCTGGTAAATACCAGCATGGCTGGTGCCGGAGTCAGGCATTTACTGGCGCCCGGGAATGGGCAATTACCTGGACCCAGTAATTGCCCATTCCAGAGCGCCGGTAAATATTACTCCTCATTGGCATTTGATTCCCACTGGACTCAATGGGAAGGGGGAGGACGGATGCACCGGCACCATTCATGAATGGTGCCGGTGCAACCGTCAAGGTCTGCGAGCGGGTGCCGTTCCACCTGCCAGGTCAGACATGGTTGGCTAAAAGGCACCCGCTCGCAGACCTCATAGTTTGATGGTCCAGTAACAACGGTACCAGCAAGCTTCTAAGTACCGTTGTCACCGGACCGGCAAACTTGTAATAAGGCCCAATGTCTTAGCACTTTTGGTTCTGGCTTTCATTTGACCCCTCACGCTATCCTTGGGAAGAGGGAACAGAAGTTCCCTTCTGACCAGTAGAAGGCCATTATAAGAAATGTGGCAGCCCTTATCCGCCCTCCATGAATCTTCACCTGCCAACCCATGTGAGACAAGTAAGTTATTGGATGAGGTAAGTGGAAAAATCCTGGGAGGGGGTGGGTTAAATGTAGTAAGGAAATGTGCAGACATTAATTACGGCAATGCAGGAAGGAAAGAACCAGAAGACTGGCCTTCTCGGTCTATGCTCCAAGACTCTGGAACCTCCTCCACGTCTACGTCAGACTTACCCCATCACTTTACAGTTCAGGAAATACCTTCCTCTTCAAGGAATGGTTTTCCTCCTTAACACCTAGATCCAATCCCCCCGCCCCCCGTTGCTTTTAGATTCCTTGGGTATCACCCCATAATTCTGCTGCAAAAAATTCTGAATCCTAAAATACAGAATTTCAGATGACCCATTTCACTGCATAGATATATATAGGGAAGGGAGCGGGTAAAGTTAATAACCAATGTGGATGGTATTATGGGTGGGCTGTGGGCGGTCCACATATATATGCAGTGAAATGGACGAGAAAGAACAAAAAAAAAATCAAACAAAAAAAAAAACAGTATTTTGGGATTTGGGATTTTATTTTCTAAAGTATCACATCGATCCGATCCCTTGCTGCCAATTGCCCATCCACTGTTGGCTCCCTTCTCTGCATTCCTCAGTATTCTTTCCCCTGTGATTGTAAAGCGCTCTTTTGCTTTCTGAAGCTTGCTCCATGCACAATAAATACCCTAATAATACAAAATAATAAAGTCTGTGTGAATGCTTGGGGTGAGTTTATTTGGGTGAAGACAGGGGATTGAGGAGGACGTAGGATGTCAGAGAGACCAGAGGAGGTGCGAGTGAAAGGAGTGCAGAGCCTATTATGAGGAGAGGGTCTGTGGAGAGAGAGAGAGAGAGAACGAGAGAGAACGAGAGAGAACGAGAGAGAACTGTGAAAGGTAGAAATAGAGTAGGTGTAGCATAGTAGTGGCAGAGGTAGTCGGAAATAGAGCCAATAGGTAGCAGGAGTAGCAAGTGAGAGAAGCAGGCAGTGCAGTGGTAGTTGGTAGTAGAGGGTGATAGTGCACACTAGTGAGTAGAATAATATTTAGATTGGCCGTAGGAGGAGGAGGTGGTAGAGGGATAGTGTTAATAAAGGGATGGTGTTAATAACGAAGTAAGAACAGTAGTACAGGTAGAGTAGTACAAACGACAGGTAGTGGGGAGAATAAGAGTAGCAGGTCGTAAGAATAGAGCGAGCACCTATAATAAGAATAGCCAAAGGCAAGGAAGTAGAATGGAAGGAATGGAACAACTGAGTTTGCAGGAGGTAGCAACAGTAAGAAGTGATAGAGTTGAGATAGGAGAGAAGTCAGATCATAGGGCGGAGGTGGAAAGGTGGAGTGAAAGATGAGAGGTACAGTAGTTTGGTGGGAGGGGAACATCTGTAGAGACCAATATAAGTGAAGGGACAGGTATGATCGGGTGTGAGAGAAGTAAGAGTGACACCAGGTGAATGAAGACACCACCCCTAACTGCCTAAGACTACTAAGCAGGATAGGTCAAGAAAAGCTAGAAGACACCAAGGGTGATAGCCGACATCTTAAGGAAGTCCTACTTAGTCCCAAAAAAGAGTGACGACAACAGGTGGACTTAGTACCAGAGTTAGTATGGTTATTCATGGTGGCACACACCTTCCATTTGGGGTCAGAGGTGGGATCCCTGATCCTGAGAATGAGGCCAAACCAACACCCAAGAAGGAATACATCTGAAATCAGACAGCAGAAACAGTACCAACGCCGGAAGTGCCAACGTCGACCACCCTAGATGCTATCTTGGCAAACAAGAGTCTGATCACAACAGTACCCTCAATATACACTTCGTGATTCAAATATCATCAAAACATCCAACAATCCTCTGATCTGGAAAAGAAACTGGAGAAACATCAAAAACAGCAACCTGGAAGAGAAACTACAATCCACAAACTCATTAATCGCAACCCTGGACAGCACTGAGACGAAAGAACAGACATCATCCTAAACTGGATCATGAAAACAACAGATAACATCCCACTGGAAAACAGGGGCGTGGCTAACTGCCATGTAGTGAAGACGTGCTTCCTAGCAGCTCCTGCTTGATCCTGCATTGGTCCGTTGGAAACAGCAAGAAACAAGTCATATTTGGAGCTGAGAAGGGGTAAAACAGTAAGAGACTGCAGCAGAGAGCAATCGCTGAGCACTCGGTTTTGCAGGTACGCAGAGCAACGATTATCCCCAGCTGCGTAGGACCATGAAGGCGGCCAAGAGAGCGTAACAACACTGAAAACGCTCCCGAGAAGAGGACAAGAAATGCTGGGGACCTGCGAGAGGAAGTAGAAGAGCGTAGGAGATGAAGGGAGCCTTCTCGCCAGGAACGGAGGACCACAGAAGCCTAGCGGTCACAAGCTGACCAATATGGACCTCGCGCACCCAGGAGACCAGAGGAGCCAGGAAGCGGGAGACTGATGGTGTGCAGGTGGGATCCCTCGTGGCTGCAGACTGGAACACTTGACAGACAGGACCAGGCTGAGTACAAGCGGTATGGTGCGTGAGCGGAAAGCAGACAAAAAGTGATCTGCATGTGGAGAGGCGAGCGGGAAGACAACTTGTACACCATCAAGGGCAAGTACTGTAAGGGAGCCCTTAGAAATTGCCCAACATACACACATAACGGATCCCAGATGATAACGTAACAGGGCCAGCATTAAGATACAAGGTCAGTAGAGGAAGACGATATGGGAGACGGGCAGAGTAAGAAGTTGGGTGAAGCCACAAACTGTGTGGAAACGTAAGACGGATAATGCTGCAAAATAGGACGATAGGAAACGCAGGCACTTGGGCAGAGCAGGAATAAAGACCCCATACAAACAGGCAAAATGGCCTAAGCTCAACACTCGCCTACAGGGCGGACAAAGCCAAGTGAAGAGAGAAGCTTTACAGCCTTCAGCGCAGGCTGCGCAATAACTAGCGGGCATTTGAACACGAGGTGCTCCAGATCTAAAAGCTACCCTGCTAAGGAGCTTAGACACAGTTGGGGCCAAGCAAGCAGGGAGTAATCGAGGCAAGACGGCATACGAGTAGAGCCTTTATACCAGATGGCATCCAACTGTGGCAAAGCAAAAGGTAAACTGACTACCATGGAAACATTCACCAAAGGACAAGACAGCCCTAAAGGAGGAACAATGATGGCACTGGCTGAAGGCACAGAGGATACACTGGACAAAAGGCATCAGCAGATACTAGCTGCCATAGCAGCACTTAAGACAGCTGTGGAAGTGAAAATCGATGCAGTAAAGTGGATGTTGGATTGCTGACACACCACCCATTTGTGTCGAGAGGAGTGATGCAAATAATCTCTCATTAAGTCTATACAAAGATAGATTACCTAGATAACCTATTCACAGTAGAGGAACACATGACCGAATTCCAGAAGGTGGAATATAAAGCCAGAGTATTGTCGGATCACGCACGGTTATAACAGCATCTAGACCGGCTATACAAACCTGGAGACTTTGAAGGGAAACCCTTTTAGACACAGCGTGCAAAGTACATGTGCAATTAACGACGGTAGCGTTAAATCAGTAGGAACAATATTGGAGACATTCAAAGTTGTGAGGAGGGGAGAGATAATAGCCAAAGAAGGAGGAGTGCACAAAGCCATCACTTCAGAACTAAACAGAATTGATCTAGAATTAGCCATGGTAGAAAGAAGTAACAGCTCAGGAGAGGATAATTTGAGTGAAGAAATCAGATTAAGACACAAATGCCTAACACTATGGGATAGACTGGGCAGATTCAGCTATGCGAGCATTTAGAGAAAACACATGCATAAGGGGATAAACCAGGCAAACTGCTGGTATGGTTATATAAAAATGTTAGTAAGAAAATGCCAATACACCCAGTCCAGAATAAAGAGGCTACCATGTACAATACTCAAGTGGGGGTGAACAATACATTCTATGAATATTACAGCACGCTGTATGAAGATGCCTGTGAGGAGCGAAACAGCGAACTACAGGAATCACTAGACCTCAGACTTATCGCAATTAGAGATCGAGAAAGTGCATATGTTAGAAGTACCTATAACGACAGAGGCGGTGCTGACCATAATCGGAACACTGCCCTCAGGCAAAACACCAGGCATAGACGGGCTACTGGGCGAATTCTATAAGGAATATGCAGACAGCCTTGTCCTGCTGAGAGTATACACGGAAGCGTTTGAAACTGGGTCGCTCCCAGACAGCTTGAGAGAAGCTGTGATAATTCCCCTTCCTAAACCAAATTTTAAAAAAACAACAGAATGTGGCTCATACAGGTCCTTGTGCCTATTGCATCAGGAAAGCAAAATCCTCACATCACTACTAGCAAATAGGCTCAGGAGGGTAATAACAGAGCTAATACACCCTGATCAAACAGGTTATATGCCGGGATGGAATATTTCCTGGAATCTACGAAGATTACATCATGCTATTAGCAGTACAAAAGACTGGCACGAGTACTGTGTGGTGGCTAAGCTAGACGCAGACGCAACAAAAGCGTTTGACTTGGTCCATTTGGGATTGGCTCTACGCTACAATGGTGAAATTAGGCTTCGGGCCAAAGTATATGCAGTGGATAAAACTGATTTACACTAAACCTATGGCTAGGATCAAAACGGGTGGCATCTTCTCTGAGAGATGGGAGTTGCGTAAAGGAAACCAGACAAGGCTGCCGACTATCCCTGATGCTCTATATCCTAGCAATGGAGCCAATAGCAGCATTCCTGAGGCAACAATACCAGGATACGGGAACCAAAATTGATGCTGCGTGGCATGCAGTATCCATGTATGCAGATGACACGCTATAGTATATACAAAACCCTGAGGATAACCTACAACACATATTCGAAGTACTGGATAACTTTAGCGGGTTGTAAGGAATTCCGATTAACAAGAGTAAATTCTGTCTGTTCCTGCTAGCCAAGCTTGCTGAAGAAAGCAGCGCAGGCTACCAATACTATCACTCCAGTGGGAGACTGATACCTTCCGTTATCTTGGGCTGGATATATATCATACCCCAAAGCAAGTACACACACGCAATATAGTAAAAGTGATGGAGGGATTAGCAAAATCAATTACATTTTGGGGGAAGTTAACATTGCAGGTAATGGGGAGAGCAGCACTATTGAAAATGGTTGAGCAACCCAGCATGCTACATTGCTTTGGGAATATCCCCTACAATATACCCAAACCATTCGTTACCAAACTAGGAAAAGAGTGCAGGGGTTTTATATGGCATGGTGGTAGACATAAAGAAGTGCCGAGTACTCTCCAGAAGCCCTAAAATAAAGGGGGGCGGAGGATTCCAAACTTTGAACTATATTACCTAGCAAGCCAGATGTAGTACGTGGTCACTGGCTAGTGGACGACCCTACAATGGACGGATTGTACATTTTTACCGACAATAAAGGTCCGCAAGGACCAAAAGTTCTAAAAAGGCTACTTGGCATGTAGTTATGGCGCAGAACCTGCAAAAATCTTAAAATCAAAGATTCGATATCGCCACATATACCCCTGGCTGCGGTAATGACAGATAACAGAGGGCGAATATGTGACTTCACTGGGAGACGTGTGGGATTATAACAATAGGGGATTTGAAGGGGGGGGGGTTCCTTATTAAGTTTTCAAGATTTGCAGGAAATAACAGGAATACACGGAGGACAATACCTTCTACACCAATCTATTGTGAATACAATAGAGGGAAGATGGCCAGCAATAGAGGGAGACGTGATAGAATGTGAGGAATTAGAAACAGTAATACATATCTCAGAGGGTGGACATACCATATCAAGGTTGTATGATGTGTTAATAGAAAACCTATCAAGAGGGGAACTGCGAACCAGGGCGAGATGGGAAACAAAACTAGGAAAGGCCGTTACGGAAAAGGAATGGCAGAAGGTATCCAATTATCACAAGAAGGTGTCCAGAAATGCTAGATGGCAGCTAATACAAATGTACTTAACACAGAGAGATGACCTAACACAGAGAACAATAGCTGGAGTCACAGGAGCAGGTAGACCAAGCTGTCCGAAATTTTGAATTGAATGTATTTTATCTATACGCAATATAAAATAAATAAAAAATACATTTTAACCGCCACTGGGAGCCAGAGAGTTAAGGGGGTGGGGGGAGGTTGGGGGGGGGGGGGGTAAAAAACAGGCAGGGGGATTTCACAATTTGCATTCTGAGGAGTTGCACTGCAGGCGGCCCAGTCAGGATTTGTTTTCTTGCCCTGTATAATGATTCATACCCAACAGCCATGAAAGCAGAAATGACCAGGGATACGGAGGGTCATTTTACACCTCTAACTAAGGTAGCACATTTGCTCAAGCAGTCAGCCTACAACCGTCTAGCAAGATCCTGCGTTGCTTTTCTAACTGCACTTTTAATCTTAAATTTCAAAACTCTCATTTATAAGGTAGCTATTGTGTCAAACATATCAAGTTGATTTATGTAATTTAATGTAGATTTGTATGTGTGGGAACATAACTGTTGTTCCAATCATGCCTAATAAGATGGTTCACTGTAGAAAACAATAAATGGCAGGTGATGATCCTTGGACATACATTTCTATACCAGGTGCATGAACGGCTGAGCGCCCTTACAAATTCCATTCAAAGTATATATTCTGCTGCATGAACTACTTGAGTATAAATGAAACTATAAGGTTGGTAGTAAGGAAAATGTAATTCTGGAGGGGAGAGTGTAGTAAAATCAAAGGGATTTAAGGCTTTGAAGTAGGCTATTAATTGTAAGCGAGAACAATTGCATTGGACCCCAGATAGGATGGAGAAAGGATGTTAGGAGGGACACACATTCAATGTGAAAGCGAAAGATAGAAAGTAGAATGGGGTGTTGGCCAGAAATCACATTGGAATTGATAGAACCTCTTCTGAGCCCACTTGCTAACCTCACAGATTTTAAGTCTTCCGATGATTTGTCAAGGCCTCTCTCTTCTAACCTGGATCATATTACTAATTCGCTAGCCCCTTTAAAAAAAGAGAAAGCATAAGGAAGGGGAAAAAAACAATTTATGGCGTTTCCCAGAATTAAAAATACTTAAATCATCAACGCTCAAACCTTTTTATAAATGGAAACTTAATTCCACCCCTTCAGCATTGGTAGCTTATAAAGGAGCAGCCAAAGATTATAGGCTTGTGATAATTGCAGCTTAAAAAAAACGTCAACACCAGAATTCAGAATGCACACTCAGACGCCAGGGACTTCTTTAAACTTTTTAAAGAACAAGAAATTACGTATTCCCCAGGATGCAGGACTGTTGGTTAAGGATGCTGCCTGGTGTGCAGAGATTCGGGATGCCATGAAGGGCAAGCTAAATGGCATAAGGGCTGATATTGCCTTAGAAAAGAGAGCATATCTAGTGTAGCTGGAGAGAATTCTAGTAGGGCTCATGTTAGATGCCCTTCTATTCCACAATTTAGCTTTTCTGCTATAACAGCTGAACTAGCTATTATAGTGGAACAACTGAATGCTACAAAATGCAAAAGTGACCCTTGCTCGGCCATCATTATAAAAACCTGCTCATCAACTTTGCTAGAAGCGATTTGCAAGTTTGTCAATTTATGGTTCGCTGAGGGTTCAGTGCCCCAGGATCTAAAAAAAAAGCATGTTGTTACTCCAATACTTAAAATGCCTGGACTACCTGTAGACTCCCCAAATAATTACAGGCCGATTACCAATACCCCTTTCCTCTTAAAGATTTTGGACTGGGTAGCGTACATACAGATTGCAGGACATTTGAAAAAATTTCCCTTTCTCAATGACCATCAGTCAGGTTTCAGGGAAGAGTATGGAACAGAGTCGGCACTGCTCAAATTGAAGGCCAGGCTCTTGGACCGTATGGACAATAATAAAGCTTCCATGCGGATGCTGCTGGATTTGTCTGCGCCCTTTGACCTGGTGGACCACGCCATCATGGTCGACAGGTTGAGGGACGTTGCAAATATTATATCGCCTGCAGCTCAGTGGATTTCATCTTTTCTCTGCAATCGTGACAGCAGAGTATATTAAAAAGGAGGCTGCAGCAATGCCCAGGCCCTTAAAATTTGGCGTGCCTTAGGGCTCTTGCACATCGCCATGTCTGTATAATATTTTTACAGTACCATTCTTCCCCCTTTGGGCACAAGAGGGGGTGCTATTCACAAACTATGTGAATGACACGCAGTGGGTCATCCCTATCACAGGGATTCATGACATTGACCAAGCTCAGCTGAATAATATTTATGCCTTACTAGAGAATTGGATGGTTCAGAATGCCCTATCCTTGAATGAGGACAAAACTGAAGTTCTGGTTGTGGGTACCCCTATTATGATACCGAAACGTGGATTGGCCTATGAGAGTTTTCACATTTAGGCTTCAAAGATAAACCCTCCAGGGGCGTGGCTAGCGCGCGAGCGATGCGGACGTGAGCTGAGTGAGCTCCCGTAAGCGCCGACACAATCCTGTACCTTTATCCTGATTCCTGGGGACATCGAGCGACATCAACGCCACGATTGTGCCCGTGAAGCTGGGGGCTACGACCGGCGGAAATCCGGGCTGTGGTCTGCCCGTTTGGAGGGCCATAATCTGCAATTTACTGAAGGCCGGGGGCCCCGAACTGCGAAACCAAGATGGCCGCCGGAGCTTGAGGGCAGACCACCTCCTGTCTGATTGGGGCTTGAAGCGGCCTGGTGTGGTGCGGCACACGCAGTGGACACTGACTTTTCTTACAACCGGAGGTCGCCCGGACAAACGGCTCCTGCTCTTGGGCTGTTTCGACCCAGCCCCGAGTGGTGGAGGACGGCAGCGGCCTGGCCCGACAGAGCTAGAGGTAGGTGGGATTAACTCTCCCCCCCCCCCTGCTCCATACAGACGGTGGATTCGTGGAACCTGCGTGTTGGAAGGTGTTTGGAGGACCCCGAGGCCTTCCACCTGGCCTGTTGCGGGGCTGCGACACGGTACACCGGAGTAGATCCATAAGGGCGTAATTAGCACTGTTCGACCTGCCGTGCCGGACGCCCCACGCCTCCCCGGAACTATGGGGAAAGAAAGGCAGAAGAAACCCTCCACACAGAGCAGCATGGACCAATTTGCCGTCGCCACCACCCCGGCCCCGGCGGCCCCAGCAACGCGACCGAACTCCCCCAATGGGGAGGGCCCTCTTTCTCTCCATGATGTAATGGCGGCCATTGCTAATTCCCGATCCTCCATGGAGACCAAAATAGATAGCATGGCGGCAGACGTCTCCTTCCTACGCCACGATCTACAGAAACTAACCTCCAGAACGGGAGAGGCGGAACAACGTATTTCTGAAGTGGAAGACAATATAGGCGGGATTAACCGCCAACTGTCCCAGGCCTTAAACCGCCTTAAGACCCTTGAATCAAGAGTGGAGGATGGAGAGGGGCGATCCCGTCGCAATAATGTCCGTATCCTGGGTCTGCCAGAAGGGGAGGAGGGACAGTGTATGGAGCTGTTCTTGGAGCAGTGGCTTGTAGACATCTTCGAGGCCACATCCTTTTCAAAGTTCTTCTCAGTGGAGAGGGCTCACAGAATGCCGGCGGGTAGACCACCCCCGGGTGCCCCGCCACGTACTATCATCGCCCGCTTACTCAACTACCGAGATAGGGATGCCCTCCTGCAACTGTCGCGGGCACAAGGCTCGATTACCCATAACGGCTCCCGAATCGCCTTTTTCCCGGACTACACCCGAGAAGTGCAGCGGGCACGACAATCGTTTGAGCCACTCAAGAGACAGCTGGCCCAACTAAATGTGAAATATGGCCTGCTCTTCCCGGCCCAACTGAAGATATATCATGGTGGAACCACGGTTCATTTCAGCGACCCGCAGGAGGCATGGAAATGGGCGGAGGCCCATATAGAAGGTGATTGGACTGCGAGACCGAGGAGGCCGAGAGGAAGACCGAGGCCCAGGCACGCCTCCCCGAGAGGAAACCCGGAGAGGAATGAACAGGGGGTCCTGGACCCCGATGCAGATCAGCGAGGACATTGACCGGACTGTCGCCCCTCTGGCCTAGTAATGGCGCTTTGAAGTATTCTTTCTTTGTTTGTATTCTTAAGCCGGACGCATGAGTAGTCCACCATGGAAGATGTTGACACTGGCGCATGGGAGGGGACTCTGGAGGAGCCTCTGAAAACCCCCCCCCCCTAGCCGAACTTCCTCCTTTCCTTCTCCTTCTCCTTCTCCCTTTCCCCCCCCCCTCTTTCTTGTTTATCTAGACCCGGCTCTAGGGTCTGGGTTTTTGAGCTGCTACCTTAAGTTGAAGGTCCAGCTATGTTTGGGCGACAGGTACTTCGTGTTGGGGTGGAGTATAGGGTGGGGGTAAGTTGGGAATGTTTGGAAGTTTGTTTGTTACTTCAAGACTGTCATATGTTTATAACGGACACGAACCACTGTCTTTGGTCGAAGTTACCACTTCACCATCTCTCACTGATTGCTACAATCGTACAGACCCCCATCATGTGTGATAGATATCCTGTGCACAGACTCACGGGACACCCATGCGCCACACCAAATCCCTGAAGTTCCTCACCTGGAACGTGAATGGGATGGGGTCCGGGATTAAACGGCGCCTGCTTAGGCAATTTCTAAATAGACACTCCCCTGATGTGGCCCTTTTGACAGAAACCCACCTGGCCGGATCACACTGTGCCTTTTTTCAGAGGACTAATTACCACCTTGCCCTTCAGGCGGGGTACACAATGGGCTCCAGGGGCACCCTCATCCTGATACACAAGCGCATTCCATTTACTCAGCAATTGGTTGAGCGCGACCCAAGGGGTCGATACGTGTTCGTCATGGGGACCATCTGGGGTCAGACGATGGCCATTGCCGCAATTTATTCCCCACCCGGGTTGGGACAGGAATTACTGGACGATCTCACTACCCTTATAGGGAAACACCATCCTGATACGTTCATTCTGGGGGGTGATTTTAATGATACCATGAATGATAACTTTGACCGTTCCCATCTCCGAAATCGCAACCCTGACACCTCGACTAGATTGGCCAGTTTTGCATCGGCCCTTGGGCTCCGAGATGTATGGAGAGAGTTACACCCGACTGATAGGGAGTACTCCTTCCATTCCGGCGCTCACGGCTCCATGTCCAGACTGGACTACTTCTTCTTGCCACATACCGACCTCCATAGGGCAATGTCCGCAGATTTACTCCCCCGGGGCATTTCGGACCACTCCCCCCTCTTAGTTGAATTGCGTATGCAGGGTCCCCTTCCCCCTAGAACGTGGAGACTTAACAATTATTATCTGGGGTCCCCGGAACTGATAGATCGCCTCGAGGAAGTTTCTGGTGAATATTTCGAAATTAACGAGAAGTCGGTGGACAGCCCCGTGATATTATGGGAGGCCTATAAAACAGTGCTAAGGGGTGAAATCCTTTCTTGGACGACACATAAAAGAAACATCCGGTTCCGGGAAATATTAAAGGCCGAAGAGGAAGTGAGAGACAGGGAGATTGAGCATATATCCGATCCTACGCCTGAGACCCACCGATCCCTCCAGCGCGCCCAGGAGTGCCTCCGTAACAGAACGATGGATGACGCCAAGCAGGCCCATTGGCAGGCTAGGGCGAGGGTGTATGAACTTGGGGATAAGTCGGGTAAACTGCTCGCTTGGTTGCAGAGGAGAGACGAGGGGCAGCGCCATGTCCGGGAAATTGTCACGGCACAGGGCGACACCCAACATTCGGACTCTGGGATTGCCGAGGCCTTCACAGAGTTTTACGCAGATTTGTATCGGGCTCCGACCTCACCGCTAAACCCCTGCCTCCTAGATGAGGTGACGCTGCCGATCCTTTCGGGGCAACAGAGGGACCAGCTGGACTCTGCTTTATCAGAGGCTGAGATTGCAGAGGCACTGTCTCAGCTCCAGTCGGGAAAGGCACCGGGCCCGAACGGATTCCCAGTTGAAACTTGGCAGAAGCTAGGAGTAGACAAAATGGCCGGTCCTCTACATAGGATGTTTCTTGCTGCCCGGGAACAGGGTACCCTCCCACCAGATCTTTGCAAGGCCACCATTGTGGTCATTCCCAAGCCTGGCAAACCTCCACATGATTGTGCTTCTTATAGACCTATATCGCTGATTAACGGAGAAGCTAAGGTCCTTGCTAAGCTATTAGCGAATCGGTTGCAGTTAGTCACATCCTCCTTGATCCATCCGGATCAGTGTGGTTTTATGCCTGCCAAATCGACTCGGATGAATCTGCGCCGCCTCCATTTAGCATTGGAGAGATCCCCGATTATAAACGAACCCTTGGCCTTGTTGGCAATCGATTTTGAAAAGGCGTTCGACTCCATTCGATGGGACTACCTTTGGGAAATAATGCGCCGCATGGGGTTCGGAGAGGCCTATTTAGGCTGGGTGCAGCTACTTTATGTTAACATCAAGGCGGAAGTGAGAGTGAATGGCTGGTCCTCTGGGTCCTTCCCCCTGGGCCGTGGTACGCGACAGGGATGCCCTTTGTCCCCTCTTTTGTTCGCCCTTGCTATCGAGCCATTAGCTCTTTGGCTTCGCCAAAACACCGCCTGGAGAGGATTCAGATGGCCGGAGGGACACGAGGATCGTACATCCCTGTATGCGGATGACCTCCTGGTGTACCTGGGTGACCCACTAACATCCTCTGCCATTGTAACGCAAATGTTAGTCCGCTTTGGGGAACTCAGCGGACTCAGAATCAACTGGGGGAAATCAGTCCTCTTTCCGGTGAAGGGTGGGGAACAGGCAATCCCCCAGGACTGCCCGTACCGGGTGGAACGACAGGGGTTTCGTTACCTGGGAATATGGATATCCGGGGATTTAACAAGCTATATAAGGAACAATCTCCGACCAATCACAGACCGCTTTATTGTTGATGTCCGGCACTGGAAACTCCTCCCCCTGACACTTATGGGAAGAGCGGCACTTTTTAAAATGATGACCCTTCCTAGATTCCTCTATGTCCTTCAAAATGCCCCACTTAAAGTCCCCGACTCGGAGTTCCACCAGGTGGAGACACTTCTCAGAGACCTCATATGGGGGGGAGGCCAGTCACGAATTGCGTTAACTACACTTCAAAGATCTATTTGGGAGGGAGGAATAGGAGTTCCCCGCCTTCAAACGTATTACTGGGCATCACAACTGGTGGTGGTTAATGACCTTCTCCACGGGGACCGAGACCTGCCCCATATACGGGCTGAGATAGCCACTATGCGCAACACTGACCCGCTGCTTCTCCTCTATCAGCCCCTTTCGAGAACCTCTCCGCCCACAACCACTACGCATATGATCACAGTGTGGAGACAGGCACACCGATTCATTGGGTGGGAAAATAAAGCTACTAGAGCACAACCCCTCTGGCGGAACAACAACCTAGCTGAGACCCAGAAGTTGGAGCCGTGGCCTAGGTGGGTGAATGTGGGGATTGCCAGGATTGGGGACATGCTTACACAGGGGTGTTTGGCCTCATTTGATGACCTACAATTGCGATTCCAGATTCCGAATACGGAACATTACCACTACATTCGCCTCGCCCATGCTTTGAGACCCTACCTGACAGCAGATACGCAGTTACCGGACTATACCCCCATAGAGCGTAACATCCTTCCGGCGCATATCCCTACCAAATGCACTTCCATCCTTTACAATGCTATATCCTCCTTTGCTACCCCCGAATTGAATGAACTAAAGGCAAAATGGGAAGTAGATGTGGGGGTGATAGATCCTGAGGATTGGATACAAGTCCTTATGCATCCCCGGGAAATCGCCATTTCCTCTAGGCTTCGATTAGTGCAGTTGAAAATACTACACCGGGTTTATTACCCTAGGACACGTCTATATGGCTGGAAACGGGCTTCTGACCCAAACTGTTTGCGGTGTGGGGATGGGGAGGGGACCTTTATTCACATTTTGTGGCTGTGTCCCCAGATACAAACTTTTTGGAACGCATGCTGTAGGGAACTCTCCCGAGTTCTGACTCGCACCATACCACTGGACCCAAGGGCTTTGCTTCTGGGCGTGCCCGATGAGATAGAAGCTAATAAGTGGGAAAGATTGCTCCTACACACGGCGATGGGGCTGGTTAAGCGCAATATCGCGCAGAAATGGGGTGCCCCTGACTCCCCAACGCTGGAACAATGGAAATTGGATATGGACATATGCGCTATGATGGAGCGTAGGATTTACTCGGCGCGAGGCTGTCCCAACAAAGCGTCGAAAATATGGGACAGGTGGGAGGAAGGTGTGGCCTGAGTGTCCCATGTACAGGCGGGGGAATGTGCACTGGGGGTTTTGTTTTGTGCTTGTACCATACTATACATTATTGCATGTGATGAGATGATCGCTCAACTGTTGATGCTCAGGGTACCTTTTCTGATTGTGAACGACTATGACAGTCTGAAGTTGTTTTTGTTTGCTTGTTGCTTTGTTATTATGACCATTGTACTATGTTAATAACAATAAAATACTTTATAAAAAAAAAAAAAAGATAAACCCTCCAAAGAAGGTAAAAACATTGGGTGTTATTTTTGATCAGCACCCAAGTATGAAGGCTCATGTGGGGAGCTTGGTGTCGGCATCTGCCTACTATATTAAACTCTTGGCTCACCTTCGGCCTTCAATTACCCAGGCCAACGCTGAAAATATTGCGAGAGCAATTGTAGTGGCCTATATGGACTTGCTCTAACCTGTTGGTGGGGGTTAATAAGTCAGCCTGTAGGAAGCTGCAGGTCACCCAGAACGGATTAGTGTGAGTAGTCATGGGAACCTTGGCGGAGACATCATGTGTCAGCGGCTAGACAAGCCCTTCACTGCCTTCCGGTTTAGTCCAAGATCCTGTTTCGGCTACTTGTAATTACACATAAATGTAGACGGGGCAAAATGCCAGCATACCTTCAGGATCTCTTGGTAATAAAAATCCATGGAAGAACTCTTAGATCCAGTAATCAGGAGCATTTGATGCTTCCTAGATGTAGGACGGTGAAGGCGTAAGGACGCTTTTCACAATGCAGCCCCTATGGCATGGAACGATTTGCCTCTGGAATTAAGGGGCATTGAGTCCACGGATGTTTTCAAAAAGAAATAATTAAAAACAATTCTGTTTGCCTAATGCATCCTACTTGTTATAAGTTGGCTATCGCCTTTCAGATAATGTTAGGTATACGTAGGTTTGTATCATTGCGCCCTTAAGCCTACGGGTCCATGGCTGCGCAATAGAAATTTATAAAGTAAAAAAGTAAAAGAAAAAAAAGTCAATGGACGCTTTTGGTTGTTTATCCATCGATTGCCATGCTAACCTTTATGGTATTCCCACCAACTACCTGCTCTCTCCCTGCTGAAACATACCCTCTTGGGTACACTTTGAGCTAGCTCTGTCACAGTCAAGTAACATCAAGCGTTGTCCTGTATTGGGCCTGCTTGTGTTATATCTAAGCATTCTTTTGAGTGTTTAATGACTTAATTGACTCTGTAAATGAACTCCTGCTGTAATAAAAAAAAATCTCTTAACATGGCGTGCTTTCAGCCAGTAGATTTAAAAGCAGCATGGTGTCCTTGCATCTGTTCCTTAAACTGGAATCCTAAAACAAGCAACCGCAAAGCCAATCGTTTTGACATTGTACAGGAGGACCCACCAGCCTCCCTAGGGTATTGCCATCTCTGGATCAGGGAAGACATGTTGGAGACCAATCAGGAAAACAGGCAAAGACCAGGGCTGAATTTTTCAAAGGCATCTTTATTCTTACAGGGTACAGCAAGGCTGGAGACAGCAGTCATCATACATCGGGGACTCTACAATTCTCAAATAAGCTCTGAATTCTGCCTCCTTATATATATTTTGCAGTTGGCACAGCTCTCTATTTCATGATGTAGTTCACTCTTATTGGTTTAGGTACCCAAAGACAAGCCATTTCCCCTTCTAGGGTTGGTTCACTGAACGGTCACTCACCAAGTACCCATGTCACAGCTACGCATGCAACTATTGTGTGAGATTTTCTGACCTTTAAAATTAATCCCTTGATATCTCAAGAAATAACGTTTCTGACGTCAACTCAGATATTTTTAGCAAGCAGCACCATGTCTCCCCGTCACAGAAGCCCAAGTATGGGCTGTTAGGTAGAATCGCCTGCAGTACCCTTTGGGAACACTACAGGTAATTAGGACTACAAGTGTAAGCACAATTTCACCTTTGGTACAAGCCTGTACTACACAGTAAAGTGGTAGTGATGGCTGAGAAGCCAGACTTCTCGAGAGTTGAAGTGAGCAGTAGAACAAGTTACACAAAGGACCAACCAATACATTGATTCAAGCAAACACTTACTCAAGGTTTCTTAGTAAAAGAACATACATTTATTTACTCAATCATTTGTAAAACATTACACCAGCACAAGCAGCTCAATATCACACACTAATACACAACAAAAATCCAACCGGTAAGTAACTGAACAAGTTTAGCTCAAAAATGAAGTAGGAGCAAAATGGCACTTCAGATACTTAGAAAAGGGAGGAAAAGGACAGTTACTTACTGGTAACTGTTGTTCTCCAGCATGGGTCTGGCATGGATTCACATGCTTATGAATATTCTCCGTCGTCAGGCTGGGAATACTCGGTAAAGAAAAAAATCAGTTGCAGTTTCGTTTCTGAACTGTTTTTCTTAGTAGCAACCAATCACTGGTCTCTGGGTCATACTGCCCCGACCCAATGACTGCCCTCTCCCTAAGCCCCTCTGGGAGCCATCCTCAGATTTGTTAGCACGTAAAGTGGCAGTAGGACCAAGTGAAGAGCTGCAGAGGGAAGGAGGGAGGGTTCGCATGTGAATCCATGCCAGACCCATGCTGGAGAACAACAGTTACCAGTAAGTAACTTGTTCCTTCTCCAGCATGGGGTCTGGCATGGATTCACATGTTCATGAATACATAGCAGTACACACATGCACAACCACGGTAGGAGGCAAGGCTCAACATTAAGCATTTCATCAACTCAACATTAAGCATCTCTTACTGTGAAGATACTGGTAGGGGTGCCTGCACTTCCGCTCTCTATATTTATTTATTTTTATTTATTTATTTACATTTATAAAGCGCTCACACAGCCCGTAGGCATCGAGGCGCTGTTACAGGAATTGTTTGTTTTTCTTAGTTGCGTAATTGTGTTTTTTTGTCTTAGTTACGTATTTATAACGCGCTTAAACACCCGGAGGTTTCTAAGCGCGGACCCGGGGATCGAACCTGTTGCTGCTTCGTGTCGTCTTGCTTCAAAGACGCGCACGCTGCCGCTGAGCTATCCTCCCGGGACGATATGGTAGAGGAGAGGCACAGAGGACCCCAGCCAAGATTCTCAAGCGGTAACAATGGACGAGCAATCAAGGCCTAGCTTCTCAGGAGGTGATGCAGGCTGGTTCTTAAGTACAGTGTAGTCCCCGAACCCCCACAAACGAATGTCCATACACTGTATTACTGAAACCAGTCTTTATATAATATTCAAAGGTATGTACACAATCACAATAACACACTTTGTACTCGGAAATCAACCATGATAAATATATACAATTCTAAAGTGGTACCACCAATGTTATCAAATCTCATTAAAGTGCATCAACTGTACGGTTAAAATGTCACACAGATCAAGAACGAGGAAACCAGCAATAGAGATAGGAAGGAACGTAAGATGGTTGAAAAAATAGGCAGAATGTTGGCCTATACCGATAGACACAGTTCTGTGTGGAGAACCCCCCACCTGGGCAACCTGTTGTCGGGGGGGAATTCTCCCGGGGTCGGCTGGGCCGTCCGCGGACCTCCGGGCAGGGAGGCCCCAACTCCTCCCGTATATCCCAAAAGAGATAGAGTATGAGACACACGCAAGAAGCAAGGTGATTCTGCTGTTTATTAAACAAAACGGCAGGGATGGGTCAAGGATCGTACGCGTCCGTCCTGACACTCTCTCAACATCGTGGGGCTCGCAGGCCCTTTTTACCTTAGTATGACGCGCTACTTGCGTCACCTGAGAAAGTTAGCAAAAAACCTATCGCCACTCTGGATTGGTTCCCTGAGTGGTAGGGTTAGTATAGCATACGTATAGAGAACGTTGTTATTGGTTAAGGGTCAGTCAGGTGGTATACTTGGGTTGTCCCTTCAGTTTGATACATAAAAATTGTTACATGAAGACCCCTGAGGATTGGTTAATGTTAATGGCGTCAGTGATAAGGGCCCCATGTTTTGATTGGTTCTCCCGCGAGCCCCCCAGTCTGGGACTATCGCTGTTTCCCAGCTCGCGGTGCACCTGTCATTTGCAACAATGTTTCACTATGGGTATTTGCAGACAATGTGAGGATTTATTCATAAGCAGGAAGGCCGACTACTCCCACCGCTGCAGATGTCCATTGAGTCGCTTAATTGTATCTGCCTGTGTCTCGAGACGGGGATCCAGGCGCCTTCTTCCTCCTGGGCTTGGCACCCTACCAGGTTCGGCTTGGTCACGTGAGGTGGGACCGTGGTTGAGGCAGAATTCTGCACAATTAATATTGCATTTCTCACTGTGTGCCTGGCTTATCTTGCAGGTGCGACCTTGGCGTCTGCTTGCGGTATGAGAGTTTGCAACGTTGTGCCCTTGACTGTCTGCTTTCGCTGGGCTCATTCTGCAGGGTCAGCAACCGAACTCTTGCTCATTCAATGTTCATGGAAGCTTTTGCTTGCGGCCTACTTGGGCCTGGTGCATAGGTGGAACCGTTTGATACAGAGCTCTTTAGGTTATGGTATCATATTGCTCTATCCCCAGTATCGTGTCTTCGTTATATTTCTCATTATGGTACAAGGGTTTAGAAGAAGCGTGAGCAAGCCTTTTTAGATGAGTCCATTATGCGTCTTGCATTTCTGCATTTTGAAAAGCCTATGTGGAAAATAATAAAGATGCACGTCCGTGGGTGTGTCCGTCGCCTACGTCGTAGCACTGAGTATGTTCTTCGTGTGGATTGGTGTGGGAGTGTCCGGTGTGTATGTTTGCACGAGTGTGCTGACCGTTGGCTAGGTCGTCATGGCATCTCTAACGATGTGTTGATTTGGTGCTGGATGATTCAGTCAAGTCCATCCATGCCGCAGGTGTCGGCATGTGCAGGGCAGGCTGGTGGGCAGGCGGGTGGGCACATCCGTATGTTCTTGTACCAGGGTATTTGGTCGTCTGGGAGATGGGCAAACTCCTCTCGTGGCGGGTGTCTGGGCCGTGATCCTCTAGGCCAGGGTTGAGAAGGGATTGGTGGGAGCCTTTTGTTCACTTTTCCCACTTCACTGTAAAATAAAGATATATAGCACAAGCCCAGTCCATATATTGTTCAATAGCCTTATTCCCTCCTATTAAGGTTTTACCCCCCAATGTACCTGGTGGAGTAGAGTTCTTCGAAGACGCGTCGAAGGATTCTTCTCGAGTGACTTCCTTTAAAGCAGGAGCCACGGATCGTCGAAGATGGTGAACTTGTCGTCGACGGCGGTGATGAGAAGTTCAAGGGTGCCGAGACCCCGATGTTGATCCAGGCGGTGCTCGTCAGCGACGTCCTGCGGGGATGAGGTGTGCGGGGCACCTCAGCGATAGGTTTTTAAGAAAGAGTTTCAGAAGAGCTGTGGCCCAATCGAGGGCGTCGAGTCGTCGAAGTCTTTGTGGCCTTCAGGTGGCGGGGAACCCACCGGCGGATTTTCCTCGGCGCGTTGGTCGTCCTTGACTTTCTCCGGCGGGACAAAGCTGTTGACGATGCGGACAAGGGAGTCCTTGGATTCAAATGTTCTTAGGCAAAGGAGCGGGCGGCTCCGGTCATCGGCGGCACGGTCACAAGTGGTCCCCACGGCTGGGCAACACAAATTCGACGGCCTCCAGCGGTTACACAAACCTGCGAACCCTGGTCGACGGCAATAGACTTCGACAGCGGCGAAGTCTGGGTGCTTTGCTTCGTTCTCCTCAGCGGTCCCGTCTCGGGTCGGCAGCCTTTCGAGGGTCTGACTTCCAGGGAGCTCCGCGAAGGTTAGCGGTGCTAGATGGTCCCTCAGAGCATGGGAAGAGGGCGCCTTACCAAGTCCTCTATCGGATCAGTCCTTGACGAATTCGGCAGCTTTCAGATTAGGTCGAAGCAAATGCAACAGCAAGTCTTCATCTTCCAGCTGGGCATCGAGGATTAGCAGTTCCAGTTACTCTTAAAGTGTAGACACAGCTTCTGAACAATTTCCAGTGGTGAGAGGTCCCCAGATATACTATCTTGTCTCTCATCCACACTGCTGGGTCACTCTCAGCAGCCAATCATACAGAAAGGCATTCATGCAGTCAGTCAGCCAATCAGGCACACAGGGCATTCAGGCCATCCTCCTCCCTCTCAGACACTCACAACAAGGAATATGGATTGGGACAAGTACTCAGCCATTCAACACTACACACTGCATTCAGGCCAGTTTCGGGCAGGGCTGTCTCAGTCTTGGTCTCTCATACCAGAAACTAGGCAACCACAACTCCATTCACCCAGGTCCCACCCACAGGAGATACCCACAACATACAGTCACTGGGAAGGCTCCAGTCAGTCTGGACTAGACTTCACAACAACACCATATATGGAACTTCCACCCAACAGCCAGTCAGGGGGAAGGTACAATAGGTAATAGAAAGCAAGAGGCCACAGGGGCCATCTTGTTTTCCATCCGGAATCAACTGATTCCAAGGGCAGGGCCTGGGGATCCCCAAAATGGAGAATACTCAGCGCACCTGTCAAAGTCAGCATGGAGCTGCCACCAGCCTATACCCTGCTCTGCGGGCCACCCACAGGTGCCCAAAAACATACACTAGGGGCACAGGGTTGTACCCCCAACCACGGGTGCCGTAAGGGTATCCCACGGGTCTGTTCACCAAACCAAAAGAGAGAGCTGCACAGCCAGGAGTCCCACATGAACTCCTGTGCGGAAAATACGACAGAACACACGATAAAAAGGCCGTAAAAGGACAAGGATACGGAGGCCCTGTCCCTCTGATGCATTTCCAGAATCACACTTACCTCCTCACCAGGCCCACCTTCAGGCGAAACAGGTTGCGCAGCACTGCTTGGCCGACTCTAGACTCCTCCCTGGAATCCCGGTCGATGCAGTAGAATCTCGTGAAGGTGTGCGTCGAACTCCGCGTAGCATCCCTGCAGATGCCCAGCAGGGGCACACCAGATAGGAACGCCGTGGTAGCAGCGATCGCTCTGGTCGAATGGGCTCTCGGACGGCCGTGCAGCGGCTGTGGAGCGGTCAGTTTGCGCACCGGTAACAGTGCATGATGCAGCCGGAGAGCCATCTTAAAATGGAAGCCTTTGAGAGGGCCTTCCCTTGGTTCACAGGTCCAAAGTTCACAAACAGCTGTGCTGTCCTCCGAAAACCCTTCGTGCAGTCCACGTAGAACTTCAGCACTCTAGCTACATCCAGCGATTGCAAAGTCCTCTCGGCCGGCGACGAAGGCGACGGGAAGAAAACAGGTAACACCAAGAGCTTGTTGAGAAGAAAGTCCGACGGCACCTTGGGCATGAAGGAGGGGTGCATCCTCAGCACCACCCTCGTCTCGTGGAAAGTTAGGTATGGAGGTTTACAAGAGAGGGCCTGGATCTCTCCCACCCGTCGTCCGGAGGCGATGGCCACAAGAAATGCTGTTTTCCACGACAGGAACTTCAACGGTGCAGAATGCAGCGTCTCGAATGGCAGCCCCATGAGCATGGTCAGCACCACGTTGAGCTCCCACGCCGGGGCTGGAGCCTTCACCGGAAAGGAACGATCAGAACAGTCCCTTCATGAACTCCTTCACCAGGTGATGAGACCACAGAGATGAGCGCCCCGGAGTTCTAGTGTAGCGGGAGATAGCCGCCAGATGGATCTTGATGGAGGCATGGGCCAGCCCCGCCTTGGCCAACGACAATAAGTACGGCAGCACTCGAGGAGCCGTAATCCACAGAGGGTGAATCTTCTGTACGCCGCACCAGACAGAGAACCTCTTCCACTTATGTCCATAGCACTTAAGAGTTGAGGACGTCCTGGCCTTGGCAAGCACCTCCTTGCAGTCTGCCGGGATATCGTACCCTCCAAACTCTAGTGCTGCAGGAGCCAGGCCTGCAAGTTCAGCGACCCTGGGTCGTGATGGAGGATGCCACCTCCTTCTCTGGCAAGGAGATCCGCGTCCGTCGACAGCTTGACTGGGGGTGGGGCAGGGTGCTGACAAGTCCAGTAGGTCCGGGAACCAGACATGTCTCGGCCACGCCGGTGCGACGAGGATCATCCTGCACCAGGAGCTCTTGAGTTGGTTGATGAGTCGCAGCAGCAGCAACGGCAACGGTGGGAATGCATACAAGAACAGGCCGTCCTAGGGGAATGAGAAGGCATCGCCCATGCTTCCCGGCTGGGGAAACCTGCTGGCGAAACTCTGGCACTTGGTGTTTGTCGCTTCGCGAATAGGTCGATCTGGGGATTGCCCCATCGCTGGAAGAGTAGATCTACTTGATCCTGACGCAGCTCCCATTCGTGGCACGAGCGCAGCTCCCTGCTGAGTGAGTCGGCGATGGTGTTCTTTATTCCTGCCAGGTGGAAGGGTACCAGAAACATCCGCTGGGCGACGGCCCAGTGCCACAGATCCTGGGTCTCCCTGGATAGGGCTGGTGATCTGGTGCCTCCCTGCTTCCGGATGTAGAACATCATGGTGTTGTTGTCGGTGAAGATCTTCACCACCTTGCCCTTGAGGGACAGGAGGAACGATCTGAGAGCCCAGAACACGGCTCAGAGTTCCAGGATGTTGATATACAGTGACCTCTCCTCTGGGAGCCACAGGCCTCTTGCGTGGAAATCTCCGGTATGTGCTCCCCACCCCTCCAGGGAGGCATCCGTCATCACCGTCTCCTGATGCGCCGGGGTCTGGAAGTCTGCACCTGCCGCCAGATGCCCGCGGGCGCCCCACCACCAGATCGCCTGGCGGAAGGCCTTGTTGAGCGGGATCCTGTCTTCGAAGCTGCCCGCTGCTGCATCCGCCGGGCGTCGAGGAATTCTTGCAGTGGTCGCATCCGCAGTCTGCACAGACGCACTAGGTAGATGCACGAGAACATCATGCCGAGAAGGGACTTGATGGACCTCACCCTGGCCACATCCATGGCCAACAGCCGCTGCACTTTGCCCATGATGGCCTTCGTCCTTTCCTCCGACGGGGAGGCCAGTCGCGCCACTGTGTCGAGCTTGGCTCCCAGAAACAGTGCGACCTGCGACGGAACCAGATAGGATTTGGTGAAGTTGATGGAGAAACCCAGATCCGTGAGCAGTTGGACGGTCTTTGCTGTGTGCCCGACGGCAAGTTCTCTGGTCTTTGCTCGGATGAGCCAATCGTCCAGGTAGGAGTAACGTGGATCCCCTGCAGGCGCAGCCGCACTGACACTGGTGCTAGGCACTTGGTGAATACCCTGGGCGCCGACTTCAATCTGAAGGGAAGGGCCTTGAATTGGCAGTGCCGTCCCTGGACTACGAATCTGAGAAACTTTTGATGTCCTTTTAGAATGCGGATGTGAAAGTAGGCATCCTCCAAGACCAGCGACGATAGGAAGTCGCCCTCCTCCTCCTGCCCCAGCACGTGCTGGAGGGTAACCATCCAGAACTTCTGGGCCTTGATGTACTTGTTTAAACGACGAAGGTCCAGGATGGGTCGCCAACTGCCAGTCGTCTTTCTTACGAGGAAGTACCGTGAGTACACTCCGAAGCTTCTTTGGGACGAGCTTGATGGCTCCTTTCTTAACCATCGCCCTTACTTCCAGCAGCAGTTGGGGGACGTGTTTTTCCTTCCTGGCCACGGGTGGAATGTGGGGGCACTTCTTCAGAAACTCGAGAGTGTGCCCGCGGGCCAGGGCATCCAGCAACCATCTGTCAGTGGAGATGGACGCCCACACGCTGACGAACTTCGCCAGCCAGCCTCCCACCGGGGTGCTCAGGTGGGGGCCCGACGCTATGGCCGGTTCAGTCCTGCTTGGCAGCGGCCTTGCCGCCTTGGTGACCACGAGATCCTCCTGACTTGCTGCGCCCTCTGTAGGCCTCCTGCGAGACGAGGAGCGGGCCGCCTGGCGGTACATCAAGGAGCTGCCGCCGAATCCTTTGGAGGCACCTTGCTTGCCTCCGGAGTTCCGAAAGGACGGCTGTCGTCGTTGCAAAACCCCCAAGGCCCGAGCCGTCTCCGTGTCGGTCTTGATGGCCTGCAGCGATTCGTCCACTGTCTTGCCAAATAGGTTATTCCCGTCGAAGGGCATGTCCAAAACTCTGGTTTGCACATCCAGGCGGAAATCGGTTGCCTTGAGCCAACCACGCCGTTGAAGACAAACACCGTTGCCCAACTGGCAGAAGGAATAAAGAACACCATCGCCAACTAGACTGGTGTTAGCAATGTCTGTGTCCACCGTTATGGCGTGGCCCGACGCCACCTCGCCTTCCTGCAGGATCTCTAGGGCCTCCACCCTTTTGTCGTCCGGAGGAAGTCCAGTAGAGGAGCCATCTTAAACCAAAGCTCCCTGTCGTAATGGGCTACAATCGCTAAGGAGTTGGCTGCCTTAATTGTCGTTGCCACCGAGATGACCAGTCGCCCCATGGCGTCCAGTTTCTTCCCCTCGCCATCCGGGGTAGAGGTGGAAGATGAAGCTGTAGCCCCTGTTGCCTTCTTCTTGGCCGCCACCGAGACGACCGAATCTGGGGTCGGCTGAGCCCTAAGGCACAGAGGGGCAGAATCAGGGACCCGGTACTTCTTCTCGTACCGGTCTCTCTTGGCAGGAGTCATGGACGAGTTCTTCAGGAGCAAAAGCCCCTCGTCCCAGATGTCGTCTAGCAACGGGACCGAGAGGACCGTCTTCCTTTTGGCCTCACGCCATTGATAGAGGAAACCTTCCTTCTTCTGTTCTTCGGGGCAGAGCGAGAAGAGCTCGGATGCCCTCGCAATCATGGCGTGGAAGGAGCCAATTTTGTCGGGCAGAGAGGCCCGAGGAGGTGGTGGTGATGGAAAGTCCATCCCATCATCACCACCGTCGTCATCCGTCCCTGTCGTGGCCGGCTCTGTTCCCGTGTCCTCCCTAGGATCAGGGGAAGAGGATGAAGACTGTGAGGGTCGTGCAGGCTGGAAGGGTAGGGGGGTGAACTCTTCTCTGCTTGCTTGGAGGGCTCCCCGACAGGCCAGGTTCTGCTGGATCGTCCATTGGGGGTAAGGGCAACCTGGTCCTTATCTCCGTACATAAGGCCTGGATCGCCATCAAGATGGCTCCCGAGTTGTCCTGAGGCTCGGGTACCGGCTGCGAATCCTCTGCCTCCACGGGAACCCTGTCGGCCCCACCATTGCTCTCTTCGTCCGCCTCGTCAGGATCCCTCCCGTGGGACCGGACCTCCTCGAACTTCTTGTTGAGGACTTTCACGACCCCAGCCGGCTCCTCCTCAGAGGCTGAATCCGTGTCCGTGATAGTCACAGCCACGGCCCCGCCCCCCCTCTTTTTCCACCGGGGTTCTCACAGGGGTCTTATCGATGGGCTGAAAAGAGGATTCCCTCTGTGGTGGCACGGAAACTCTGGGCCCCGAGGTCGCCTCCACAGGCTTCGCCAGGGTCACCACGACTCCCTCGATAGAGGCCTTAGCCGGGTGGATCAGGGCCTTCACGACTTTAGGCGCGCTTGAGGCCTTCACCTTGGGGGGGAGGGTCACTGCCTTGCGCTCCCCCTCGGTTGTTTCCGTCGGGATCGACCGGGGCTTCTTCAGAAGGTTACCCGGGTTC
The DNA here is from genome assembly GCF_040938575.1 of Ambystoma mexicanum. NCBI lineage: Eukaryota > Metazoa > Chordata > Amphibia > Caudata > Ambystomatidae > Ambystoma > Ambystoma mexicanum. The sequence continues at coordinate 1,076,876,637 of NC_090933.1, read as the reverse complement.
TCAGACTTCCTCTTTCCCGAGCCAGAGCGTTGGCTCGTGGTTGATGGTGTCTGTGAAAGCGCATCCTGTCTGGCAGCCGAGGAACCTGACCGTTCGGCACTCCCGGTGCCCGCGGACTCGCAGTGCTTAGCCTTTTGTTGGGCCCCCGTCGACGGAGCGCCCTCAAACGACTTAGAAGACTAATCAGACTTTTTCTTCTTCTCACCTCCTTCCAGCCAGTTGGTGAGGCGGATACGCCGATCCTTCATGGTCCGTTCCGACAAGTTCTTGCAAAATGCACAGTCCTTCTCCACGTGCGTTTTATCTTCATGCAGGCAGTAGAGGCATCTAGAATGCTCGTCCTCCTTGAAAACATTCTGCAATCCGCATCCAGGGCAGTTCCTGAACAGCTTGGATCTGGGCGTCAAGTTTCCTTTGTCCTGGCCATGTCCACGTAGGCCTCAAGGTCTTCTGGAATCCTCCAAAAGCGTAACTCGACGAGAACTTCGCCCTTGAGGGGCGTAGAAAATTCCAAAACGGGTCCCCGTTGATCGGAAGTAGAAACGGTGGAGCTTGATGCACGATTGACCGGAAAAAAAAAAAATGAGATTAAACTGAGAAAAAATAAATAAAAAAAAAATTTAAAAAAAATAAATAAAAAAAGAAAAAAAAGAAAATCGCAAAACGCAGTAAAGCTCTAAAGCTATAGCACGAGGACTCCCAACACTTGAACGTGCGGTAAAAATCTGAGGATGGCTGCCAGGGGAGGGGTTTAGGGAGAGGGCAGTCATTGGCTGGGGGCAGTATGACCCAGAGACCAGTGATTGGTTACTACTAAGAAACTGCAACTGATTTTTTCTTTACCAAGGATTCCCAGCCTGACGACGGGGAATATTCATGAGCATGTGAATCCATGCCAGACCCCCATGCTGGAGAAGACATGGTTATAAGAATAGACAGCCCAAATACATTCATAGGCAGGGCTAAGGGTTTCAGTTAAATACAACCAGCAATTCTTCTCAATAGGCCTGGGCCAAAGTCAATGGTTCAGAATCTTTTGTATTGGATAGCACAGTTCTGGTATGTAACGGTTAAGTCTTTGCCACGGATTTTTAAAGGATTTGGCGTGGCGAAAAGTTTGATGAATATTAAGGGGAGGACAAGACTTCACAGTTGAGGAAAGTTTCACACACTTTCTCGATGGCCGAAAAGATTTCCGTACCGCGTTTGCACAGTACCTTTAAAATGCAGAAAGCTGTAGCTGAGGCAGTTGTTCCTGGCAGTTTGAGCAGATCTCGCTGTTCCTGAGCTTTAGTCGTGGGGACAAGGAGGACGTCAGGAGGTTCCTGCACTGCCCAGGGAAGAGGCCAAAAGCTGAAGCAAGACGTCGGTTTAAGGTGCGAGTGCCTTAAAGTCCCCCTGGTTTCCTTCCCTCTGGCTATCTGGTTTTCAACAGCACTCTGAAGAAAATTCGACCAGAATAGGACGGTGTTCAGGTGGCTTGCAAGTTGGTTGTTCCCACCAAACTCAAGGGAAGAAGTTAACCTTGAAGGGCTTCTTGGTCGTCAGAGTTTTAGGCAATTCGGACCTGCAGCAGGGCTTCAGCAGTCATTCAGGAGTTGCAGCAGTCCTCTTCCTTCCTCTCCGGTTCTTTTGTTTCAGTGGTTGACTCTGCTTTCCAAGTCCCAGAGACCTGCTTTTAAACAGTTTCCCCCCCCCCATTCATTCAGCCTTGCTGTCACGCACACAGCAGGGTGGCTGTCCTTGCCGGACAGCCAGCTGGCCAATCACACCAGAGTGCATTCAGGTCTCCTACGAGACTAAGCACAGGGGGTATCGGGCACCTCCCTCACATCCTGTACACCCCAGACACTCTGGCACCAGAGGAGGGCTTCAGCACAGAAGCCTGCCAAAGGGCACGAACAAAGGGACCAAATCTGGTTTGGCGAGAGGAGACAAATACAAGAAGGACTTTTCCTAAAAGAAATGATGAAAAAAAGATGACCGGAGTCTGTTTTTACAGATAGGTCTGGGGCGCCATATTGAAAAACATGGCTACACCTGATTTTGAGCTAACGTTGTTAGCGGTCGTGAAAAATCATGGCAGTTGATCTAAACCACTGCCACCAGCCATTTAAAATAGGAAAAGGTAATATTTTACTGTTACATGAGTGTTTTGACTCAGCCCTCTATAGTAAGATAGGGTGTGCTTGGTCAGTAAATGTAAAGAGACTAGGAAAGTCAGTTTAACTTTACATGCCCTGGGAGACAGTAGTCAGTCCCAAGAAAGGTATTTAAACCTTGGGCAGTCTAAAAGACACCCCTGTGCCACTGCACTAAAGGTGCTGTGTGACACACAGAAAAATAGTATGCCATAGAGGTTGTTTTAAAAACTCCATTACCAAAGAACTCAAAAGTAAAACACGCACAAAATACATGGACGAGTGGGGAAAAAAATGCTTACACTCTTCCCAGGTAAAAAAATAAAATCCTAGAAATCCAGCAAAGTTGCTGGGGGTCTCAAAAGGTAAGGGAAATTAGCACATTTGGAGAATTCTCCCTAACATGGGCATCAGCTGTGTGCCCTCCCTGTGAACTCAGCAGCTGTTGCTAGTTGACCAGATGTCTGAGCTCATTGCTACCTTGCCTTGAATCACTACATGACAGCCCCCGGCTCGTCAATGTCAAGATTTTTGCTAAGAAGTCTAGACAGTATGTTCTCTTCTACCGAACCTTCAAAGAGCTGCTAAGAGGTAATTATTTCATTATTTCAGCATGATTTTGCAAAAGTCCACCATCTTAGAAATTGCCTGACTATGCCTGGTTATCACAAAATGGTGGACCAACCTATTCTTGATCAGAACTTGGTGCCTGCTCAGATTTGAATCTCGATTTTTAGTAACTATGATATGCATATACTACTTCACATACTCTATAGCGCAAGACCTTCTGACCCCAAAAAATACATGTAACCCTTACAAATGTGTTTTCTTGCCCTCTTAAGCCCTATAAGTTCGATTTTGGAGCTATTGATGTCACAATCTTAACCCCTGGCCAGGATACTTGGGGCCTCTGGCCCACGGCATTTCAACAAAGCCCCAAGGGCCCAATCATGCCCCTCTCGGGTGCCCTGGAGCCAGCACTGGCGCCGCTGGTGCCAGGCTCATACGGCAGGTGTAGTTTCCATTGGGCAGTGGACCAACATGGCTGCCCCCACAAGGATCAACGTGGAACTGCAGCATGCAGTCTAGCATCCAGGGCGTGGCCCGCCCCGAAGGCACCTGGGATACCTGCTCGCTATTTAAACCACGCCCGACTGGAGGCACGTGCTTTGCGTTATTCTGCTCTTGCAGCGTGACGCTCACCGGGTCCTGCTCAGCATCTTTCGGCCTGCATGGGTGAGAGAAGAACCACGTTATTCATCCTTACCTGCTCAGCATCCAGCTCCTCAATCAATCCGGAGTCTTCCCTGGAATTCGTTATCTTCATCCAGCGACATCCTAAGGAAAAGAGACGAGAAGAAGACAATTAGTAAGTGACTATTCATCCGCTCCATCACCTCTAGGCTTCACTTACTTACCAAAACCTCCTGGAAGTCTACCGCAGTACAGATACTGTCCATCCGGTGTCTTGTTCCATTCGGCCACAATCTACCAGGAGTCTTCGGCGACCTGCAAGGAACAACAGCACAGGTTAGCCCACATCAAAGGACGCTCACAGCGCCGCGCCTTACGCTTACTTTTCCTCCTCAAGCTTAGCCCTCCACATCAGCTCGACGTCTCCATCCGTTCCGCAACTGCAAGAAAGAAGGCAAAGGTTATTCGGGGCAACCACAATTACGGACATTCATTCTTTTTTTTTTCATAACAACCTTTTATTGGCATATTCAAGAGCATTACATTAATCATAACAGCAGCTATGGTGAAGCGTACAATAGTATGTGAAAGCAGCAAAGTTTGCCGGGGGAGCCGGAGTGAGGGGCCTCAAAATGCAGGAAGAAGCATTATTGTCCATGGACCATCCTGTCCTCGGATGCCAAGTGGGATACATGGGATGTGGCATGATGGGTCGCTATGGTGTGGGGTTGTGGTTCAGTAGAGCGGGCTGCCCTGGAGCCATCTGGTTAGCGGGGGCCTCCTGGTGAGGGCCGGGAATTTAGCAGCATAGTCTATGAACGGGTCCCATATGTTCAGGGTTCTATATAGGAAGCCCGTTCGGATCGCTGTGATTTTTTCAGCCACGGCTATGTCCCAACATTTTGCCCACCAGAGGGCCACTGAAGGGCCTTCTTTATTTTTCAATACCCGGGCCATTGCTATTTTTGCTGCCAAGAGTAGATGTGTACATAGCCTGGGGATGTGGCCCGAGACTGGAAATGTACCCCCACCCGTGTCACCCAGGAGAATGATTCCGGGATCCCATGGGATGGAAAGGCCTGTGATTGCCTTGATGTGTTTGAGTATCTCTTTCCAGTACTTTTCAGCTTTCAGGCATGACCATGTCATGTGGAATAATGAGCCGGGGTTTGGGCATTCTCGCCAATAAGTACTGGGTATGGATGATTGGCCTTGTTAATTTGTGCTGGTGTCGTATAGTACCTGTAGCATAGCTTATAGCCCCCTTCTCTGTCCGTGATGCATTGCGAGCTTTTTAGAAGTCTGGCCCAGATCTTTCCCCAATCTTCGACTGCAATCTCCTTTCCCAGATCCTTTTCCCATTCAAGCATATACCTTTCTTTTTTAGAGGGGTCTGCTCTGTCTAGGAGTCGGTAAAGGGTTGCGATCCTGCCTTTGTTGGTAGGGGATGTTAAGAAACGTTCCAGTGCTGTTCATTCTCTGGAGCACTTCTCCCTGATTGCTCTATGGGACAGCCAATGGCGGATTTGGGCATAATGGAACCTTTCCCGTTCCCCCCACCCCAAATTTTACTTTGCACCTTTCAAGTGAGATGGGCGCACCAGCCTCCAAGAAGTCGCCAGTCGTCCGTAGACCTCCCACTATCCAGGGTTGAAAGCTGCGCGTAGACAGGCCTGGGGAGAAATCAGGGTTATTCCAGATGGGAGTTAGGAGGCCCTATGGCACCGCGAGTGCCCCACTTACGGGCCGCTTCTTTACAGCAGCGGAATGTTGTCGTTGCCAGTAGGGGTCCACTGTTTGCCTGAGGTTTTATTGTTGGTAGGTGTGGTAGGACGGAGAGCGATACCGGGCACCAAGCCTCCTCGGGTTGTATCCATTTCCGTCTGTCTGCCTCCTGGACCCAAGTGAAGGCGTGAGATAGCTGTGCAGCTAGGGTATACCTTGTTAGATCCGGTACTCCCAGACCTCCCTGTGGTATGCCCCTCAACATTATTCGTTTGAATATGCAAGGTTTCACCCCCTCCCCAATACGAATTTTTGGATTTGTTTTTGCAAGGATACTAGGGCCGGACCCCGTATGCGGATGGGGAGTGCTGTGGAATGGTACAACCATCTGGGAATTAGGTTCATTTTGATGGCAGTGATCCTACCAAACCAGGAAATTTCCTGGGGCTTCCACCTTTTGAGATCATTATGGAGATCTCTGATCAGTTGCGGGAAGTTACTCGAATACAGACGTAATGGGTCCTTGGGGATGTGTACCCCGAGATATTTGATTGGGCCTGTGGACCATAGGATTGGCATTAGGGGGCTGAGAGTGTCTTTTTCTTGTGCAGAGAGATTAACCGCCAAGGCTGTGGACTTGGATAGGTTTACCGAGAACCCTGACAGGGCCCCGAATTCTGAGATCTCCTCCCAGAGAGCTTTCAGGTACGATGTCAGGTTAGTTGCTGTTATTAAGACATCGTCTGCGTATAGCGCTATTTTATATTTGTGGCCCCCCACCATTAGCCCATTTATGATAGGGTTTTGTCCGATTCTTGCGGCAAAGGGCTCCATAGACAGAGCAAAGATTAAGGGTGAGAGTGGGCAACCCTGTCTAGTGCCCCTAGTTATGTAGAATTGGTTACATCTGGCCTCATTGACTCGCAGCTGTCTGGTGGGGAATTGATAGTTGGCCATTACCCAAGTGATGAAATTCGGACCAAAGCCCAAGTGCTCCAGGACTGCCCGAATGTACACCCAGTCTACCAGATCAAAGGCTTTGTGTGCATCCAGTGAAATGGCGGCCATTCCTACCTTTAGTTTGTGGGCACTTTCGATGATGTTTATCGTCCTTCTGATGTTATCACGAGTTCCCCTCCCCGGGATGAACCCTGTTTGGTCTTGATCAATTAGAATTGGTAGTGCTGGTCCCAACCTGCTGGCCAGTACCTTGGCAAAGATCTTCCCGTCATTGTTTAGCAGTGAGATAGGTCGATAAGAGGCTGCTAGCTCGGGGTCTCTTCCAGGTTTATGTAGCAGTACATTAAGTGATTCTGCCATGGATCCGGTTACTGATTTTGAGTCAGTGAAGGAGTTAAATAGGGCTGTCATCTGGGGGGCTAGGATTCTAGCAAACTTTTTATAGAAGTTTGCAGATAGGCTGTCAGGGCCCGGGGCGGCGGGTTTGAGAGACTTAATTGTGTCTATGATTTCTTCGGTGGAGATGGGCGATTCTAGGGAGTCGAGTTGGGATGTGTCTCGAGGGGGGAAGTGTACTTGGATATTGTGGCAAATTGTCCAGTGCCGTGGGGTTCCGGGACACGATTGATTTATGGTGGTTCAGCAGCTCTTCCATTTTTTCTGATTCCGAGTAGAGCAATTTTCCATCTTTCCCTCTTAGTTTCAGAATATTGTTTCGGCTACGGAGTTTTTTCAGTTTCTGCACAAACACTTTATTCGCCTTGTTCCCCTTGCTGTAATAAAATTGCTTTGTGAATGCTAAGGCTTTTGCTGTGCGATCGGCACAATGCATTTCCAGTGCTATTTTGGCTTTCCTCAGGGCTCTGTCTGTTTTCCTGGAGCTGCGTTGCTTCAGTTCATCCTCTAGGTGTTTTACCCTTCCCTCTAGTTTAGCTGCCATAATGTTCGAGAACCTTCTCTGTTCCGCACCAGCGCTAATTAGTGTTCCTCGGACGACTGTTTTCATGGCGTCCCAAATGATGTTGATGGGTGAGTTCTCTATTGTATTTTCTTTGAAGTAGTTAAGGAGCGTTTGTTCAGTTTCCAGCCGGATGCATTCGTCTAATAGTAGTGCATCGTTAAGTTTCCAGTGCCTTTGAACAGGATGTTTTCTGCGTGAGATGGCTAGTTTAGCGGATACTTGGCGCGTGGTCCGATATCATGCAAGTGTGGATTCTGCATTGTTAAGGCAGGGGAACAGAACACCAGACATTAGTATGAGATCTATTCTTGAAAAGCCTTTATGCAGGCAGGAGTAGTGCGTGTAGTCTCTTACAGTGCCGTTGAATAGTCTCCATACAGCTACGGATTTCGTTTCTCTGAGCAGTTTGGCTATTGAAAGCGCTTGTGCAAAGTCTGTGTTCGTGGGGGGTAAGGTTTTATCCACTTGGGGATTTGGCATGCAGTTGAAATCTCCGCTCATGATTAGGTGACCTTCGCAAAAAGCTGTAATGGTCGGAATTAAGTTTGTGATGAAGTTGGCTTGGGACGTGTTTGGGCCATATATTGAGGCTATGGTGATGGGAAGTTCTTCGAATAGGCCCTTCAGAAGTAGGAATCGGCCCTCCGGATCTTTTATAGTGATTTTCGACAGTGGGACCCTGTCACTCAGTAGGATTGCCACTCCTCTTTTTCTGTCCAGAGGAAGCGAAGTATGCACTGTTTTTATACCTACTGAATCTCGCCCTGGTTTCATCTTCCTGCAGTAGATGAGTTTCTTGGAGGAGAACGATATCTCCTGGTCATGGTCCTAATCTGTGCTCTACTGACTTAGGCTTTCTTGGCGAGTTCAGGCCCTGGGCGTTCCACGAGAGTATTACTATTTCACTAGCCTCATGATTCGGTCTGTAATATCACCAGGGGACCGACAAACTGCTGTAAGAGATCGGTTGCTGCGTTGTTCTGGTGGAAGCCTAGCTGCTGTCATGATGTACTGCTGAGTTGAGTGTGAAGCCGGACCCCATCCTTGGATTGGGTGCTCTGATAGCCTATGTCCCCCCTACCCCCCAACTTGAACTGGTAGTAGAACTATTGTCCTGCTGCCACTGGGGAACTGGTGGCATCAAAGCGCAAAGCGTTGGCCGATGAACTGAACGATGTTGGAGCTCAAACATTGCTCCCGCACTGTTAGCGTACTTGTAAGCAAGTGTTTCTGAGGGTTTCATTGATGCATGAATTCCGAATTATTCTAAGCGATGAAATACTCCTTCTCAGAAAACAGGGTACCCGCAAAGGGGGGGGGGGCCAGCCCGAGCCTAGCGGATCAGGACTCTACTGAAATCATGCTGGCTGATCACCCCGGATTGCTGATTTTCTTAAGGGAACACCGCGGCCTGCGCCTTCTGCCGGTTTTTTACCAGTCGCCTATGGGGGATTTGCCCCCAGGGGGGCGTATTGGTTCTTCTGATTCCGACTCCCCATCCGATCTTCTAAGGCCCATGAATTTATCTGCTTCCTTTGGAGTGTGAATTTGCTTCAGGGCCCCTTCCCATTTGAATTTCACTGAGGTCGGGAATCCCCATTGGTATGGGATTTTGTTTCTCGTAACCATTCCGTTAGCGGGCGCATAATTTTTCGCTTATGAAGGGTAGCGGCAGCCAAGTCCTGGTATAGCGAAATTGTGGACCCGGAAGGTGATCTGTTGCATTTGCCTCGCCTCACGCACGATTTCCTCCTTCATACGGAAAAAATGAATTCTGGCCAGAACGTCCGGAGGGAACGCAGATTCTCGCCTCGGGGATGCTCTGTGCACCCAGTCCAATTCCAGAGGTGCGGTATCCGGGAGTGTGATGATGAATCTGAAAAAGTCAGAGACGTAGTTTTTCAATTCCGCGTCTGGAATCGTGGATGGGATCCCTCGCAATCGAATGTTATTCCTCCGAGAGCGGTTTTCCACGTCCTCCTGTTTTGCCTCCAGAAGGTTGCACCTTGCCTCCAGGGCAGTGATTCTGTCTCTGTCCTGTTCGTCTTCAAATCTCTGGTTACAGACCTCAGATTCAAGCTCAGCTGTTCGGCGTTCGACCTCTCCCACCCGATTTTCCAAAAAATAGGTTTTTGTTGTGACGTCTTCTGTGCTTTTTTTGAATTTCCTTGGTCAAGGCCTAGAGTAGGTCTTGTAGGTCAGCCTTGGTGACTGACTGGGAGGGGCAGTGGGCTGGAACCGAAGCTGTAGACATGGGGTTGCTGGAGGCGCCTTCCGGCGGGTCCCCCTTCTTGGATTTTTCATTTGCAGTATTAGATAATAGGGAGACAATGTCCGTCTGTTTGGGCACCTTGCTGCTTCTCGACATTTTGGTGCTTTTGGGTCACAGAGGCAAGGCTATCTATGTGGAATATTAGATATTCAGCCCTGGGGGGGGGGCGAGTTCAGGATTCCACTTTGGGTGTTTTTGCCTGCCAGGCACGTCCCAGGGAGCTCTGCTATTGAGGCGGGGTTGGGCTGTAGTGGGTTAACCAGTAGTCCTTTGCTAAATATAGGGAGCTTCGGTGGATTAGCTGATGGATCCTAGTGGTATATAGAAGTGCAGCGGGTCGCCGGGGTGAAGAGCTTTGAGAGAGAACCCGGGGCCCAGGCAGGACGCCTAACCCACAGCGTTCCGTGGTGTTGTAATGTGAGGTCCCAGATGTAGTGAGGAGAGAGTCCGCACCAGATGGAAATCCCCCTGAAACTCCCTACTCCTCACCTTAGGGTAATTGGTTTGGCGTGCTCCTCAGAAGGCAGGGGGATTCTGCATGCTCCCGTACGACCCCAGACGTTCAGGTCCGGTATGTTGATCCAGGCGTACTGCGGACCAATGGAGAGTGGGCCGCCGGTGAGTCGCCGTGGCCTGGTGGGCCGTAGAGGTGCGTGAGACCCAGCTGTGACACCACCATACACCGGAGAAGCCGCCGGTGCGGTATGGTGGGCTCCTCCACCCGCGGCTGGGATCCGGGTGGGCGGCAGAGCCGCTGACTGCAGAGCAGTCGCCAGGGAAGAGAAGCTGCAAGCTGCCAATCGAGGCCACTGGGTGGCTGCACCCCCCCGCACAGCTCCTCCCTCAGGGGTGCCCGCTCCAGCTCGGCCGAGTCTCGGGGAATGGAGCGTGAGCTAGTCCCCGCGTAATATGGGGAGAAGGAGGTGCGGCATCAGCGGGCATCCAAGTTGGGATCGAGATGGGCTCCGGTAGCAGCGGCGGCGATCTCCGCTGGCATTCCACTTATGCCGCCTTGGTGTCTGGAGCTGATCAAGGCAAGTGGGTTAAGCTGTGGTCGCCTACAGTAGGGTGCGATGCTGGAGAAGCCAGTGCGGGGTGGAGAGCTGAGGATATCAGGCAATCCAGTTTGCTGTAGCACGCCTGCCCCTCCCCCTTATGAAGGTATCCCTCTGCTGGTGCTCCGCGGCCGCCATCTTCGTTTTTAGCGAGACCCGGGGGAAAAAGCGCAGAAACTTTGTAATTCGGCCGCGGACTGGGAAACCGCTCGTCTAGCAGCCGCAGGGTGACTTCATGCGTGAGGCATTCCGCTGTTGCCTCGTAACGGGGTCTGGTGGTGGCAGAGTTGATGATGGCGCGATGAACCACACGGGAGCTCCTACGAAGCCATGCCACTCGCGGCGGCGCCATGCCACTCGCGGCGGCGCCATGCCACTCGCGGCGGCGCCATGCCACTCGCGGCGGCGCCATGCCACGCCCCCCGGACATTCATTCTTAATTATCAAACTTAAGTGTGGAGTCGCAGCCGGTCTGTACTCCAGGGCCACGCAAGTGAAGTAACTCGGCGGATCGGTGCCCAGCGAAGACGCACCGCTGCCCAACATGGCAGAACGGAGAGCGCACCTTAACGAAAACCAAGGTGAGAAGGGCTCCCAGGGAGGCATCACCAGGGAAGCACGGGGAAGGTGGGCTCCGAGAGAGAGAGAGAGAGAGAGAGAGAGAGAGAGAGAGAGAGAGAGAGAGAGAGAGAGAGAGAATGTTGTAGCTAAACCGAACTCCTGTTTTCCAGAACTGGCTCTCAGCAGCGCGAGCCCCAGAGAAGGTGCAGCGGCCCCAGAAGCGTTCCAGACCAGTCGGGTGGCGTCCCTGTGGATACAAGGTGAGCGTTACATTGATCATCCTGACAAGTTATTTGCATTCGTTTGAGGGGATGGGGTCTATCTCCTGTACATTCAGTTCGAGGGGGGGGTAATCAAAATATTTCCTGCCTGCACAGTTCAACCAGAGGTGGATTTAACAGCCAGACAAGGGACAAATGCCCATGGGACATCCCTGCTCTGCCTTTCTCCCCTCAAAGTCAGTCAGGGCTGGACAGGTGCTTGTCTCAGATGCAGACTAGTGATAGGAAAAGGCATTTTTTTCTTTAAATTATATATGCTTTTAATAAGCTATTTAAGTGTGATTGTTGCATGATTAAAAATTATGGGGGAACAGTACAAGCTGTGTGAAGCAATGATTTTGTTATGCATTTCATTTCACTTTGCATCTGTATTGGATTTTTTGTAAGTTCTAATTAATTAGCATTCTAGAGATTGTAGGCTACCAATCGGGACGGAGGAAAATAGAGCTACAATCAAATCATTTTACTGATACTTTTTCCACTCCAGAGGACTTGGAAAATTACCACCTATGATTGTGGCTTTATTGGTAAAAGCAAGCAGATTCCAAATTGTTACTTGTGGGAGAGACTTACACTTTTCCAGACATATAGTGTAAAAGTGAAATGAAAATCCAATTTTGCCTATGTTTTGCTATTTACTTTTCCAGAAACAATTCAAATTCCCTATGCAGGCCCTGTTGCAAAGAAGTGCAAACGGGAGCAGTTCCCTCTATGCAATTTAGGATTCAAAACAAAAATGTCCACAATACTCTTTTTCATCAACCCAGTTGTACAATGATAAACACATTTTGGCTTATTCATGGAATTATTTGCGCCGAAAAACGTGGATTTGTGCGCCATTCTGCCCGCAAATCCCTGTTTAACAAATGGGGATTTGTGGGCATAATGGCGCCAAATCCCCGTTTTTCGGCGCAAATAATTCCATGAATCAGCCCCATTGTCGGGTTGGTTTATCATATGACTTGTGCATTTTTAAAGTTATCTGTATAAAAATGTGTCTTATTTTTATGGTTTATTACAAACCTTTACAAAAGAAGTTAGCAAAGCAAGAAAAGAAACAAAATAAATGGAAAAAGAAAAGTAAAGAGAAAAATCGAAAACAGAAATGTACAATAATAAATAACTTTCATTTTTATGGCTTTCAATCATTGGTATAAAAGTATGCAATTCATAACAATAAAAAAGTTTTTCTATAAATCATCCCTATCACTTAAAATCTCTTTTATACACAGAGTAGCAGCTATGGTAGGCAGGGTATAAATACCATTTCAAATTCTGTAAAAAAAGTAATTTGTGTGCAAAGACTCAGAATTGTAATATTTTAGGTATTTAAAACCAAACTTCAATACATATTTGTACCAACTTGAGCTAGGAACATGTGTGGCCAAGTACCTAAATTGCAGACTAGGCTCAAATTCAGGCTTTACCACGTAACCAAAGTGTGTAATCCTGGCCAAATCATTTAATCTCACTTTGTGTTGTCTTGCCACAATTAGGAGCCCCTAAGAAGTGATTCAATTTGCAGTATGGTTTAATAGATGGGCACTGCAGGGGTCAGGGCCTGACAAGGAGACATAAACACATCTTTCTTTGGAAAATACAAGGCAACATTTATTGATAAAAATTGTGACATTTAAACATGTCAAATAAGAAGTCATCATGGACAATTGCATATTATAAACAGTATGTACCAGACAGTGATGTATAGGGCGTGGCAGGGGAGTGGCGGCCCCGCCTCCTCGCCACATCCAACCGGGAGTGATTCGAAGAGGCCGGAAACCGCTCAACCTGCGCTGTCTACCTCCTGATCCCACTCTCACCTGAATGCTAGCACTCCCACACACCCTTAATTCAATTACAATTAGCTGCAAGATTGCAACAAAAAATACAATGTTGCGCTTCAAAATGTCATTTGTAAGAAACAAAATATCCTTTTCCTTGCTTCAATATTTATCGAGGGGGAAAGGGGGCTGTCTTTCACAACAAAAAGGCTGGACCACACGCACCTCCTACGTAGCCTCCTGGGAGTAGCCACAGTATTCACGGAGGTATTGTTGAGCGCACACTATATTAGATGGAATAAGGACTGGGGGCCTCTTTGCTCAGCCCCTGCAGAGAAGGAGGTGGCATCATCCTCGATTCACCCCAGCCAGGCCAAGAAGACATGCTGTGGGAAGGGTGGGGTAGGTGGGAGTGATTGTAAATTGGAATGCTAGTCAGGGGGACCTGATGGAAGGTGACAGATGGTGATATTGCCACACTATTTATTCTGCTTCTCTTTTGCTCTGTACTGTTTTTTTTATATCTCAATTATAGCATTATGTTGAAAAAAGGTACAACACGTGTCTTAGAGCATGGTTAATTTGGATTCATCGCTCAGACACTTGTTAAGGGTTCTGCAGTATACAGCTTTCATTGTTCATGCTTTGGCAATAGTTTTCCTTATGGAGATGGGGGAGTGTATGGAAGATGAAGTGAGTAGCCAGTGGAAGGTCAAAGTAGTGTGGGAGCTTATGGAATGAAACACAGGAGCAAATGGAAGAAGAGATCGAAATAATGTGGAAGGGGTACTACTGCAGAGCCTGTGATTTTGTATGGATGAGCAGGTGGAAGGCGAGGGCAGATTTCCCATTTGAACAAATTGAGAGAACCTTGGAAAAATCACCTCATGTCACCAAACCATGGTGAGATGAACAGGCTGTTTCCAGCCAGAGTCATACCCCTAAACATACAGCTCCAATAGTAGAAAAAGACATCTTAAAAAACAGATAACATTTGTTGCACTCATGACTGCAAATAACTGCTCCCACCATAAGCCCCACACCCATGCCTCACCTACATGGCACCATCTGTCAGCCTTGCCCAAGAATCCATTTGCCTTCAATCTGCCCAGGAGTGCAATCCTAACAAACATTTAATAGACATTCAAGCAGTCTTGCGGGTAAATGTGTCAACCCTGGTCCTAACAACCTGGGTTTGAATCCAGGCTTCTGTACCTTATAATGAAGTCTAGCAGACTAAACCAGATTACGGGCAAATTGATTTTTCAGATCCAGGAAAACATTTTTTGCCGGATCATGGATTTGAAAAAAGTTGGACCCTCCTGATCACAAACCTGGCCCACCTAGATAAAAATTCCTGGAGCTGGGCCTGCCGAAATGTAAGGTTGTGAATGCTGGAATGCTACATATGTTTTGGAAATGTGCTGTCATAGGGATGTTCTTGCGGGACCGGGGGAGGAGGGGGGGGCTGACATTGCACAAAAACTGTCCAAAGGGCAAATCGAATTAGACATCCAATCCCCGGAGGCATGCATACTGGGGCTCTTCCCGAAGAGCAAGAAAAGGAAAGCGCTTGTGAAACTGAAAGAGCTAGCATATGTACTGGCTAAAAGCTGCATAGCAATGGAATGGAAATCTGAGACTATCCGCTTGTGGAGGGTTGGTGGCGGGACTTGTAAAAACAGTCAATAGCAGAGACGGTGGGTGGGGGTGGGGTGAGGTGAGGTGGGGGGAAATGGGGAAACAGACGATCAGTCGCCAAAATCAAGACCCTGGGGAGGACACGTTACAATGGACAGAGTTTATGGTAACCCTATTCAGAACAGGAACGGGAAAAGACGAGGAAGAGTCACATGAAGGCCGTTAGGATAATAATGGGAGGTGTGCAAGACAAGAGACGAAGAATAAACGGGACACTACAATCTGGCTAGTTAGGGAGTGGCAGGTGGGAGGGGGGAGTTTATGTTTAGAAATAGGTGTTGCATGGAATTGACAGTGGTACTGGACAAAGATCCTTTATACACTTGTGGAATGTAAACACCTATATGTCGTTACAAAATGGAAATAAAAATATTTAACATAATGAAATCTCACTGGAAAAAAATGGTTCACACTCCACTGCCAAGTGATGAAGAAAACAAAACGGAAACTGGAGCAGGAAAGGAGGAAAAACTATGACCAAGACAATAATATAGTACCAAAGACAGATCAGATCAGATAATAGAAAGCAGAAATTCTAAAAGCGAAAAAGAATTTCTACAATGAACGGATCACAAACACCAGCAACACCCAGAAATAATTGTTCAACATCATAAACAACATGAGGAACCCACCTGTATACAATAACACACCAGTGTTCACACAAAAACTATGCAAGGACCTTGCTGACCACATCAAGAATAAAATCACCAACCTACAACAAATCATACAAATCAAGTCAACCTATCCGACCAACCAACCCCCGACCCACGAGCCTAGACTGAACCACTTCACCCAAATCTCTAGAGAGAAATTCATCAGCCTGGTTAACAAAAGCAACAGGGCAGGCTCCCTAGCTGACCCCTGCCCTCCAGCCATCTACAAATCCATCCTTGCTCAAAGAACACCAGCCGAACACTACCTCAACCTCTTCAACCTGTCACTTTCAACAGGGACAATGCAACAGGCCTTCAAATCGGACATCAAACCGCTACTTTGGCACTTTATAAGCAACATAACATACTTAAAGCTACATCAGGAAACATCGAAGACCTCTCAAACAACAGACCCATCGCAAACATTCCATAACTGGCAAAACTTAGAGACCTATGTTTATGAACAAATAATGGAATATGTCAAAAATAAACTATTAGACCAGGCACAAATAGGCTTTTGACCCATGACAGGAACGCAAACACTACTTTCAATATGGGATGATCTAAAGACCAATTCAGACTCCAACACAAACTCAGCACTGATACTACTCGATCTCTCAGTAGCCTTTGACACAACACCCTCTTCAAAAGACTAGGAGAATTTGGGATCGGCAGCAGCACTCTTTTGGATAAAATCTAGAACCATTCAAATCTGCACCTCAGACCACCACATGTTGAGTCCCACAGGGCTCTCTGCTATTCCTATTATTGCTCAACATCTACATAACGCCCATAATCAGCCTCATCTAAAAACACGGTCTCACCTGCTCCAATTACGCAGATAACACAAATCATATACAAAAACAATGCAAGTTGAAGAAGACGAGCCCAAACTAACAGACTGTCTCAAAGAACTTTACCAATGGGTGTGCGCCAATAACCTGAAAATTAACCCAGACAAAATGGAAATCATGATCGCGTTCAACAACCGGGGACACGACTAGGACATACCATGGACCACAGAACTGGGAACCCCCCCCTCCTTGAACCACCCAAAGTAGTCAAAAACCTCAGAATCCTAAAGGACAACGAGCTAACACTAGAACCACAAGTCAATGTGATAATAAATGCTTCCTTCCTCTGCACTCAAAAAGATACGACCCATCTTTTCCTTCATGCACAGAACTCTTGCCACTATCTCCCTTATGTCAAGAATAGACTACGCCAACAGCATATTCCTTGAAATGCCAGAATACCTGCTGAGGAAACTTAAACTTTCCTGTAGAGACTGTAGAGAAGGAGCCAAGTACCCCCACCTCAATCACCTCGCCCATATTGCCTATATGTACCAATATATATATATATATATATATATATATATATATATCAGAGCATGAGACAAGTACAGAGCCATTTAAATTACAGATACTGTCATGATTTACAAATGTTACGAACGAGCTAAGGCAGGTGTGCCACAGATTAGACCACTTCACTCACTGTGCATGCGGTGAATACGAAGTACACGCTTGTACATACGGCAAAGGCTAGTGTCAAAAGACAAAGTTAAGACATCTGCTGTAGCCGATATATTGCCATTAATGAATAGCGCTTGTGGTTTCGGCTAAGAAGCAAGCGCAGAGTTCCTAACCACATAATAGCAGCCTCTTGTCTTCAACGGCTTAATGCCTTGAAAATACACAATGATAGTAATAAGCTATGGATGTTCTTTGAGCAAAAAATATGCATTCACACACAATGCTAGCATGGCTTTCAAAAGACAGAATCAGGCACTAACTGTAAAACTCACAGGCACTTGCCGTTAGGGACAGCTAAAGGTGAACAGTTCTTTCCCCTTTCAAACAAGGGAGAAAGCCAACCACAAGTAACAGTTTCCTGTTTTGAGATAAGCTCGTAGAAGTTCAAAGATGCTTCTGCGCTGATGAAAAGTCAAAGGCAGAAAACACAATACCAAAATAGAAAATACACGGAGAGTGGCTGAAGACAAGTGTAGCTGTTTCCCTCTGAAGAAAGGCATTCACTAGAATGAGGCCTTAAAGGGGTCAACGAGCGAATGACATGCTTTGCTCTTGTCCCTACAGGGAGCACATTCACTGTAAGGTAAAATATCCAAGAGACAGAGACGGTGCCTGTCGATTGAATTTTCACATAGGTAAATCATGTGTGCAATGCAAACCGAAGCACAATAGCATATTCGACTCTAGACTTTCTCTCAAGATCGAGGAAGTAACGCACATAGTACATGTAGGCTAAGTCACAGGTGTTAATATAAAAGCACAACAGACTAAGGCTAGAGAGATTCCGCAGCAGGCAGACCACGAGGTCGTGGGGGTTGGGAAGAGCAGTCGACAGCAGGTTGGAGCAGCAAGCCCAGGAAACCGTGAGTTTCAGGTGTGTTGGTTGAACCTCTCTTGAATTTGTTAGACTGACGGCGTGTTTTATTATGTCACTCCACTCCTGATCATACCATAGTATAGCTTAGACTAACAGAACATGAACTCCAGGATTGCTCAAGCTGGTGTTTCAGAATGATGAATTGTACTATCGTTGTTAAATGCGAATCATGTTTATAGCTTATGCGACAATGCAGGTTCTCTCACATTATGCTACGTTTTTACTGCGTTATCATTGCAGGTGTAATGATCATCAAATCTGGTAGAGATCAGAAATGATATTAAATATACCGACTTGCTACCTTCAAGTGTCAGCTTCATATTTTTGAGTAATGCTTCAAAATGAGGTCTCTCTGAGTCAAAACGAACTACACAATATTCTCTGGCTGAATTTTGGTCAATTATGACAAGAGGTGCAAACACTCAGGGAAACTGTCAAAGCGCTAGGCCGGAACCCATGAGGCGCCTCTCATCATAACATAAGACTTTTGATTCTGTGCCCACACCACACAGCCCTACATAGGGTCGAGGAGGGCAGGCAGGGAATCGCGCCCTAAGGGGCAATTAAGTCAGATGGCACCCCAATAAGATGCAACGTCTTAAAGATGACCAGAGCATTACTACCATTTAAATAACCTCATGTCCCAGTCACTGGAGAAGGACAGGGCAGACTTTTTTTCCTTTCTAAAAGGTTTTTCTTTTTAAATTTAGAGGTGAGAGTGCATACAGGAGATGGCGCACAATGAAATCAATATTCCCATCCATTGCAGAATGGCTGCATGTTTGGCTGATAGCTTCCCAGTGTCATGCAGTGAACACACATTTTACAGTAGCAGTGGTACAACTTGGTGATTACCAGCAGAATCACTCTTTACTTACTTAAAGACCCCAGGTAACGGGACAAATAATGTATATGCAACTCTCCTAGTGAGAGGAGACTTAGACACCATTCAGTATCGCCCATATCAGTATCCCGAATTAGCTCTTATACATACAAATCAGGTCAACTGGTTTGGAGGTAATCTAGTTTACCCACAAACAGGTGCAAGGCACGGCCCACTAGCTACACCCAATCTGTCGCTAGAATTCTTAGCTCAGTTTCATCCAAACCGTGGCAGTCCATTCTTGCAAGCAGACTACCAGTCGTTAGCCACCCACTTTGACACAGTGCCAAACATATATGCCCTAGCTATGTTTCTTCCATCTGGCTACACACCGCCTCTAGCGTGCTGTGACAGCTGGATCTCAATCTATAGCTGGCTTTATTCACAGCTGATAGGCACGCCGTCCATCACATCACTAGCACTGATACTAGCTGACATCATGGGGACACAAGGCACGGCCGCAGCCATGAATCTAGGCCTGTCTATAGCATCTAACAATTATCAAATGGTTGAGAGCATAATCCTACCCTTATTAAAAAGGAGAGCCTGCAAGGTTAGAAGTCCACAGAAAATTGTCCCAATTAAATGAGCAAGAAAAAAGGGAGCAATTTGGAGACATAGTGACATCCACCTATCAATCATTGGGCAGGGATCACTTGGGCCGAAGACCAGCAGACACACATAAAAAGGGTAACAAGGATCTTAAGCCAGATAAGGAGACACACGATGAAGGGAGATCCTCGAAAGGACGGTGCTCATTCCAGGGTAGAAAGGGCAATAAGCCACAGAGGTGGCAATTGTCACCCATAGAGGAAGATAGATATCCAGAGCATGGGCATAAAAATGAGAAATCTGCAGGAGATAGGCAGAGCCCACAGTGGCAAGGTAACCACAGGGGTAGACGGTACTGGGGTAAGACCGGAGGCCAGTCACATTTTAGACCTACCGATTATGATTTTAGAGACAGGAAACACATGAAAATTCCCCAGAAGTACAACTTTGATGAGAGCCCATCTCCTTCCCAAGAGGCACGAACACCAGACCGTTCTAAGGCCAAGGGGAAGGAAGTGAAGGTTGAGAAAAAACACACGGCAGCACTACAGGTTTCACAGAATGCAGAGTCCACGCACTCATCGCAGAGTCCACAAAACTAAGCCCCGTTTTAAAACCTGATGGTACCTACCGTTTTATTGTACATTTTTGAATTTTGAATGCACATTGTAAGACAGAGGCCGTCCAGAACCAACATAGTTCTGGATTGCTAGCTAACTTACACAGATGCAAATATAAAACCAACCTTGATCTAGACAATGGGTATTTCACACAACCTTTAAGTGTACAAAGCCAGAAATACCCTACATTCACTTTTAAGGGAACTTTTTTCCAGTTCACTAGAATAATGCAGGGTTATAAAAATTCACCTACCACATTCTCAAGCAGAATACAGAGTTTACTTGCAGACATTCCTAATTGTTGGCAGTATGTAGAAGATATATACATCACCCATGAGAATCTCAGTGAAAATGCAAAAGCATTACACACTAGATGGATTCAATGGTCAGCATCTCAACATGCTCCAGATGTAAAGTACCATTATAAGGCAGAATTGCAAAGACTGAGTGGATTGAGTTGGACAATGGACACAGAGCCAGACATCTCATGGCCTGACATACCATTGTTTGATTTTTTCCAGGTGATTTACTCAGTTGTGTGCTCTTTGGCATATTTATCTGCCAATGCATTGCCAGTGCTATGAATGTACCCCTTGGTATGTGCGCTTGTGTGCATTACCCATAGTATAGTGTTATAAGCCCTGACAATGTAATCTGAATTTGAGACTACTAGAGTATGCTTCCCTGAATCTGCTTGGCGCAATGCAAGTAGTAGCAAGTGTGGGTCAGCTATCACAGCAGTGGGGACACGCTCTCAGTATGTTTACGCATGCGCAGCAGTCGTAGGATACTTCACACATGAAGAATTTATACATACTGATATTGCAACCAAGCACCTGGGAGACATGTCTGCCCAGATTGCTGAATTGCATGGGCTATTTCTTGCATTGCGCCAAGCAGATTCAGGGAAGCACACTCTAGTAGTCTCAAATTCAGATTACATTGTCGGGGCTTATGACACTGACTTGCATTGGTGGATACAAAATTACTTCAAAGACATTAGGCATAAAACTATTGCTTCCAGGCAGCTCTGGAAGCAGGTTTGGGATCTTAAACAGACTTGCCCTTTACTATGGGTAATGCACACAAGAGCACATACCAAGGGGTACATTCATAGAACTGGCAATGCATTGGCAGATAAATATGCCAAAGAGCACACAGTGAGAAAAACAACAGCAGTCATAACTCACTCAGCGACTACAATGGATGAGGAAATAAAAGAGGCTTGTTTAGGTATTGTACCTAGGCCAAAAGTTTTCCCCAGTAATTATATGTATGCCATTGAAGATAATACAGCAATAATCACAATCTCTATGAAAAAAGGGGATCCTATTCAAAGATTAATACCAAATAGAGCAGTCAGGGAAAAGCTGATTGCAGCCACACGCGCTGTACTTGCATCTACCCATTTAGGGGTGAGTGCAAAGGCACAGCTACTCCTTGATCGCTTCTGGTGGCCAGGGCTTCGGCAACAGGTGAAAATATATATTGCAAACTGTGACACATGTTTACAGACAACTGTGGACTACAGCAAGAAACCTAAGGAGGTTCCTTTGAAAAAGACAGCCTCGCCCATTGTGATCCAATATATGGACCATATAGGCCCACTAGCAGCAGTTAACCAGTTTAAGTATGAAGTGGGAAAAGTGAACAAAAGGCTCCCACCAATCCCCTCTCAACCCTGGCCTAGAGGATCACGGCCCAGACACCCGCCACGAGAGGAGTTTGCCCATCTACCAGACGACCAAATACCCTGGTACAGGAACATACGGATGTGCCCACTCGCGTGCCCACCCGCGTGCCCACCAGCCTGCCCTGCACATGCTGACACCTGCGGCATGGATGGACTTGACTAAACCATCCAGCACTAAATCAACACATCGTTAGAGATGCCATGACGACCTAGCCAACGGTCAGCACACCCGTGCAAACATGTACACTGGACACTCCCACACCAATCCACATGAAGAACATACTCAGTGCTATGACGTAGGCGACGGACACACCCACGGACGTGCATCTTTATTATTTTTCACATAGGCTTTTCAAAATGCAGAAACGCAAAACGCATAATGAACTCATCTAAAAAGCTTGCTCACGCTCCATAATGAGAAATATAACGAAGACACGATACTGGGGATGAAGCAATATGGTACCATAACCTATAACCTATAACCTATGTATCAACTAGCTCCACCTATGCACCAGGCCCAAGTAGGCCGCAAGCAAAAGCTTCCATGAACATTGAACGAGCAAGAGTTCGGTTGCTGACCCTGCAGAATGAGCCCGGCGAAAGCAGACAGTCAAGGGCACAATGTTGCAAACTCGCATACCGCAAGCCGACGCCAAGGTCACACCTGCAAATTAAGCCAGGCATACAGTGGAAAATGCAATATTAATTGTGCAGAATTCTGCCTCAACCACGGTCCCACCTCACGTGACCAAGCCGAACCTGATAGGGTGCCAAGCCCAGGAGGAAGGAAGGCGCCTGGATCCCCCGTCTCAAGACACAGGCAGATACAATTAAGCGACTCAATGGACATCTGCGGCAGTGGGAGTAGTCGGCCTTCCAGCACATGAATAAATCCTCACATTGTCTGCACATACCCATAGTGAAACATTGTTGCAAATGACAGGTGCACCGCGAGCTGGGAACAGCGATGGTCCCAGACTGGGGGGCTCGCGGGTGGACCAATCAGAACATGGGGCTCTTATCACTGACGCCATTAACATTGACCAATCCTCAGGGGTCTTCATGTAACAATTTTTATGTATCAAATTGAAGGGACAACCCAAGTATACCACCTGACTGACCCTTAACCACTAACAACGTTCTCTATACGTATGCTATACTAACCGGGGAACCAATCCAGAGTGGCGATAGGTTTTTTGCTAACTTTCTCAGGTGACGCAAGTAGCGCGTCATACTAAGGTAAAAAGGGCCTGCGAGCCCCACGACGAGGAGAGAGTGTCAGGACGGACGCGTACGATCCTCCACCCATCCCTGCCGTTTGTTTAATAAACAGCAGAACCACCTTGCTTCTTGCGTGTGTCTCATACTCTATCTCTTTTTTTGGGATATACGGGAGGAGTTGGGGCCTCCCTGCCCGTAGGTCCGCGGACGGCCCAGCCGATCCCGGGAGAATTTCCCCCCGACAAGTTGGAGGCACTGCTGAGATCTGTTTAAGGTCCGCTTTTATTTTATTTTTCCAAGTACTCCCGCTGCGGGGAGGCCCGGCGGCGCGGCCCCCTCTGCCGCTGCCCCCTTTTTGAGGACTACAGGACCATCGCGGAACTGCGAGAAGACCGGACAGCGCAATCCGGATATTGGCCCTCGGGAGCCGGTTGAGAAGTATCCCGCCCGCGGTTGGCGAGTGTCCAGACGTAGTCCAGACGAGGGGAGGTGGCAAGCCGCTTGGAGGGGTGCACGCAGTCGAGCGGCCCAGCATCAAGAGAACTTGGTGAGTATGCCACACCCAACAAGCAATGTGAAATTGTGAGGGAGGGGGGAGGTGTTGCACAGGTGCGCGGCGAAGGTTTGATGATTTAGTGTTGGCAATGAAATGAATGGTAGCCGGACGAGTGCGAGAGCAGTCCGCTACGTTACGGGAGAGAAGGGGGCAGAGCACGAAAACATCAAGTGTGACCGCTCGCAGACACTGATTGGCCTAGCTCGCGACCATGTGTAAGGGTGTGTGTGTGCGCGGTTTCCTACGATTTGACAATTATTGATCAATGAGTAGATGAGGATCCCTATTGATCGAGCAGGAAACTCGATAGATAGATAGATGACGTTTCCCTGTAGGCGGTAGCTAGCTAGTTGCCCAATACGGAAGATAATTGGCTGGTTAAGCCCTCCTGTCGAGGGGCGTATCACACGCGAGGCGACGCAGCGTGCGCAGTCCGATTATATTTATTGATTACCTTGTTCCAGGAGTGACAGGAAGACAGCTGTGGGGTTAACGGGGGTAGATTGCAAGTGTATTTTGGACTTAAAGAATATATGAAGATCTTACCAGTAGTTTGAAGAGATCGGTGACGTCACCAGTAGGGCTTTGATAGGACATCGAGAACCAGGCATCTTTATTTTTGAGTGACGGGGAGGAGAGCTGTGTTAAGGGCGTGGAAACGGAGGTAAACGGTAATGAGTTGATCGGGGGGAAGGCGAAAAGGGGAACGTGGCTGCGCACGGAGAACGCCGGCCACGGCAAGTGTAGAAGAGGGAGGAGGAGCAAAGTGAAAGTAGGACGGCTGTATAAGAACGTCACAAGGGGCACGCAGCCGCAGGGGGCTACGTGCGCCTCGGCCGCAGGGGGCCGTAGGGTGTTGTATAAAGGAAGAAAAGAAAGAAAAGGATATACAAATGTAAATACTATATTTTACTAATTTTCCTTAGCGGACTATCGCAAGTCCCCAAACGTACGGGGCCAGGTAAAGATATAAGGCTATATATTGTAAACTGTTAGAAAGATAACCGCTACCAAATAGGGGAAGGATAACAAGTGGAGCGCTACTATGTCATACGGGGCAGGATCGGGAGGGTGGGGGAACACCCTCACTACCCCGCTGCAACACATATGTAAAACACTGTCACCCCATAGGGAGAAACTGATCAAGTATAGCATAGAATGGACACAGGGGACGGACAACAAAATGACGACACCATGGCCGCCTAATGGTAGCTTCGATCCATATACCCAACACTCACTATTAAACCATCTGCATAACACATACAAGGGGAAGAAGTTGACACACCACGTGGAGGTGTTCAACTTATGGAGGATGTTCCAAGGGTCCCGACCAGGACCAAACGGAATGTTCATTGTGGGGGAAACAACGGGAGATAAGGAGATTAAGGAGTAGGGAGAGAATGGGGAAAAAGAGAGTGAAGGCACACTGAACACGGGGAATGGACAAGAGGGAGGAGAAATAAAAAAGGAACAGAGCGACGATATACCACTAGCGAAGGTAGTGAAAACAGAGGGAGGGGGGTTGTATCCTTTAAGAGAACTAGGAGAAATAGCAAGAGAACAATTAAGGGCGGCTGAGGGGTACTCGAACCCGGCATACAGCCCGCCTCCATATACAGCTACAGGTGGCCACACAGGAGGGGAGCGGACTAGTACGACGGGATCAGCTCATAGGAAGATGCCAGCAGGGGAGGGGAGGACTGGAGGAGAGCAGACTACGGCGTAGGAAATGATGAGTGGGTAGCTGCACAGATACTATTAAAATTACGAGGTTCATTAACAGGAGAAGAGAAGGAGGTAGTAAGGAAAATGGACGAGGATAATACCAGGGAGAGTGAAATGAAAGGGGAAGAGGGGAAAAGAAAGGGGGAAGAGCTGTTACGACAAAGGGAAGAGATTTTGGAGGAACGATTAGCAGAATTAAGGGATGAGCAGAATGCACTGATCAAGCAGCTCGAGAGGGGGGGAAAGAGAGAGAGCACGGGAAAGGAAAGAAGGTAAGAATGAGTTGGAAAAAATGAGAGAACGAAGTGAGGAGCAAAGGAGAGAAGCCAAAAGGGTAAAGGCAGTAGCAGAGAGGGTATCAAGAGCAGCACTGCGTGAAAGGAAAAGAGAGGAAGAGGAGAAAGAAAAGGAAATGGCAATATGGAAGAAAGATTGCACCACAAAGAGCACTGGCCATTTCAAATACGCCATTGCCACAAACAGTGAGAGAATTACAGCAGTTCCTGGGTCTGTGCAACTACTGTAGAGCATGGGTATTTGATTACAGCTCATACATAGGACCCCTATTTGAGGCGTTAAAAGAAGCTAACAAAGGGGAGAAAAAGTTGGGGTGGACAATGGAAATGAAAGAGGCTTTTGATGAACTGAAAGATGCAATATCAACCGCTCCTGTACTGGCCACCCCAGATTATGAACGACAATTCTTTATATTTTCACATTGCGACTCAGCAGTAATGAAAGCAGTGTTGGCTCAAAAAACAAGCATGGGCTACAAACCAGTAGCGTTTTACAGTGGCCACTTGGATCCTGTGATGTTAGGTAATTTCCCTTGCGAACAAGGTCTCGCCGCAGCTGCCTTTGCGGTAGAGAAAGCATCAGCAATCACCATGGGGTGCCCAACCACACTATTTGTGGAACATGCACTATTTGCAATATTGAACAAGCCCAAGTCCACACTAACCACGCAGAGGGCATCAGGTTATGAGATCATCTTATCTAGAGCTGAACTATCGATTGTTAGATGCAGCACGGTCAACCCTGCAAGGTTTATAGCAGAAATAATTCAGGAAGGAGACTATGCACACGATTGTACAAAGACTACTGAAATGTACTCATGTACTAGAAAGGTTGAAGAGAACGCACTAGAGGGAGGTGAGCTCTTGTTCATTGATGGGTCATCAACAATTGACCAAAGTGATGGGATAAGAAGGACTGGGGCAGCAGTAGTAAAAATGACGGAGGTACCGGTGTGTGTGGCGATGAAATGCGTACAATTACCACAGCATTACTCTGCTCAAGCAGCTGAATTAGTTGCACTAATCTTGGCGTTGAAGGAAAGCTTTGACAAACGAGTGACCATATATTCCGACAGTGCATATGTCACGTCTACTGTCCACTCAGGGTTGTCCAAATGGAGGAGAAGAGGGTTTAGGAGAGCTGACGGCACTCCAGTGCAACATGCTCTCTTATTGGCTGAACTAATTGAAGTAATAAATGACCCCCAAGAATTAGCCTTGGTCAAATGTACCGCACACACTAATGGAGAAGATCATATCTCAAAAGGGAATGCAGCAGCAGACGCACACGCGAAGTATGCTGCATATTTTGGCGAGATATGGAACCCCCCAGAGTCAGAGAGAGGGAGAGGGAGGGGAATAGCTAAGGAGATGTTGATAAGAGAAGGGTACACCCATCTCCCAGCCACACAGATAATGGAGCTACAAGCGGCTGCACCAATGGCAGAAAAAGAAATATGGGTAAAAAGAGGATGTACAATGTCACCAACGGACGCACTATGGCGCCAGGGTAGCACTGGAAAGATGGTAATGCCACTGGCACTATTGAACACCGCCCTGAGCCAACTACACCACCCAGCCCACACAGGCAAGGAAGTCATTGCAGCACGAATTAGGGAAGATTGGTTCTGCCCCGAGTTAAATTCCCATGTGTCAAATTTTATCAGCAATTGTCTCACATGTCAACAGTTCACGGCCGGTCACACGCTGAAGGTGATAAAAGGTACTATACCCCGGCCAGAGGGACCCTTCCGACACATCCATATTGACTATGTTGATATGATCAACGTATGTCAAGGAAATAGGTACATGATTGTAGTTGTATGCCCATTCTCGAGGTGGATTGAGGCAGGGCCCTGCTCACACCCAGATGCATTCAGAGCAGCTAAATTCCTAGTGAGGGAGGTCTTCCCCAGGTGGGGAGTGTGCGAAATACTGCGGTCAGATAATGGCCCGCATTTCGCCAATGAAATGTTCCAGCACA
Organism: Ambystoma mexicanum; assembly: GCF_040938575.1. NCBI lineage: Eukaryota > Metazoa > Chordata > Amphibia > Caudata > Ambystomatidae > Ambystoma > Ambystoma mexicanum. The sequence continues at coordinate 1,076,849,410 of NC_090933.1, read as the reverse complement.
TCACATCCTTACTTAACATCAAGCATAAATTTGCATGTGCATATCACCCGCAGGCCAACGGTATATGCGAACGCCTGAATGGCCTATTAAAGGAGGCAATTGCAAAAATACAGCAAACAACAAAGAAGAGTTGGCTGTATTGCCTCCTGCTAGCCCTATTTGAGCGAAGGAATAGACCAGGCTCCGACCACCACCTCACCCCTCACGAGGTGGTGACCGGACGTCAAATGCGCCTTCCTCTGACGCCAACATCAAGAGCATTCACCGACCATGAAAACACTGCAACTGTCCTTGGTGATGAAATGTACCAATATGTCTCTTCTTTGATTACTAGTGTAGTGTTTGTGTCTCAACAGCTCGAGCGCACGCGGGGCGGGTCTAAGAGTGATCAACAAGAAGACACGGATGAAGAATTGGAAAAGGGAAAACTGTGCAAAATTGCTAAAGGTGACCACGTACTACTCCGCAATTTCAACAGAAAGTGGAACAGCCCACGTTTCACTGGCCCCCACCTGGTAGAGGAAGTATCAACGAGAGCAGTAAAGCTACAGGACAAACGTGCCTGGAATCACCTACACGACGTAAAGATCTGCAAACTCCAGACCCGCCCTAGCGTCACCGACAGGGCCCTTGGAAGAACAGCAACAGCGTCACCAACGGAGGAAGGGACTTCCACCACAGCTAACGGCCTAAGTGTCCCCATACCCTGCCACCCCCCTGATTCCCCAGAGACAATTACTGAAATAGAAAGGGGTAATTACCATACCGCCCACCCCATGGTCACACGATCAAAGAGTAAAGAGACCTCTGCCAGTTGAGCCCAAACCCTCTGCCCATCGACCCCCTACCCACTGCAGTAATAACCCAACTGAAGGACATTGTTTTGCACATACACATGTAAACACTTGAATGTTCTCTTTTTTTCTCTCGCACATGCAGGTACGGCGTATTATTGTACTGCTAAGAAAACAGATAACTAACAAAGTTCACTGCCCAGGAGTAGATGATACCCTCAGACAATAACTACCCTGAAGAATTATCACACCAATTTGTCTATTACATAAAAAGGCCAAAGTACCTGAAAAGGAGGAGGGTACGTGTCTACTACACAGCATTTCTCTTGGCCATAGAACAATCAATGCCCCACCTCCACCCATACTTGCCTGTCCTAAGAGATAGATCGCTTAGATTGGCGTGGGAACAGCTCTTCGCCTGGGCACTGAACGACTACTTAATAGGGAGAGCTTGAAAACAACAACTAACACTAATAACAAGCATATTGAGAATTTTCAGGCGGACAACTTTAACGTCGCAAGAATTAGCTGCCGGACTGCAGCAAGGTAAGAGCAAAATGCCGGTGAGACTAGCCTCTGTAATAAAGATGATAGGGATTTTGATGATCACCGGGTTCTTGGCTGCCTTTGTATGGCAGAACAGTTATGCTATCAATATTTTTGCTGTACCCAAACCTAATATACCCCCACCCCCGGCTGCAACAGGTGTTACGTCAGGTGGTACTAGCAAAATTCCACACAAGGGAAATAGAGTTAAACGCAGCACATACCCAGACAATAAAGATATTGACAACTACATACAAAATTCAGCACACGTCTCGAACAACTTGTGGTACCAACACATGACTCAAATAGGTAAACAAACAACAGAAGACAGCTGCTACGTCTGCTCATTGATCCCATACGCCATGAGCGCTTCCCGAACTTTCGTTGCCACGGAAATAGATGAAAAAACAGCACGATGTATAATATACCTGGCACTGTTCCAAACGAAAGGAAGATTAAGGGAACACGGTGCACCTGGTATGGAAAACACGAGACACATACCCGTACGAAAATAACTTCCTCAAGAGTTATTTGAGTTACCACAAGGCCAGTTTTCATGCTGAAGCATTCAGATACATAACAAGTGGCCCTGAAAAAGGAGAAACAAAGAAAGTAACACTACAGTACCTACCATGTGATTGGTACGCCACTGAAGTTCCTGGTAAACAAGGATGTTGGGAAAGACCACTGATAATAACAGGGAAGGTGTACCTGGGTGACAAATGGGACACAGGAGTGGTTGGCAGCAACATGATAATGAGAGAGGATACTACAACTATTGCTGAACACAACAACAGATGTTGGATGACTTGGGTCAAGTACGTACCCATGCTAACGTGGATAGAGAAGGATGAAGACCCAATAACAATACTGCCGATGACTGCACCTAAGGTATGCTACCAACATAAAGGAGAAGTGGACGTGGGATACAACACCAACTGTGCAAGCGTGTCAGAGTTACCTGAGGGGGGAGCAGGAACAGCAGTAGTAATGGACCATTACTGGGCCTGTGGAGACAAGGCATACCACACACTGCCCCCTCTGTGGAATGGTATATGCACAATGGTACACGTTAATGTACCATCACTAGTGGTGCCCCAGAAACATGTGAATGTGGCAAACATCCCCAAAATGGATGAAGGACACAAGAGGAAGAAGAGATCTGTACAGCTCCAGAAGGGGCCAGAGAACCAAAACAATGGCAACAACACTGTCCTGAATAGAAAGAAAAGACAAGGAGAACCTCTGACAGGAAATTACCTATGGGGAAGGTTGGAAACAGCACTTACTTCAATTCCGCCAGAACACAGACTATTCAGCAGAGCAGCAATGTTGTTCTCCTCAATAATACATCCGGGACTACAGGCTTACGCAAACGCAAAATGGCTCCAGATAACTAGATGGGAACTAATGATGACAATTAACTCTACAGTAAATGGATTCAACGCAATAAAAGAGGAACTGCGAGCAGTAAGGATGGTAGCACTACAGAACAGATATGTACTGGACCTCCTCACAGCAATGGAAGGAGGGGTTTGCGCCAAGATAGGTCAATCATGCTGCACATTCATCCCTGCTAATGACGCTGACAATGGTACACTGACAGAAGCAGTGTCACAATTGGCCCAGATGCACTCCAAAATGATGGAAGAAAGTAAAGGCGTGAAAAAGGATGAGAGCTGGTTTTCGATGTTATGGTCATGGATGCCATCTTGGCTGTCAGATGGACTGAAGATTATAGTTGGATGCATTATTTTGGCTGGAGCTGCACTTATCATAATAAGATTTTGGAAGGCCCGTAAGGCACGCACCACAGACGAGATGATCGAAATGGTCGGTATGCACCCCTTGATGCCAGCAGATGACGGCCAACACACAGGCACAATAATAAAAGAGAGAGAGGTTGCGCAACCAGATCATCACCAACCACCTGGACCCACCATCTGTGAAGCTCGAAAACCCAAGAAACCCAAGGAGCAACATAGGGAAATGGGTATACTGCACACCTGGAGGAACCTGTGTATATATGTATTGGTCATTTGAAGACCATGTTAACCACTATGGGCATTTGGGAGGAGTAACTAAAATATGGAGAGTGAGAGGAGATAAGGAAAAGGATATGTTTGTGGTCGACAAGTCGACCAGAGGGGGGACTGAAGTGGGAAAAGTGAACAAAAGGCTCCCACCAATCCCCTCTCAACCCTGGCCTAGAGGATCACGGCCCAGACACCCGCCACGAGAGGAGTTTGCCCATCTACCAGACGACCAAATACCCTGGTACAGGAACATACGGATGTGCCCACTCGCGTGCCCACCCGCCTGCCCACCAGCCTGCCCTGCACATGCCGACACCTGCGGCATGGATGGACTCGACTGAACCATCCAGCACTAAATCAACACATCGTTAGAGATGCCATGACGACCTAGCCAACGGTGAGCACACCCGTGCAAACATGTACACTGGACACTCCCACACCAATCCACACGAAGAACATACTCAGTGCTATGACGTAGGCGACGGACACACCCACGGACGTGCATCTTTATTATTTTTCACATAGGCTTTTCAAAATGCAGAAACGCAAGACGCATAATGAACTCATCTAAAAAGCTTGCTCACGCTCCATAATGAGAAATATAACGAAGACACGATACTGGGGATGAAGCAATATGGTACCATAACCTAAAGAACCTGTGTATCAACTGGCTCCACCTATGCACCAGGCCCAAGTAGGCCGCAAGCAAAAGCTTCCATGAACATTGAACGAGCAAGAGTTCGGTTGCTGACCCTTCAGAATGAGCCTGGCGAAAGCAGACAGTCAAGGGCACAATGTTGCAAACTCGCATACCGCAAGCCGACACCAAGGTCACACCTGCAAATTAAGCCAGGCACACAGTGGAAAATGCAATATTAATTGTGCAGAATTCTGCCTCAACCACGGTCCCACCTCACGTGACCAAGCCGAACCTGATAGGGTGCCAAGCCCAGGAGGAAGGAAGGCGCCTGGATCCCCCGTCTCAAGACACAGGCAGATACAATTAAGCGACTCAATGGACATCTGCGGCGGTGGGAGTAGTCGGCCTTCCAGCACATGAATAAATCCTCACATTGTCTGCACATACCCATAGTGAAACATTGTTGCAAATGACAGGTGCACCGCGAGCTGGGAACAGCGATGGTCCCAGACTGGGGGGCTCGCGGGTGGACCAATCAGAACATGGGGCTCTTATCACTGACGCCATTAACATTGACCAATCCTCAGGGGTCTTCATGTAACAATTTTTATGTATCAGATTGAAGGGACAACCCAAATATACCACCTGACTGACCCTTAACCACTAACAACGTTCTCTATACGTATGCTATACTAACCCTACCACTCGGGGAACCAATCCAGAGTGGCGATAGGTTTTTTGCTAACTTTCTCAGGTGACGCAAGTAGCGCGTCATACTAAGGTAAAAAGGGCCTGCGAGCCCCACGACGAGGAGAGAGTGTCAGGACGGACGCGTACGATCCTCGACCCATCCCTGCCGTTTTGTTTAATAAACAGCAGAACCACCTTGCTTCTTGCGTGTGTCTCATACTCTATCTCTTTTTTTGGGATATACGGGAGGAGTTGGGGCCTCCCTGCCCGGAGGTCTGCGGACGGCCCAGCCGACCCCGGGAGAATTTCCCCCCGACAAGTACATTCTAGTAATAGATTCTTGCACTGGGTTTACCTGGATGATTCCTCAAAAGAAAGCAGACTGCAAATCAGTCATATGGGCACTCCAAGGTGTAGTAGCCATGACAGTAACTCATAAATGCTCCATTCTAATAATGATAAAGCCTTCACAGAGCAGGCTCCGAGAAAGGCATTAGAGGCTTGGGGATAAGAGATGCACTTTCCTAGACCCGTTTCATCCAGAGATGGAATGGGCTCATAGGAAGGGCAAACCACTCAATGTTGTGCCTGACTAAAATGCATTCTGTCATTGGGGGGTGGGGGGAACTGGTTAGACCATGTAGCATTAGTGATCAGGAGTGTGAATAATTTACCACGCCAGTCTCTGTGCAATGGTAAGACCCCATTTGAACTCTTGTTTGGGAGAAAGATGTAGATGCCTGACCTGCATGCTCTTCCCAGCCCCATACCCAGGAACGAGCAACTGCTGGCGACAACGCTGCAGAGGGAATCCCTCCAGGTGGAAGCTGCTGAGGCCAGTCCTGAGAACACTCTCAAAGCAGGAGATTGGGTCCTGGAAAGGATCCACGACAAGACTCCATTTGGCCCGTCTTGCAGACCAGCTGTGCAAGTAATCAGGGTGAAAGGGTCCAGGACTGCCATCCTACCCGCAATACCACCTAAGAGAGGTACTAGGCAAAGTTTCTGTGGACCACCTAAAACCTGTGCCAGATGGTTTCCGCGATGTTTCCACAAACCTCCCTCTTCCAATTGAGGAGCCCACGGAAGATGAAGAAATGGAGATCCAGCAAATGATGACGATAGGTGTGCAAGATGGGGAAGAATATGCCAATATTGATTACACGTCCACAATTCAGGAAAGTACTGCAAGTCTGCCAATTTGGAAACAGAAAGCCTTCCAAGTTGCTAAAGTGATGAAAGAATTATTTTGGACAGACTTCCTAAAACGGTGTTATGAACTACTGGCAGTGTATTTCTTCCTACTGTGGTTCAGCCTCATTTTATTCTTCATCTCACTGACTTCTGGGCATTTTCTGAGCAAGGTTTCCACTCCACCTGTAAGCAAAGAAGTTGTTCTAAAGCCTTTAAATTCTCACACGTTAGAGAAAAAGAGAGCTCCCAGAGCCAGTAACTCCTGTCTCAAAACAAATGTTTCCTCTAATTATGGGTCACGTGTGCATGCCATCATCCAAGCCCAGCAACACAGCTACAAGTCCATACCTTTTCTGTGATTGATGAATCCAAACTGTTTACACCCAGTAATCCTGTGTCTAGAACATACAGAGAACAAAACTAGGCTTCAAACATTTGCACAAAATGCATTATTTTGTGTGTTTGATGATGTGGAGGACATCCATGAAATGGGGCCCCATGTGTGTTATGTGCAATATTACAATGCCTTTTTACTTGTCAAACGTGAACCAATTCTGTGGCCTAAATACACATTCTGGGAACACTGTGCAGTGCCTTTCCACTGATAGTCCTGAATTCAAACCACAGTTCCCATATATTTCACTGAGACCATATCAAGCAGGAGATTACATGTTTGAAAATCAGTACAAATTCCCTCCTGAGCCACATGATGCACAACATATGTATGTTGCAGATTCAGTCATCTTTGACAGAGAATACTTTGCAAACATGACTGAATAAACATGTCGGGGAACAGTCCCTCTATGGTCTACTTGGGGTCAACAGATATGGCAAATTAAAGGGATTCACACGTTAGATATGGCTTGTAGATTCCCACATTTAATGTATTTGTTAAATTACACGCAGTTCCAAACCACTTGCAGTAATAGGAACCCGAGTTTCTACCTTGAATGGGAGAAAACAGAAGGCGAGTTCTGGAGTGCGTCCTATAGAGAAGCAAAAGAACGCAATGGCACCAAGCATATTACTTATGCATCAGGGGGACCTGTGTTATGGGCGGTTCAAGCAAATGAATGCAATAAAAGAAAAGCAGGACTCAGTGTGGGCCCATATAGGGCTTGGAACTCCCATAACACCTCCCTGACACAAGCTATATCAATAGGTAAGCTTTGCCAAGGAATGCTTTCACAATATCACCCGAGTGAGGTGATACAATCTCCAGATAACTTCATACAAGAAGAGAATTGGACGGCTATCATGCAGTTAGTTGCTGGTCTGAAAAACACCCAAAGTGGGCATGTCAGGAGAACAGCTACCTGCACCACCTTTGACCCTACAGTACCTTGTGAGGTGGGACAAGCATCCATAACAGGAAAAACTTACACTTGGACACAAGTAATATTACAAATCCTGCAAACTGAAAGTGAGGCAGTACAGCAAGGATTTCATGTTTCAGTTGCTAATGATCAAGCGTTACAACAAGGGTTCTATGCGCTCAGAGATGTCATAACAGACGTTGTGGGTGTGATTCAAAATGACTTATCTATCATTAGAAACGACCAAGAGGCCTCAGTGAGTCTTTCTGTAGTAACTGATTATTTGGACACTCTCAGCAGAGGAGTCCCAGATTGGAATGTGAATTCATTGCCTGAACAAATACAGGCCCTTAACTTGACAAAGGTTGCAACACGCCAGGCAATGTCCGGCTCCACTTTCATATTGCTTAGTGTGTTAGCAAAGAGTGTAGCAGCAGCATCTGCATTGGCGTCAGGCTCCACAAATTGGATAGTGCACGGGGTACTAGACATTCCCATTCAAACAGCACCCTCTATCATATGTCAAGAATTACACTCTTGGGGTAATGTACATTGGGTGAATGATACATGAATCAGAGAAGAGGATGTGGTACCATATTCACATGCATGTGTGTCATCAGCTAGGCCTGAGCTGACACTGTACTCATTACGTGATTGCAAAGGTTCTACTAGAATAATGTGTGAACATGTTGAGCCAGTGAATTCCTGCGACAGTAAGTCGAGATGCACACTGCAAATTGCACCGATTGACTCATTCTACTGTAAAGCACAAAGATTGCAAAATGGTTCATATTTGTTGAATTTCAACCAATCTTGTTGTCATGTCCCAATAGGAATACCAACTCTGATCACCGTAGGCACACAAGTTAAATGCTGTGGGTGAATTGTGGATCCACCTAGACCATTTCAAGTGAAATCATTAGCCTGGCATGGCGGAAATTTACAAAAACTTGAGTACCCAAAATTGAGTATACATAGCAAAGCTGTTAGAAATGCGGTTGGAGGTGAGACGTACTGAAGATACGTATCTGCATGCACACGCCACTGTGGTGAAACCGATTGCATCTTTGCTAGGCTCCGAGCATACAAGACAGGAAGCCTTGCACTCTCTGATTGACAGCTCACAGTTTAATAGGCCCAACACTGGCCTTTCTGCAATCACTAAAGTAGCTTTGAGTCTCCTACATAAAGGGCTCATTGCCTTGGACACAGTCATTAGAACATTGACTTTGTCGAGTGCTTGGTACAGTTGGCTGGTGATAATACCTGGACTTTTTCTCATATTTTGCTGTAGAAACTGAAAATTATGACTAGCCACAGAATTACCACCCTGGAAACAACCCGTCTCCGGTACAGAACAGAGCTGTACAGACGTATGGAATATGGGCAGTGTTCACTGTTTCAAAAGCATTTTATTTTTTCGTTGACCAGGAAGAAGTCTACTGTGTCAGCCATCACCAAGTGCCGAGTATGTCACCAGGAGTCATTGCTGGCTAAGAATGTGGGAATTGCAGTGTCGCCTGCTAGACTGTCCCTGTGGCGCAATAGAATCTCCAGAACATTGGCTGTGCATAGAGACATTTGTGGAATTCAGAGGTACTTCCCACAAGTATTCTATTGTAAGTTCATTGAGAGTCCCTCTGACACCGCGCCTGATAATGGGGGCATGCTAGAGCAAGAGAAACTGCGCAGAGAACGAAGAAAGCGATTATTGCAAAATGCATCCAGCACCATTGCCAAGGAAGCACCCGGTTCCTCTGCATCACAGCCGGACCGAAGTAAGCCACAGAATGATCAATGCATGCGCTCAAACCCAGACCACAAGGCAGCTGGGGAAGCAAACGATGCAAATGACAAATTCCTCTGGTTCCAAGAATACATGTCAGAAGGGTAAAATGCCTAAAAAAGTGTGCAGCGATGACATAAGCATTCGGTTCTCTTCTCCGCAATGCTTCTTAACATACCTCAGAAAGAGACTTGCTTTTAATTCAGTGGTCAGAACACCTGACATTCTACACAGGTCATCCAAGCAAGCTGCTGAGTCAGATAGCACTGAACTGAAGAATTATCACATTCTACCTCAAGATGCAAATATGAATGCAAAGCAAACATATGAACTGGATGACCTCCACGTGCTGATCGCTGTGACAAAGGCACTCACATACTGGTTTATTTCCAAGGACACCGATATAGACTATTAACTGTTTCTGCATGTGACAATGTGCTGAAGATCACAAGCTCGACAGCTCATTGGGTCAAAAAACCAGGACGCAAGCCCTGTTGGGTGCAAATTACTAATGGATTCTCAAAGGATCCTGCAGTGTATTTTGAAGCCATCCCCAGTAATGATTTTGCAACCAACCTAAATACCTCCTTGTGAACACAGGCATTATTAGCTAGGTCCAGTAACAATATAATGGACTCATGCTGAATACCTCAATGTTGGATATATGTACTCATTCATGCCAAGGTTAGCAAATATTGCTAACCCTTTCTAACTTTGATGCAGCTGTTGATGTGTTATTTTTATTGTTTGTGTATAGCACACATTACAGGCTCATAGGCGCTTTGCAAATATATCAAGCCACTTAGTTTAATTCTTGCACGCAACAGCTCTGTGCTAAAATATAATGTATACATGATATTTCCTTGTGCCACCAATATAGGCAATCTTTATGTAACTATAGCTCCCAGTAAGCGTATTCATGACTTCACAGATCTACAGGTCTTTGATCTATGGCAAACTGCCTTGAGGGGGGTATGTCATGATTTACAAATGTTCCGAACGAGCTAAGGAAGGCGTTAGGCAGAATCCTGTGCAGTTCCCTTGGGGACCACTGCAAGAAGATTAAGACCACAGGAGTAAGCAGTAAACCGAATTGGTAGTAGTCTGCACCACCCAGATTTACATGGTAGCTTTGGCTGAGCAGTCAGACTTCTCTCAAGAAGAGTAGGGCAGTATACAAAGGATGCACAATAGGGCTAAAGACACAGTAGAGCAAGCAAACACTGACCACAGCTTGGTATCAAAAGTATATAATTATTTATTTAACACACACTTAAAGAAATACACTAGCACTATAAATCAAAGCAAGTTCAAACACAGTCAGAAAAGTATACACCTCTCCCTTAAGAATTATCAGACAAGTCTAAGTCAAAACAACACTTTTTGTCAAAACAGAGTTGAGCGCGTAACTTAGATGGCACTCCAATAATTAAGTAAAAGGGAGAGAAAAAGGCAGGTCATGAAAATAAAACAGTTCCCAACACTTTTAAAAGACCAAAACAAGTTAAAGAAGGCAGAATCTACTGTAGAGCCAAAGTTCATAGGCCAGGCCCACTTTAAATGGAGCAAGGTGAACTGTGCCGAAGATCACACAATTTAGAAATGCATTCAAGTCTTTGTAAAAATGTTCAAAAGAGGTTGGGTCAATTCAGAAGGTAAAGTTAGCAGGTCTGGGGCCAACCCAGTTGGAAATCAAAGGATTTAAAGGTCACCTTTAGCAAACCGTAGAAAGGGAGGCCAGGTGGAACACAGTACCTTTAAAGTTGAGGAAGCTCCAGTGGTGGCAGTTGTTCCTGGCAGCGGGTGCAGTTCGTGGTTTCGACCAGGGGAAGAGAGGATCTCGTCGAGGAGGAAACTTGGAGTCGTTGCACTGCCCAGGGAAGAGACCAGCCGCGGAGTTCGTCGGTTAAAAAGGTGCGTTCCTTTTATTCACGGTCACAGTGGTGAAGCTTGGCTATACGGCCGCTGGGGTGCTTGGCAAGGGCGATTCGACCAAGAGACGTCCTGGAAGGCGAAAATGGCGAACTGATTGATCCCACCAGCTCAGAGGAAGAAAACTTGTCCAGCAGAAGATCTTCTCTTGTCGTCGGGAAAGTGGTGAGGTTGTTGCAGCATGGCTCCACCGGTGGTGTCGTCGTTGCAGATTGCTCAGCTTCTCCCCTCTTCGGATTTCTTAGGTTCTGTGGCGACTTCTGAAGTTCCAGTCCCAAAAGCCCTGCTTTTTTGCAGAAAAACCCCCATTCAACTGTTACGCTCACCTGGTTCCCACAGGGGCGTCGATCGGACACGGACAGCTGCGGTCTCCACCAACGTGATGCGTAGTGAAGAGATGACAGTCTGGACTGGCCCACCTAATATTGTCTGCTGGACTCATAGAAGTATTCTCCTGCAAGTGGAGAAAGGGATTTAGCCACCCGTGGACTTTAGTGATGGCCCCCCCAACTGTTCTCCCCACTAATCACCTCTGATATCCCTTCTTGGTAACCTCACCTTATGTTTTTAAATGATGAGCTCTCCATCCTGCATGGCATGCAGGGGCGCGTAGATACCAGTTACTTCACTGGTTTGAAGGTACTGGAGGAGTTCCGGAGGAATATTGACTCCAGTGTCTATAAAGTTCAAAGAGTTCAATATGTCCGATGTTCACTCTTCTTCCATTCCCTCGTTAGGTTGCAGCTGGGTCCAAAAGAATACTGCCTGGAGGCAGCTGATGGCGTTCAGGTAAGAGTCTGTATTACCAAACATTGTCCGGTAAAAGTTGCATGAGTTTAACTTGCTGTTTTCTCTCCCTTTTATAGGTGCGGCATAGAAAGATGTGGTGGACTGGTGAGTATAACGCAGCGCTGCTGCTGGCGAAGCGACGCGTGCTGAAATGATGTCCTTTCCAGGCTCGGAGATGTGCTGGGTCCGGAATCAGGTAAAGAATCCAATAATGTCCGTGATCTAACCTCTTCTCCTTTCTTTTCCTTTTGTCTAGGAGCTCTGGATTCGAGGCGGGCGTGGCAGAAGACTGGATGCTGTCTTGCAGACATGGTGACCGTTACGCTGCTGGATGCAGAATAACACGAAGCATGAGCTGCTGTTCGGCGTGGTTTAAATAGCCAGAAAAGTAGTCCCAGGTAAGAAGATCCCCAGAACCACACCCGAGTAAATAATAGTCCCTGTAATAAAATAGTCCCAGAAAAAAACAACAGGGTAAATTAAAGCTCGAAGAGCCAGAGTGGCAATTGCCTTCCCAAACCGTAGGGAAATACTGATACACAGGGAACGGTTTTCTGGGGAAAAAGATTCATCAACTTGCCGGTGAGGGCAAGACCAAGCAACTAATGATATTTTTGTTAACCATGGTCCTGTTCACTTAGGCACAGGCGGAAAAGCTGGTCTGATGCAGGGAAGGAGGGAGGGGAGGGCAACCAGCACAATGATGTGGGGGAGTGCGAGAGGGGAATTAAATCTCGGATTCTTAAATCTAAGCAGCTAGCCATCACAAGTGCAGAGATTGAGGCATCGGAATAGTCATGTAATTTTTATTTTAGCATTGATAACTGGAAAGTTCCTTGCAAAAGGGTGGTTGCCCAGAGGGTGGGTGAGGTGATATCAAAATATCACTAAAAAATGCACTGTCCCACTTGTTATGGGATGGGAAAACCCATGTTGTTGTGGGGTTTTCTCTCAATTACATGCAGTAACCCCTGTTGGTATTGGGGGTACCATAAAATGTTGTGGTGAGGCCACAACAGGTGAGGTCGACCGGTTTCGATGGTTCAAGGGTGATTAACGACCATCTTCTTCAGGACAAGATCGATTTTCATATGCTGCTGAGTAGCGACTGTCCTCTTAGTAGGGCAGCAATAACAGGCTGCAGAGGGATCCATGATTATGGTGCATTCGGATTTCCGTGATGCATGTACACCGTCACACAAGGTCTGGCTTCTCCTTGCTCCCAGAGTACCCTCCGAAGTTCAGTCTCGGCTCCTCCTCTCCATCCCGCGTTCTGTTCAAACATCGGCGTCTTTGCCATGGAAACAACAGACCGACGTGACCCACCCTCTGGGCAACCACCCTTTTGCAAGGAACTTTCCAGTTATCAATGCTAAAATAAAAATTACATGACTATTCCGATGCCTCAATCTCTGCACTTGTGATGGCTAGCTGCTTAGATTTAAGAATCCGAGATTTAATTCCCCTCTCGCACTCCCCCACATCATTGTGCTGGTTGCCCTCCCCTCCCTCCTTCCCTGCATCAGACCAGCTTTTCCACCTGTGCCTAAGTGAACAGGATCATAAAATAGTCCCATCCAGGCCTCACGTTGGCTTGGACTCATTTGCAGCATGGTCTGCATAAGGTAAGTAAAGTCTATGAGCCTGGCGCCTATGACGCCAGGACTGAATCCAAACAGCCCCCAGCCGGGGCTTTTGGGGTTTTAATGAGTATCTGGATGCCTGCTCCCGGGGCTGATGGACTCGATCCGGATGCCCGGGGGTAGGCATCATGACATCAACAGCTTCGCTGTCACTCATACATGCTAAGTGGTGAGCGGGGCGGCTCACCACTGGGACAATAAGAACAGAGTGTGACTTGAGTTGCTAAGGCAACGCAGTCCATGGTGCCCATTCCCCTACCCACACATCCTGTGGAACCCAGACAGAGTGGCACCAGTTGGAGGGCTTCTGTGGAGAAGCCGGCCAAAAAGTGGAACAAACGGCCCGACCTTGGTTGGAGTTACAGAGATGGACACAAACGCCATTTTAGAAAAGAGTTCTGGCAAAAAGACCCACCCAGTGATTTTATATTAAATAAATAAACTAGTGGTATCTTTAACATTGCACCAAAAAGTGGTGCATTTAAAATCAAATGGGAAAATCCCATAGGAAATAAACTGGTGGAATATTTTGCGTGGTAACCACTGCCACCAGCCAGAAACTCGACAAGGGGGGAATGGACAGTGCCCTCTTGGAAACAGACCCAGGGGCAATCGAATGAACCCCTTCCAGTACTTCCACAATATGATGGTTTGTACCGATTCTGTTCACAATTTTGGACTAGTAAAGTCAATGGTGACTTTACATGCCCTGGGAGACAGTAGTCAGTCCCAGGGTATGGAGTCTATGTTTGGGGGTCACTATGACTCCCCTGTGTTACTGCACTGAGAGTACTGTGTAACACATACACAAAACAGATGATACCCTCTGGAGTAAAAAACCCCATAGCCCATAAGTACACAAAAAGTCAAAGACATACCTCAAATCATGCCTAAGAGTGGGAGGAAAAGAGTCTCACTCTTAGCAGGAGAAAAAAACAAACCCCAAAAATCCAGCAAAGCTGCTGGGGGACTCACTAGGTTTGGGAAATTAGCATTATAAGAGAATTCTCCTTAATAGCAGGTGTGCCACAGATTAGACCACTTCACTCACTGTGCATGCGGTGAATACTAAGTACACGGTTGCACATACGGCAAAGGCTAGTGTCAAAAGACAAAGTTAAGACATCTGCTGTAGGCGATATATTGCCATTGATGAATAACGCTTGTGGTTTCGGCTAAGAAGCAAGCACAGAGCTTCTGGACCACAGAATAGCAGCCTCTTGTCTTCAACGGCTTAATGCCTTGAAAATACACGATCATAGTAATAAGCTATGGATGTTCTTTGAGCAAAAAATACGCATTCACACACAATGCTAGCATGGCTTTCAAAAGACAGAATCAGGCACTAACTGTAAAACTCACAGGCACTTGCTGTCAGGGTCAGCTAAAGGTGATCAGTTATTTCCCCTTTGAAACAGGAGAAAGCCAACCACAAGTAACAGCTTCTTGTTTTAAGATAAGCTTGTAGAAGTTAAAAGATGCTTCTGCGCTGATGAAAATTCAAAGGCAGGAAACAATACCAAAATAGAAAATACATGGAGAGTGGCTAAAGACAAGTGTAGCTGTTTCCCTCTGAAGAAAGGCATTCACTAGAATGATTCTTTAAAGGGGTATACAAACGAATGACATGCTTTGCTCTTGTCCCTACAGGGAGCACATTCACTGTAAGGTAAAATATCCAAGAGACGGAGACGGTACCCATCGATTGAGTTTTCACATAGGTAAATCATGTGTGCAATGCAAACTGAAGCACAAGAGCATATTCAGACTCTAGACTTTCTCTCCAAATCGAGGAAGTGACGCCCATAGTACATGTAGGCTAAGTCATGGGTGTTAATATAAAAGCATAACAGACGAAGGGTAGAGAGATTCCGCAGCAGGCACACCACAAGGTCATGGGGGTTGGGAAGAGCAGTCAACAGCAGGTCGGAGCAGCAAGCCCAGGAAACAGTGAGTTTCAAGTGTGTTGGTTGAACCTCTCTTGCATATGTTAGACTGGCGGAGTGTTTTATTATGTCACTCCACTCCTGATCATACCATAGTATAGCTTAGACAAACAGAACATGAACTCCACGATTGCTCAAGCTGGTGTTTCAGAATGATGAATTGTACTTTATCTTTGTTGAATGCGAATCATGTTTATAGCTTATGTGACAATGCTGGTTCTCCGACAGTATGCTACGTTTTTACTGCGTTATCATAGCAGGTGTAATGATGATCAAATCTGGTAGAGATCAGAAATGATATTAAATATATTGACTTGCTACCTTCCAGTGTCAGCTTCATATTTTTGAGTAATGCTTCAAAATGAGGTCTCTGAGTCAAAACGAACTTCACAATATTCTCTGGCTGAATTTTGGTCAATTATGACAAGAGGTGCAAACACACAGGGAAACTGTCAAAGCACTAGGCCGGAACCCACGAGGCGCCTCTCATCATAACAAAAGCCTTTTGATTCTGTGCACACACCACACAGTCCTACCTAGGGTCGAGGGGGCGTGCAGGGAATCACACCCTAAGGGGCAATTAAGTCAATACCAAAAGCAAGGTAGAAGCAAGGTTCCCATTGAGAAAACCATACCTACATACGAGACAATATGATGGCCGTTCGAATGAAATTCTGGAAGAAACAAGACAAATGAATGGTGAAAATGAATAATGACGTCATACGAAGCAAGACTGACATGCATAAAAGAGTTGCAGGGGCTAGAGAATGCAGGCAATTCTATAGGGCATCAAGAAAGTATTGAAGATAAATGTCATCTTTGGCTCGAGATGAAGAGGCTTATGTTACAGAAACGCTGAAGATATCAAGCTGTTTCACACGTGTAAACATGCAAAGAAACGCAAGCAGACAAAGTATTCTTTAGGCCAGCTTTATACTGAATAGATTGCGGCATGCCCCAGCATGTACATGTATATAGATATATATATATATATATTGGAGTCAGTAAAGAATAGATGGTTCCACTACGTACAATAGCAGAGCTGAGCGAAATAAGGAAGATCGTTTTTCCAGTATGTCGCAGTTAGAAAACAAGTGAATTAGAGGCGAATTTCAGAAAGGCGAGGCTGGATGAGCCAAGAAACCAAGGCCATATCAGGCTGAAGTAAGCTGACATTGGATACACATCGTGTGAAAGAATGAAGCTCCTGTTCAGGAGGCATAAAGAAGATGTCAGAGGTCTATTAGAAAATAGTATTTTAATACACTAGACGCTCAATTTTGGGGTCTTCAGTCACATGGGGAGAAGAAGTTGGACGAACATGATGGTCACACCTACGCACAAGGGCAGAGCGTGCCTTCACTCCCCTGATTTTTCCAGCGCAAGGAACATTTCCAAGTTCGAGTTCAAAGCCCTAATTGACAGCAGACCTCCGAGGTGATGATGGATGAATATGCTCATTGGTGGGAAGGTATGGTTAAGACGAGCTCACCAGCACTTGGATGCTCACCTGCGTGCTGCTATACGTAGGTGGGGATTTAGTGACGTTCATAGTGACATAGTTAAGGGAGGGGCTTACTTGCCCCACCTGATGTTAAGAAGCCTATCACATTATTCCACTGCCCTAGACGAGCATGGATTGTATGCTTAGATGATCTTTTTAGACCCCATCACACTCACCATTAGGTTTTTGTAGTTTGCCATGTAGGATGACGTTAGTAGTACGTGGGTTAACGTCACCTATGACAATTTTTTGTTATATAAGCAAGCTTTTTTTCAAGATGCAACGAGATCATGAGAGACGTCTGCAGATGTCCTTTGTACTCCCTGTTTTAGATAATTGATATTAAAACAGTTATCCTTTTGCCAACTACCTGAGTTGTTTCGATTATTGATGTTTGAATAATTTCAGCACCCCCATACATCTTAAGGGTTTTGCTGCCTCATCTTAAAGGGCTGGGAACTCCAGTTCACGTGGTAGCAGAGGATGGTTAGATATCCATCGAGATAAGTAAGCTTTGGGGCCCCAGAAATATCAAACGACCTCTGCCATTCGGCTGAAAGGACGTGAGGCTCCCTGTAAATAGCAGTTTAGTGCAATGCAAAGTCTTGCAAGCCAGGTTAGACGGGTTGCTTGTTTTCATGCAAAATCCCCGCCTGGCATTTACAGGAAGTTCAACGAACGGAAGGTTGGAGAGAAGTTGAAAAATTTCAAATGGTGAGTAAAAAACTGAGTAAGGTGGCATAAAAGTGAATGGGCAGTGGATGAAGAAAGTGACAAGGGGAAAATAAGTAACGGAGGGAGGCGGGGATAACATAACTTAAGAATAATGAGTGTTAAATATTGAGCAAATTGATTTGAGGAGAGGCCAAGCAATTAAGAAATATCATGAGGAGAGGCCAAAACAAAACAAAAAAAGAGAGTAGATACCTGCATTTTAAAGAATGGTCAGAAAGAACAGCACCTACAGTCCCGTAGTGGATGATGTAGAAAACTGACACGATTAAAGACAGGTCTAAAGAGGGCAGTTCAAACGCCGTAGGAGTATTTTTAGAGGCAGGAAAAGTCTGGAGGAGAAAGGCTACGATAAATGTGGGCGGCAGTGGTCGAAGTGAGCGGGAGCTGTTGGGAGCGGTGCTCCTCTACTTTGTTAAATGGAGTTTTACCGTTCCTATACTTTTATATTAAAAAGAAACCGTTCCGGAATGGTTTCGTTTTAAAATAAAAGTGTAGGAAGAAGTTGAAACTTACACTTCACTGCAATGCATTGAACGTTTCCTTAAGCAGCAGGTGCATGTTTGGGGGTTTGTATTGTGTGTGGGAGGGGGTGTGGTGATGGGGTTTGTATGGAGTGGGGTTGGCCAGTAGGGAACATAGTTCCACTACTCTATTTGTACACTTGGACCACGGGTGTGCGGCCGAGTCTGTTTTATGCGATTGTGTAATAATAATGAAATAATAGACAAGATTGATTAACGTAAAGGAGAAAAACGCAAGAGTTAAAGAACTAAGCGTGCATTTATTGAACTTAATGTGACAGTATTTTTAGCAGATTAAAGTAAAAAACAAAATAATAAAGGGTTTGGAGCTGCGACGATTGGTGCACGCTCATATTAATTTTGTATTCACTGAAAAGAGTATTATTAAAATTTGCAAAGAGTAAACAGTGAATATTGACAGTCAAAGAGGGACGTGTCAAAATTGAGGATATTAGTCCACTTATACACCTTTGCAAGCAACTGCCGAAACACGCACCTAAGCGTAGGCAGTACAGTCCAGAATGGGTTAAAGGAACCGCAGACAAATTGTTCATGCCATGGTCACAAGGGGGATTGCTATCGAAGGCAGTTCTGAAGCATATGACGACATATTTGCATGCTGCATATATGGGGGAAAGTTAGACAAATGATTAGCAAGTTTAGAGCTCTGGAAAATGTAGCAGGAGGAGAGAGAGAGGACCCGCCTCCTGTAAATTGGATACTTAATGTATGCACAGAGTGGGGTGAAGAGCCTTCCACTCCGCACGCCGTGCCTGAAGCAGACAGCGATAGTAAGAAGGAACCCATTAAGGGAGCTCAAAGCAGCAACAGGGTATAGTAACCCGGCATATGAGTCACCTGCGCAAAACAGTGACGAGGGCCCAGAGAAGAATACTGAAAGACGATGGGCAAAAAGAGAAGATAGACAAGGACGGGAACAGTTGTATCAAGAGGAGCAACTGAGGAAACACGAAAGAGTAGAGGAACAGAGAAAGTATGACAACAGACAGAGCGATCGAAGTGCAAGAAAGATGAGGAAGAAAAAGGATGGAAGAAGAGGAACAGAAATTAAGGTACAAAAGAATACAAAGACACAGAGATGAAGAAATACGAAGGGCAAATGAGAGAAGGCACATGAAGAGAAAAGAGGAAGACAGGACAAAAGAGGAAGCAAGGAAACAAAGAGAGTTTGATGATGAATTAGAACAAAAAGAGAAGGCAGAGAGCACGCAATCTTGATCGCATGGAAAAGGAGATAATGGATACTAATCCAGTAGTGGCATGGGACGATTTAGAAGAGCTCTTCCCAAAACATGAACCAATAGCAGGTCTGTGCAGAGCAAATTTGGAGGATGAGTTTGACTCTAGAAGCATTGAGGATGCAATTGATAAAGTTTATCATGATATGAAGTCTAAGAAGGCACTGCAGGGGAAGGGTAAAAATGATCAACTCGAGAGTACGCAGCTGTATGACAAACAGGGAGCCTCATGTAGTTTTGAACCCAAGGAGCTGTCTTTAGATAGACTGAATAGAAATGATGAAGAGAAGTCACACGAGTTGGGGACAGGATATGTCAGACGAAGATAGAGAACCCGTTCATGGGGAGGAAGATAATACCTGTGGACCTGAAGGGTGTTTGTCAATGTATAAGGAAGTAAGATGGTTGGATTTAGACCTCCCTATATCTCGGGCATCAGACTCAGTGATGCGGCTAAATCGGCCTAGAGAGCTGTCCCATGGTCAGAGGGGGGACTTGCCACCATATGTGAACAGATTAAGGTCACTGCCAGGTAGAAGGCGGTGCAGAACCACTGTCCCTGTTATGGACAGACAAATTATGGGTGATGACATACCTTGGCCACAAATGGATAAAGACAATTTAAGGTGCAAACTCCCGAGTTTAACTTCTGGTGGTGGGAAGTGGATACATGAGCTAGAGAAAATGACAGGAGGAAACACGTTAGCCATAGGGGACATTAAGGGTCTTTTGATTGCTATTCTTGGGGAACGAGCCGATGAGGTTTGGTCAAGAACAGGATATTCTGGCGTTACCACAGTAAACACTGCTCATGAGCAGCAGTTTGGAAAGTGCTTAGAGTGCTGTATCCGGACACATCAGATACAGGAGATTTAATGATAAAAAAAGATGCAGGAAGGGGATGATCTGCTTGTTTATATTCAGAATTTTCAAGAGCAGTGGGCTTTAGAGACACGCAAGGCTTTGGGGAAATCCATACCCGTGTTTTATCATATACTATCCAAGGGCTGCCAGACCTGGAACAGAAGCATCTCAAGAAATTGATGGTCATGGAAACAAAGCCATGGTCAGAAATACAGCTGACCATTGTGCATTATTGCAGGCTTTTGCAAGAAATGAATCGAAAGAAAGACGATATTAGAAAAGGTGAAGAAGCAAAGTTAGTGCAGAAAAAAACTCCAAGTACGCTATTGAAGGGGCAATTTAGTAGGGACGCATCACGTCCACAGCAATCAACAAACATGCCGCAGGTGAATAATCAAAGGCAGTTTGATCAAGGTAATAATTGATTTATACCACAGGGAAGGGGAGGTTTTCGAGGAAGAGGATTCCAGAATAATCAGGGGAACTTCCAGAACAATCAGAGTGGGTTCCAGAATTTGTAGAATGATACACAGGGGGGACAGATGGGGAGACCTCCACCTATATGTTGGACATGTGGTATGACATGTAATTCTGCTCGTATGTGTAGAAGTCAAGGATTTGTGCAGAATAATCAATTTTCAAGAAGGGGGACTTCAAACCCGCCTGCATATTCAGAGCAGAATGCAGATGGGTGTGCTCAGAATCAGACAATGCAGCAGATACAAGCACAGAGTACAGCAAGACTTTCAAAAACAGCAGGTAACAACAAATCTGCCAGAGGCAGTCACAGCAGTCACCTATGCAGATACATCAAACACGAGCACAGGACAGTTAATGACTCCTAGAATAGGCGGTGTCACTGTTGATGGAGGGAATCCATTCACAGGTACGGAGATGAGAATGTACCCACAATAGGACAGCTCACCGGGGCCACTATGTGTGCAATACTATCAGTAACGCCAAATCCTCAAGAGGAACCAAGGGTGGATTTTAATATAGGAGGCAAATCTTTTTCGTTTTTAGTAGACACGGGTGCAACGTGCTCATGTATACGAGAGGGGAAAATGTTGATGTCTGGGAATGCCATGAATACTCAAGGGTTCATAGGAGCTACAAGTAGAGATCCTTTTACTGACGCACTACCAGTCTCTATAGGAGAGTGGGACATGTCTGTACCGTTATTATATTCAAGACCGACGCCTGTTAATATATTGGGTCGAGACTTAATGACCAAATTGAACATGACGATTTTGTTTACTGATGAAGGCATAGTGTGCTCAACACCAGGAATTTATTATTTAAACATGAGTGAGTTTGTTATGGCATTTGCAGGACAGGTAAGCCATACGAGGAGTGCCATTAGAACCAGATGTTTTTCACTATGGAGTATGCATTCTGTTGACATGGTTGCCAGGCTTAGTGGGCAAGACGGTGAGAATACCTGATGAATTATTATTCAGGCCAAAGATACCTGTTTTTGAAGAGGAAGGACAAGTCTTTCCTTTAGAGTTACAAGCAGCTATAGTACGAGGAGAATTAGCTATGCTTGACGGAGTCGATTATGATGGCAGACGATGGGTCACCGTGATTGCCATTGGGGAGGGTTACAGATTGACTGACATCACGGATGAAGACTTATTTAGAGATCATCCATCAGAAGATGAAGTGATCTTTGAAACAAGCATCACTTATTGGGTGAGAGCAATTAAACGTGAAGTTCCTCAGAAAAGGATGTTAGCACAGAATCGCCCTGAGTATTAGGATGAATACATGGCAAAGATACCAGTTTCTTTATGGACAAAAGGCCCCTATGACCTAGGCCTCTTGAAGGGTACTGGGGAAGTAAAGATTAAATCGAAACCAGGAGCATTTTTTCCTCGAGCACGACAGTATCCCATGTCTCGAGAGGCAGATGAAGGTATTTTTAGGACAATATCTGTTATGATGCAACAGGGTATTTTAATTACGTCAGAATCACATTGTAATAGGCAATCTACCATATCAAATAGTGGAAAGGAGGGTTGTGGCGTTTAATTTAAGATTTGAGACCTATTAACCAGATTGTAGAGGCTGAGTTCCCTCTAGTCCCTAATCCAGCGACAATCTTATGTAATATATCGGTTGAAGCACGATATTTCACTGTGATCGCTTTGAAAAATGCCTTTTTCTCAATCCCATTGCATAAAGACTCACAAGATCTGAAGTAATTTACGTTCAGACAAACTCGCCTGAAAAGCACTCGCTTACCACACGGTTATTGTGAATCCCCATATAGTTTCAATAGACTCCTACAGAAAGGACTTGAGCAATATGGATTTAGAAAGTATTGTATTACAGTACGTGGCTGACATATTGG
Source organism: Ambystoma mexicanum (assembly GCF_040938575.1). Taxonomy (NCBI): domain Eukaryota; kingdom Metazoa; phylum Chordata; class Amphibia; order Caudata; family Ambystomatidae; genus Ambystoma; species Ambystoma mexicanum. The sequence goes on along the minus strand of NC_090933.1, from coordinate 1,076,826,859 downwards.
TCTGTAGCACCACAGAGGAAGAGTGCAGATACGATTAAGTTTAACTGATGATTATTCTTGCAGAAAAAGGATTTAAAGTACACAAGGACAAGTTATAGTACTGTCAGGAGAAAGTGCTGTACATAGGCCAGTTAATCTCACACAAAGGAAAGAAGGTTACTCCTAAAAGGGCTGCGGCTATATTAAAAACAGTAAAGCCAGTCACAAAGCACATGCAGAGATTTTTGGGACTAGGCAATTATGTGAGAGCATGGGTCTTTGACTACAATTCATTTATAAGGCCCTTGTTGCAAGTTCTGAAAAAAGCACAGGTAAATCAGGAAATAATGGTTTGCTAATGAGGCAATGGAAGAAGGGTTAGATGAATTGAAAATGGTGATTCGTACATCTCCAGTTCTAGGGATTCCTTATTATGCTGAGGAATTCTTCCTGTTTTCACGCACAAATGGCACTGTTATGAAAGCTTAACTCATGCAGAGAATCACGTTGGGGTACAAGATACTTTTATCTTGAATTTAACATCCGTGGCATCTGGAATGTATACATAGCCCAATGTGTATTGTTGTTTCAGCGCCCATTTACTGTACCAATGGAAACTATAATTACTTCTTATATGTTGGCCTTTTTACATCTTGATGATAAGATTCCCATAGGCACTATTGGCTTATTAAAATTGTTACACATCAAATGGCTATATGAGGAAACTGATCATTATATATCTGGTGATGTCAAGCTATGGCTGAAAACTAAGCTATGCCGTGCTGCATTCATGGAGAATATGCTTCACATTGGAAATATGTCTTCTACTCGTGACTAATGTAATGAGAGAATATCTAGAAACTTTCCCCTGCTCTATACTTTCCGTTTTTATCTACTAATCAAATTTAATGTAACAGTGGTTTTATTGCCTTGGTACTGGAGTTCGCAAGTGACTCATCACACCTTTTGTCGGCTATGTGGCAATTTAGTGAAAGAGTCCATTTTTCATCTAATTACAGAATGGGAATCTCTTGTCTTACTGCAAACAAAATACTTTAAAGCGTATAACAATGCTATTATCATGACAGATATCCAACTTTTAAGGTCTGCTTTTATGCAAGGAAATGACATAAATTTAATATATTTTATAAGTACGATTTTATCTTCATGTTGCTGAAATTTTTAAATGCTTATGATAGTTTTAATATGTTGTACCTTTTGTATTTTTTGCTTGTTATATATGTTTATCCTGCCATTATTTGTATGAACCATATCTCAGATGTTAAACAAAGTATTGTTGCTATATGTATATCTAATAAACAAATCAACAAGCCTCTTGCGTATTACAGTGGGATTTTAGACCCAGTAATAGAGGGGTCACTTCCCTTGCAAAGAATCTTTGGCAGCCGCCGCCTTCGCCACTGAGAATGCTGCCAGTATAGTAATTGGATGTTCTATGACGTTATTTGTCAAACATGTATTGTTTGCCATTTTGGAAAAACCTAAAAAAGGTACGTTGACATCTCAACAGGGTTCTGCCTATGAGGTGGTCATATAGAATCCGGCAATTAAAATAGTTAGATGCAGAATAGTGAATCCAGCCATGTTTGTAGCAGAGCCACTGGCAGAGGGTGAGCAAGCACATGATTGTTCAAACTACGAAGAGTTCTAAGACGAACTCCCAAGGGTAAAGGAAAATGCGTGGGCAGCTGGGGAGATTCTCTTTGACGTTTCTTCTAGAATCGATCAAAATTATGGACAAAGAAATACAGGTGCCGCTGTGGTAAAGCACACGGCCAATGGAGAGTTTGAAGTACTAATAAGTGAACGATTAGGTCTCATTTTTTGGCACAGGCTGCAGTATTAGTGGCACTGATTGTCACGCTTGAGAATCATGCAGACCAGGAAGTAACAGTGTATAGTGACTCCGCCTATGTGACGTCAATGGTGCTAGCAGGTCAAGCACGTTGGAAAAGGAGGGGCTACCTCAGAGCGGACAGCACTCCAGTGCAGCATGCAGCCTTATTGGACAGACTCATTAGAGCACTACAACTCCTAGTAGCCATCGCAGTCGTAAAGTGCACAGCTCACACTAAAAGGGCAGATTTTATTTCACGTGGAAATCAAAAAGCCGATGAGGCAGCCAAAACATATTGCATATACAGAAATAAATATGTCATTTGATACGCTTGATGTGAATGAAAGCATGGTGGTAAGGATGAGTGTGCCAAATTGTTACAATAACTTGTCTAGAACTCAGTTGGGAGAACTTCAAGGGAAAGCACCACAAGATGAAAAGGACTTGTGGACGGGGAGAGGGTGTTCTTTAAACCCCTCTGAATCATTGTGGCGTCAAGACAGCACTGGTAAACCAGTGATGCCTGTAGACTTACTAAGGGTGGCGTTGGTGCAGCTGCCCTACCCTGTGCACACAACTAGAGAGCTTTGCTGCAAAATTAGCAGAGGATTGGTTTGTTCCAAATATAGTAGAACACATTGCATTTTATGTAGTAGATTGTATCGTATGTGAAAGGTTTTCTGCTGGGCACACATTGCGCACAATTAGAGGAGTTATTCTGAGAACTAATGGTCCCTTCAGCATTTCCACATCGACATGCTGCAAGTCTGTAATGGATACAGATATAGGATTGTAATAGTATGTCCCTTTTCAAGCTGGGTTGAAGCTGGACCGTGTACTCACCCAGACACCACCTGTGCAGCCACATTTTTAGTACGAGAAGCGTTTCCTAGATGGGGAATATGTGAAGTATTGAGATCAGATAATGGGCCTCATTTTGTCAATGAAGTCTGAACATATAAGCTTGTTTCTTAGTATAAAGCAAGTTTTCATCAGTGTTAACACCTGCAAGCAAATGGTGTCTGTGAGAGACTCAACGTCCTGCTTAAGAAGAGAATATCCAAATCGAAATTGACTCTGAAGAAAGGATGGTTGCATTGTCTACCACCGGCATTGTATGCGTTGAGAAACCAGCCAGGGTCAAACCACCATCTTACCCCTCACGAGATAGTGACAGGGAGGCGAATGAGGACATCTCTCACACCTCCATCTAGAATTAGAAGTGATGCCTAGCCAACAGCAGAATTCTTAGGAAAGGAGCTACGTGATTACCTTACGTGTATGACTTCAAGTATCTCTGTAATTTCAGATCAGCTCAAGCGAAAGGGGTGTAGGCAACGCAGAACACAGAAGGAGATGCCACAGCAACCTGAGGTGAGCAGCTTTGTTTTCCCAAACATTTTCCCAGAGATGCGGTCCTAATCTGCAATTTCACTAGGAAGTGGCACGAACCTCGTTTCAACGGTCCTTTCACTGTGGAAGATGTCACACCGTCTGCAGTCAAGGTGCTAGGCAGACACGCTTAGATATTCCTTGGCGATGTAAAGTTCTATACTGGAGAACCCGCATCACCCGAAGAGAGCATCGGGGAAGAACTACAGCACGTGCACACTAGGTCTATGACGAGGAAGAAGGACGCAGAAGCTGCTGTCAAATAAAGGCAAGAAGTATTATTGGACAGTGGCTTATCCCATACACTCTTTTCAGTCACTAAATAAAGAGTTATGGGGGCTATGAGGATGTGCCTGCCGTGAGCTCCGCCGAAAGTTGCCCTAATCAGCGTTATCGTGTCCTGCAGGCTTACCCCGACCACAAACTTACTGGATTGCCGGCGGAGGATGAGGCAGACCCCCGCAGACTGCTCCTAGCGAAAATCGGAGCGAAATACCAGCAGAGTTTGACGAGGTTTCTCTGAGTCCTCCAAGACCGTTGCTGGCAATATGGCGGCTCGTGCCATTACCGCAGAGACCTCCTTGGACTCTACTGAGCCTGATCTGCGCCCGAGTGCCCTGAAAGCAGCTCTCCAATCCCAGGAGGGAGGAGTGCCGTTCACTGCGGGAACAGGACGGGTGCTGATCCCGAAGACGCGTGGCTTGGATCCCCATTGGGGGCTCCAAGAGGACCACGTCGGCGCGGGGGCTCCCGAATGGGGCGTTCGACCCGGACGTTGATCGGCGGGGTCGCAAGACTCTGCTGGGGCCTGGGAGCGGGGGTGCCTCCCCTGGACGTGTGTGCAGCCCGGGGGTTCCTCGCCACCCGTGAGAATTGAGGAGTTGCGGCTCCGCCTCCCTGCTGTCAGCGCACTGCCGAGAACGGAACCCGGTATGTAGCTGCTCCTGAGAATGCAGCCGAGCGAAGTGCACCCTTGATTTGCCTCTAGCTCGAGAGCCGGACTTGCACTTGGGCAGTGACCACCACCCCTGTCCCTTATACAGGCCTCTGAGAACTGGAGACACTCGCCGGCTGCATGTGGGGGAGCAGGGGAGGTTTGAGAACTCTGGCCCGATCCTTCCGCCTTAGCCGCTTTTGCCTCTCCTGGGATTGCGAACCCCTGGAACACTCCAGACCCTCTGGTGGAGCCATTGACAGACCCCATTTCCTTCTAACTTCCAACACCAGTTTTATATAAACCCCTACTCCATCTCTGAGCCATTATAATTCGGTGCCCGGAGTCCTTGGCGATGCCCAAAGTGATAGCAAAGAAAAAGGCACAGTATATAAAAACCTTTCTAACGCCCCAGGTGTCACCCTCCATCCAGAGTCACTTAGTGACAGTGGACATTCACCCACCTCCTGTCATAGAGCCTCCCCTGGAGATGGCTCTCTCCAAAACAGACTTTGAAGAGCTACTAAAAGCTTTGAAACAAGAGATTACCCAGGAGATCAAGACAGACATATCCACTTCAAGAGACTCCTTAGCTACATCTTTGGCTGAATTAACTACTCACTTGGGAGGCCTCGAAGCAAGGGTTAATGACATAGAAAATGTTACATGTGAGCAACAACACGATACGGAAGTCCTCATGGAGCGGGTGCGGACGATTGAAGAACACCTGGAGGACATCTGGGGTTAACAGGCGGACCTTGAAAATAGATCTAGACGCAATAACATACGCCTTCACGGGATACCACGACAAGTTTCGGACCAAGAGCTGCCCAATTATGTAAGCGAACTCCTCCAGAGTATATCGAGCCTTCCCTCCTCGGAGGCTCTGATCCTGGACAGGAACCACCGTGTTTACTCATCAGCCCAGCAGAGGAGGATGTCCTCACCAGGATTCACTTCTTCCGCCAGAAAGAGGAAATCATGGCAGCGGCTAGGAAATCAGAAGCATTACAATTTCGGGTTGCGTCCATTCAGTTGTTTCAGGATCTCTCTCCATACACCCTGACCTGTCGACGCCGACTACAGAAGGTGACTACATGGTTACAGGCCCGGAAGATCCGATATCGCTGGGGTTTTCCCTCTAAGCTGCTGTTTGACTACCACAACCAGCACTATGCAAGCTCTTCCGCGGTGCAGGCGGAGGAGCTAATGACGGAGGAACTACTGAACCCATGCCGAGCCTGGACCCCCGGATGGAGGTCGTTCATGACTCCCCCCCCCAAATCCAAAGGATAAAAGAAGAAAACCCAGAGGTTGGCGGCGAATGGGCGGTCCTTCGCTTTGTGAGAAAGAGGGCGTGAATGACAACCACACCTGCCTCTCGCCAAATGACCCAAGAGACATTTAGAAGTAGGGTGGCACTCTGCTAGCCGACGGACCACCTAAATAAAGGGGAAGCACACTGATAAACGAGGGATCGGTACCTCCTGCGACAGGACAACCGAAGTCAACACCCTGGTTATGGGAATCTGTTTTGGTGGAGTTTCAGGAATACTTCGTCAAACTTGTCAGGGGCCCTTTCGAGAATAAGCACATTAATGGGCCTGACACTGAGCAGCGGGGTCACTTCCTGGAGGTGATTCCGGAGTTCTGATCGCCGGGAGCTCGTCACGGGTCATATTTCCAGAAAGGGAATTGACTGGTCTGCAAAACTGAATCAGTTCTTGAATTGGGGCGACTAAGTTGGATTACACCCATTGTTGCCGACGGTATTGAGTTTGGGATTGAAACTGGGGCTATTTGATGCCCCTTTTATTTTGAGTTTTTGGTTCTTTATGCTTTTTGATTTTATTGGTCCTTGGTGGCTCTTGTTTAACATGTCTTCTCCACAACCTTCATCCTCTTTGGTCCTTATTAGCTCAATGTCATACCTCTATTCCCCGAGGGGGCAGACCCCACCCTGTTCCTTCAGGAGAGCCAGAAACAACACATTGCACTGGAGGAAATAGCACAAAGCAAGGCTGGAGGTATGGGACCAGGCATGCGTGTAGGCCCTGTCAGGCGAGGGAGGGGCCCAACCCACCCACTGTGCTGCCGCGTGTGTGGTCAGGCCCCTACCTCCCCATGCTTACCTGATGGCAGAAGGTCTTCGGTGGATCCCGCCGCAGAGAAAGGAGGAGTTGGTGGGGCTGTAGCTTAACACCGGCCATAAATGACAAGGTTGCCGCAGAGGCTCTAGGAGTCAACACAGCATCCATAAAGGGACCCTGCACACCACCACTAGCCCCCAGGGATTATTGTTTAAAAACAAAAGCCTTACTGGTAAAGTCCCCACTAAACCACCAGAGAATGGTAAATTAGGCCTATCCACGGGAAAGGGGAACAGAAGTTCCCTTCTGGACCGGCCCAAGGTCATTGTGAGAATTGCAGCAAAAAGGGGGGCAGGGCTTGCCAGCGCACCCTGACCCATCTCCTGTGAGACAGGTAAGCTATTGGATAAGGTAAGTGGACCAAACCTGGGAGGGGGAGGTGTATACAAGTGTGTGTGAATGGTTGGGGGTGGTACAGTTGGATGCGGATAGTGTTACGCTCACCTGGTCTCTGCGGGGACATCGGGGCATGGTTGGAGCCGGACTTGGTTCCCCTGGATCGGTTCTCCCCCCTCCCCGCTGCTGCAATGTGGACATCTCCGGTTGCTGGTACTGCCTCTGAGGGAATACGAGAGGCAATGAGAATGGTGTGATGGTATCGCGATACCCCCCCACCCCAAGGCCTTCGTTTCAAAATGAGATGAGCAAGCGTTTGCCCACATAAGCTCACCTAATTCTGGTAAGGATGAGCTCTCAGTCCTGCTCCTCATTATCAGGGGCGCCGTAGATGGACCTAGTTGCTTCACTGGTCTGTGGATGTGGCGGCTCAGAACGGCTGCAACTGACCACTTGGAAGGTAAGAGTCTTTTAACAATTATTATTGTCCGTGTTCTAATGCAATGCCGTTTTTGCCATGATTATAGTTCGCAGTTATTGCAATGTCTTTTTGTTGTGATTACAGTTTGTAAATTCTTGCAATGTCTTTTCTCTCCCTTGTAGGAGTGGAGATGACTGCACGGAGTCGCAGGGTTTAGAGCGATCCCTGATGGAGACCAAGAGAATGGCGAAGCTCCCAGGTAGGTGGTAAATTGGCTTTCAGGGTAGAACCCGAGGTTCAGGTGTTTCACGGCCAAGCGTAGGTTTTTTATGCAATTTCTAACCTTGTGTGTTCTTTTCTCTTGCAGGGATGGCCTGTCAAGCGGGAAGCGGCTGTCCAAAGGCCTGTCCGCGGTTGTAGGATGGAAGACTCTGTGAAGAGGATGGAAGAAGCTCCCGCGTAGCTGGTGGTCCGGAACATGTAAGGATGCGCTACAACTCCGATGACTAAGGAACCAGTTAAGATGCGATGCGCCTGTGCTGCAGGCGATGGTGTAGCTGGAGCCAGATAATGCGCGTTTGGTGATGGTGTAACCTGACCCAGGTAAGATGCGCTTCCAGCGATGGTGTAACCGGACACAGGTAAGATGCACTTCCAGAGATGGTGTAGCTGGAGCCAGGTATGATGCGATTCGAGGTGATAAGCTGGAAAACAGGTAAGGACTCTGCAGGCAGCAGTAAGCGTTACGCTGCAGAAAGCAGACTAACGCGAAGCGCTAGGATGCAGGCAGGTTTGCCTTAAATAGGCTGGCCCCGGCCCCTCCCATCTGGCCCCCCCTAGTGGCTCCACCTTTTCTGGAGTATGTTTCCGATAGGGAACATATGTTCTTCCGGCTGCTGTTATTGAACCGCCTAGCTTTGCAGTAATCATACTGATGTTAAGAGTGAGAATTAGCAGGGAACGTAAAATAATGCCATTGTTCTTAGTCATGTGATATATTCCTTTTTTTTGGTCCTCCCTTGAGGGATTTGTTGTTTGACATTCTTAAAAAACGAAATTCCTATGTTAAATGTATCTTTGAGTTTGTCTTTGCCACACCTTGTAATGTACACATTGAAATTTCAATAAAAATATGTTGCAAAAAAAAGGAAATAAATCTAAGACTCTATTTACCACATTACCTTTCCTATTAGCCAAACCTGATCACACCTTCCAGTAAAACACAGATGTACTGAATAGCAGCAATCAATAGATAATTGTTATTTCCATTAAGTATTGTAAGGGATCAAGAGTAAGACTCTGACACAGTGGCATGTTAGTTATTGGCTATAGACTTATTGATCAAGACAATAAGAGGGCTGGGGGAAATCGCAGCTATCCCTAATCATAAGAGGGATTTCCCTGCCTCAACAAAAATAAGGAACGTCTGTGTCAGGATGTTAAACAAAAGAGTGGCCTTCGCCCTGTATCCAAACCCTAAACCGACCCCTACACTTTAAACTCAATATAATGTGTACAAGGGGATTTCAACAAGACATATATGCCCATGGCTTTCCTTCGAAGTTCCAAAACATAAGGTATCAAAGAGTGCAGAAAGAAAAGGAATAAAGTTCCCCCAGGATATGGCTCTCCTTTCCCCTAGATTTCTTCTGGTGATTTACAAGTCACTTAAACACAGTTCACAATCAGTTCCTCATGCTCTGTATTGCCATCAGTTTTAAAGGGGTTTTTTTCTTCCCTTTTCCACCGATTGTTCCTCTTTATACCCCTGGTGTACTCTTTCTGCCAGGGTATCACATACCCCTTTCATGAATTCAAGTTTACTTCTTTTCCCACTCCTGGTTTACTCTCCTGCCAGGACATTACTGTTTCACAAGTTCAATCACAGAAAGCTCTTCTCTTGACTAAATAAATAATTGTTGAACTCACTTGTGTTTTTTATGAAGGAGACCTCTGCCATTGCAATTATAGCCATTTACATGCAAGTCCCAGATTTGCGTTTCCCCTGCTTCACTAACATGCCAGGGCTTTTGCTTTCTCCAATTATTCCTTTCTTTTATTCATGAGAACATTTATCCAACGCTGGGTCACCAGCCCTTTAACAAAGTTTGTCTCTGTTTCAACACTTCCTTTCAAGGGTTGGGCCACGGATTGGGGTTGTTTGTTCACAGAGAACTGTTCGCAATAAACGTGCTTGCATTAGAACAATTATTAGACAAACAAACAAGACCAATAAATGTGTCAGCTACAGTGCTGCTTCTTATGGTTTGCTTGAGCTCAACGTCAAAACAAGTAACCAGTTCCTACAGTTACTGTTTCTCTCTCTCTCTCCCAGCCACTTTTCTCTCGTTGGTCTGTCAGCTGTGGCAGTTTTATACTGCCCGGCCTGGCTGAGCAATTTCCATAAACTAGACTGTGGTGTTGGCCTCCCGTTCCTAGTCATCTTCATCATTCCGTCCCGCTTCCTCATCTCAGTACATAATAAATGGTGGTGGGGGAGGGGCAAAGGCAAATAAGGCACTTGACTGAAAAATAAACTTGGACAATCTTAATCTTCATTCAAATATGCCATAAAGGTATGTGGCAAGGGTACATGGATGTCATTAGAAACTATAGTTGCAAGATTATTTTGGTCCAACATTTTCTCGTCTTTCTGGAATTTGTCTTCCCAAACGTGGTCCAACCACAGATAGCCACACCCAGGGTCAAAGTCAGGTAGCTTCTGCCCTTCCCCAGCCATGCAAGAGAAGCTTCCCTCCAGAGAATCAGTGATGACATTGCTAGCTTCGTCATAGTATGCCATCCCAAATTTGATCATAGCGAACAAACGTCTGGAAGTACTTCTTTTGATGCATTAAAACTTTTGGACATTCCATAAATATCTTTATGGAATGTCTCTAGTTCTTCTACAAGGGTTTCTAGTTCTTCTACAAGGTTTCCAAGCCAGCATTTCCTGAGGTGATGCAGCTATTTTTGTCTGATAGCATACATTACTCTGGTGGGGAGTGACATTGTCTTAACTACTGAGGTAACTTGTATATTTTTTATTATCATAACTTAATTGTGAATGGCGTTTGCACATTTGTTTTTCTCGTCGCTTGTTTGAATCCAGTCCCATTTCCTTTATTGTTTTTTAACGAGTTTCAGAGCAGCACTTAAATCCTCCTTTGATCCATTAATTTTATGCAAAAAAGCCAATGTACTTGCCATCCAGTGATTCAGAACTGGACAGTTCCTTTTAGTCTGCATATTATGAAGATCTATGTAGAGGGGATTACAAGTAGTGTGATGAATCCTGCAGAGTCCTCACAGAATCCCTGCTTAAAGACTTCTCCCAGGTGGCACGGGGAAAGCCGCTGTTGAACAATCCTAACCCGGGTGAGGAATTAGCCAAGCTGATCATCTGGGAGGACAAGGGCCCCAAGGGAATGGGATGGCTCCGTTGGGAGGGACGCAGTGATATGATATGGCATTTATAACGCATACAAGTGTTTCAAAGCGGGACAAGGGAAGGGAGACAGAGGGAAGACAGACAACAATCCTACTAGGCCAGGTGATATTGAGATCGCGCAAGTGCAGTGGAGGGGGGAGGGGAAAAGTGCGGGGGCCAAGAGAAGGGGGGGGAGTGCAGTACATAGGATAATAGTAAAATGAATAAAGACAATAAATAAAATTGCGCCCAGCTGGTGGCAAGTGCTAGTAGGGGCTGTACGGATACAGAACAGTCCCCGAGTGCAAGGGTAGCCCAGGGGGGCAGTGCAGGTGTGCAACTGGCGGGGAGGGAACCTGGGCCCGATATCAGAAGGTAGCCAGGTAACCAGTGCAGTTTCAGATTCAGCCAGGAGATCAGCAGGGGAGAGGAGGAGAGAAAGCAGAAGCTAAGAGGAAGGTCTTGAGGTGCTTCCGGAACCAGCGATGGTTCTCCTCAAGTTTCAGAGGCAGAGAGGCTGTTCCAGAGGGAGGGCCCAGGAGAAGAAAGATCTACCACCAACTCGCAGCTTGGAGAAGCAACTTACCCTGAGTGAGTTGGAGGCGGATGAGCGAAGAGCTCGAGAAGGAAGATATTTAGGAAGAGAGATTTGGAGGTATTGTGGTCCCATGCCCCAAAAGGCCTTGTGGACAATGCAGAAGGTTTTGAACTTAATCCTCACCACCACTGGGAGCCAGTGCAGGGATTTCAGTCCTAGAGAGATACGATCCCTGGGCTTGAGGCCAAGGACAAGTCTTGCAGTCCTGTTTTAGATGAGTTGCAGAGGGCAGAGAGTAGAGGCAGGCAGATTTAGAAAGAGGCTGTTGCAGTAGTCCAGCCTGAAGAGAACCAGAGCTCTGGAGATAGTGAACATCTGGGGTAAAGAGGAAAGGAAGAATACTATGAGGAGATGCAGCTGGTAGTGTGACTTCTTGGAGACGTCAGAGATGTTAAGAGAGAAGGAGAGTGTGGAGTCGAAGATGACCCAGATGTTTTTAGCCTCACAGGTGTAAGCAGGAAGAGGGCCAAGAGAGGCCGGCCAGCGAGTGACAGGAAAGGAGGGAGCAGGTGTGCGGATGAGGAGAATCTCAGTCTTACTGGAATTAAGGCAGAGATCATTGGCGGCACACCACTCCTGGATGGCGGACAGTCAGAGATGAGAGAAGGAGAAGAGGTGGCGGAAGGGAGTCTGAAAATGAGTCGAGTGTCATCCGCATAGCACTGAAAGTTGGGGCAGAGAGCAGCAATGCAGTGGGCAAGAAGTGCCAGGTATTGGTTGAACAACCAGGGAGAGAGGTTAGACCCGTGGGAAACACCACAGGTAGAGATAGAGGAGAGGAATGACCCAAGTTGGACCTGGGAGAGCCGATTAGAGAGGAAGGAGGTCAGCCACGCCAGGGTCTGATCGGTAATACCCAGGTTATCACAGAGACGGTTGAGCAGGATGGCATGGTTGACCATGTCAAAGGCAGAAGAGCGATCAAGTAAGATTAGGACACAGGGGGATTTGGAATCAAGGTTGGAGCGCAGGTCTTCAGGGATGTTCAGGAGAGCAGTTTCCATGTTTCTGGCAGTATTTATCTTCTTCAGAAGGGGAGACTTCTATGATGCCAGACTAATGGCTTGTCAGAGTAAGGCTTCTCTTCTTTAACCGCTTTGTTGGCAGTGAAAACTGTTGTGATCAGCATTGAAAGAATATATATGGAAAGAGTATTACGACCCTGGCTTCCAATGAATATGATTCTCCCCCTTAAGTGCTAAGGACGAGTAGGCTCGTCCTTTTTGCATGATAGCCTGGCACTTAAGGGGTTAAATCTAAATCAGTCACTACTCTTTCCCAAATTCTTCCAAAAAGGTTGAATTAAAATGGAAGACTGTACTTGTGATATAAAAAGACATCGGAACATTGGGGACTTCAAGTCCCACAATGCCCGAAGTACTGGGATGAGGAAGAGGGACTCAAGAGGCACTAAACTGCAATTTACACTCTAGTGGTTATAATGACCCACACCTGAGCGGAACGCTGGAGAATATAAGGACCCATAAGACCTAGGAGGTGGAGCAGCAGTAGGAGTTGTAAGTCGCAGTTGCAGCAGTAGAAAACCGACGCCGCTGCTGTTGTGAAAGCAGAATTCGGTCCTGAAAGGGTCCTCCGAGTGGAAACTCTGAACTGCAGAGGATGCGCAGTGGGAAGCGGTAGACTGACAAGCTGGAGAGAGAATTAGAGGAGAGAACAGAGACTCTCTTCAATGTATGCCTGGTTCCGATGGTTGGAGAGTAACCGGCGTGCAGCAGGAGCAAGGCAGGCTCCTTTCCCAAGTGGCACAGGCTCAAGGAATGCGACCAAGGCTGTCAGGAGTTCAGAGGGCCACAGAAGCAGCAGTGGCTCAAGCAAACACGTGTTGACAGACCAGTGAGTTTGCCTGCGTTACGAATCTCCGGAACGCTCCGTAATCGACCGCTAGTAACAGTTTTACTGCCAAAAACGAAAAGGGGGCAATATTGCAATAAAATGAAAACCTGCAATGCCAAAGTAAAAAGTGGGCAATACTTCGACAAACATATACCCCGCATTGGCAGTGTAATATTGCAGAGGAATTGTAACCATTGTTTCCAGAGTAAGGAAGAGGCAATAGTTAAGCCACTCACCAACAAGCATTGCCTAACCAAAGAAAGGCAAGTGTGATCGAGACATTGGCAGCAGTTGTTTGATGTGAAAGTGAGAGATAAAGAATGGCATGAGAGAAAGCGTCCTAAGAGGTATGAAAGAGGAGAGGAATATAACCTGCATTGCCTGGGGCAAATAAATCAGTGGAATGAACAGCACCAATGTTTAATTGTGAATCTTAAATGTTGTTAAAAGTCAAAGACTTGTCTGAAAGTGTGAAGCAAGCCTTACCACAAAGTACTTGCAGTAGTGTTGAGTGTTTTGCTCTTGTCCTGGCAGGGGAGTATACCAGGATAGCGATCGTTAGTGGTAGTCCTGGCAGTTTAGTGGACCAGGAAGACATTGAAGTACTGCATTATGATTGAAGATTGTGAAGGAAAGTGGCAAGGCCACTATTGTGTTTGTCGAATTATGGTACAAACTATCCTGACAAAGACGTTGTGAATCAAGAACAATTGTTGAACTGCTTATGGTCCAAGAAGGAGAAGTGTTATTGCATTGTTGATTATCAGTTTGAAGATCAAGACTTTTCATTTTGTGGAAACTGGTCAAGTGCCAATTTAAAGACTTTTTGGTGCAAGAAAAACTTAATGAACAGAACTGGAGTATACAAAAGGGGAACTTTCTTGTTTGGAACCTAGATTGAAAATCCCGCTTTTGAATCTGGGGAAGTAGATCCGACCCAGACTACACAGATACAAAGTTATCAGGTTCATGTTGAATAGAACTTATTTCTGTGCAACCTGAATTGCCATGTTGTACCTTTATGAGTTTTATGCATTTAGTGTGAGGGACAGATTCCGAGTGTTTTCCTTTAGGATTGATAGGCAGGGAAATCATTTATAGGTTAGGGATAGCAAGGCGTTTGTCACACCCTTTTGAAATAAAATGGCCACTTGTGAAAAACCTTTTCCAAGTTTTTTTGCCTCGCATTTCTGATCCGTCACAGTAGGCACTAAAATATTCCTATATAAGGCAATGCACCGCCATTTGACTGTTGCAAGATTGCTCTTATTTCAATTAAAGCAATCCTGCATCTAATTTGTGCTATTGGTACACACTTAGGAATTCCTAAAGTGCTTCACCACAGTTTGGCCTCCACTTTTGACCAATCAAAGCCTGTATCTTTGAATTATGTTTAATAAAATGTAATACCGGGGATAAGAGAAAACTTCTGTATTTATTATTTTTTTAATTTGCGCTGCCAACAACACAATTTGCTGATTTCATTTAAGATTTTAAAATACTTTTATAATAACACTGAAATATCAAATATTTCCATGCATTCACCTTCCTCACTGATTCTTTCCCGAGAAACCAAGTATAGTTAGTTGCAGGTGGCTTCCCGGTACCAGACGCAATTCATACTTTTGTTTTATGTACATTAATTCCGAGATTCAGCTCGTTAGAATCGTAGCAGTTAAGAGAGTGTTGGAGGCCCACTGGAGTCTGGTCTTGCAATATATATTCATCCACATATGCCAGATAATGAATTTCCCTTTCTCCAAGACAGAGGGGAGAGGCGGGATGCTTTGATCTGCCTCAAGGCCTTCCCTATACAGGTTGAACAGAGATGAGGCCATCGTGCACCCCCGCCTCATGCCTCTAAAAGTTGGCATTAGAGAGGTGGGGGACCCCTTCCCGTCCAACATGATTGGGACCTGCAAAACTTGTGGAGCTTGCTTAATATGTTCACTATAAAAAAGCAGACAGCCCCACCACAGGCGCAATGTTTCTCCCAACTTTTCCCTATCAACTCAGTCGAATGACAGTCAAATCAATCAGTGCACAGTAGACTGATATTGTTTCAAAGTGCTTGCTGTTGGATTAAATGAATTATTAATCCATTTAAGGATGTTCCCAAATGTTTCTGAAAGCCTGCCTGGGTTGTGTCAATGTGTCCGGGAAATTCAGACTACAAATTCAATTTGTTCAACGCTAAGGATGCAAAGATTTT
Source organism: Ambystoma mexicanum (assembly GCF_040938575.1). Taxonomy (NCBI): domain Eukaryota; kingdom Metazoa; phylum Chordata; class Amphibia; order Caudata; family Ambystomatidae; genus Ambystoma; species Ambystoma mexicanum. The sequence continues at coordinate 1,076,811,695 of NC_090933.1, read as the reverse complement.
ACTTGGCACATGGATGTGCAATAGGGCGATAATTAATGGGATCATTCCTATCGTCCTTTTTATAAATAGGCATGACTATCGCAGTGTTCCACGAGGCGGGAAAAGTTTTCAAAGCCAGAATACGCTTAAACAATGCACACAGAATTGCCGCCCACATCTCTGGATCGCCTTTCAATGTAATATTGGCAAGGCCATCAGGGCCAGAAGCTTCATTAGCCCCAGTACCTCATCTAGGTCAGACTCTAAAGGCCAAACTGGAGAAGATTCGGTCATTTGACCCTTCAGGAGGACTAGCATGTGCTACTGCATAAAGTGAGGACCAAGACTTCTCAGATATAGTTTTTAATCAGAGTATACTTCTGGTTACCGGGTTTATCAATTCCCAACATGTTAGAATTACAAATTATTTTTTCAAATCCTGCTGTCTTTATACCATTTCAACCAGTTCTTGTAACTTTGTTTGCTTTTCCTTATCGGAATCTTCCCTATATAATGGCCAGGAAATGTTTTACTGTATCGGATTTCTTTCCTAAGCCATTTCTTTCTTTCTACCACCTGTATATCAGTGTATAAACACTCCTATTTTTACTAGAATTGGGCCTATGCAATAAACCTTTAGCAGCAATTTTTACTGCCTCTTTAGGGCACGAATTTGTTTTCAAAATTTTATCAGCAATGTTTGCCAATTAAAATGTTAGCAAGCAACCACATATGATTAGCAATGTTGTACTAATATTTTGAATGCCACCAAAAGTTATTTGTACCCAAGACATAAAATGATCAACAATATAGCGGTTTTGTGCACCGCTGAAGACATTAATCAGATGAGTCAGGACTTGCAAACTCTTTAAAATGCCACTAGACCTGCACGTCAAATAACTTAGTTTACCTACTCGTCCTAAGAGAAATGCTGCTCTTGTAATCGAAATCTGCCGTATAAACTTACTTCCCGGTTTACAACAGCAGCGAGATACCCGCGGGCGACCACAACGGGCCACAGTCCCCCTATCAATGAGGTGGCAAACTACGTATAGAAGAAGCAAAATATCAAGTCTCCAACGTACTAATGTGAATTCTACACAGACAACATCCGGAACCTTAACCACACTAGGATCCCAACCGCATAGAGATACGAAGGATACATTCCCTGTGTAAGGCGGTGTAGAACAAGCACCCTGGTTAACTGAAGATACCAGGACTATTCACCACAAGAACTCAAGGGATTAATAACACCCGAGGACGAGTTAGATTACAAAGAATCCATCTCCGACTAAAGATGAGAACCCCTGCCTGAATCAGGATCTCACCATCTTTTCAACCCCCTCCACGGAATATACCAGCCACAATATATGAAGACAGACAATTTAGTACTGTTAATCAATATGGGAATCATACTCATTTGAAGAAAATGTATTGTATGTGATGTTTTGTTTCACGGTAACAATTGAAAAATGACCCACTCCTTAAGAAAGTTCCGAAATTATTTGATGAGAACTGAAACATGTCGAGTTCAATTATCTGGTGAAGTGACTAAACCGATGAAAGAATTAATCCTAATTAACAGGATAAATACAATTACACCAAAGACAGTTAATAATTTGAGTGATTGTGGAAAAACCCAAAGAACTTAGATGATGACCTACTAAAAGAGGTCCCCTCTTACCCTGTCACTGTTGATATGCGTTTTAGATCAATAGATTGTATTTTATACAGTGTTTTAACCATGAGCATTATTAGATATTTATGCTGTTTTTTGTATTGTGAATCCATTTAATAAAATTGAAATATGCACACAGAGATACAGCACTAGTATAATGTTTGTGACTGTTGATAGTAGCTAACTACCTCTTATATCTTACATAACCATTGGCAACCTCTTTGACGGATAGGTAATTTTAGCCACACAGTATACGTCCGTAGAGCATTGCTTTTAGAAACCCACTTCGGGCTTCTTTCTTACTATCATCATTTTTCCCTTGCTATCTTCGGACGTTGCTTTACTTTTGCCTGGTCCCTTAAGTGCATTTTCACTTATATCCATGTCGGCTTTCCCCAGTCCAAGATGCCTGCCGTGGTTATTATATACAATCTGGCACTTTACAGAGAGTAGTTGACATAGTGGTAGGACTACTGTCTATGATTTCAACGGCTTGTTAGCCTTGCCCCCCTTCGTGAACAAGCACTCAGTTTACCGCGAAACGTGTTGTAATAGGACTTGTCCCATGGCGTCCTGCCTCTGTTGTATTGCTGTTTTAAAGAATTGAATAAACTCGCAATTATTTTTTGATCAGAGTTTCTATTCTTTGGTTGGGGAGCTGTGGAGATGTCATGCATCCTCGTCTTGAGTGTGGTTCATTTTTCCTCTTTTTTCATTTTATATATATATATATATATATATATATATATATATATATACATACATACACACAGAGCAAAAAAATGAGTTCCTGAGGTGAACAACAGTGTACGGTAGTGCAGTAATCTGTAGATGTACACAGGGTGAACTATCGATCATTACTTTGCATAAACATCTAGTTCGCTTTGTGTATTCATTTTGTAAGAGGAAAGAAAGTAAGAGACTAAGCAGAGTGGATGGTGAGGCAGGCAGAGAACTGGACAAACGCAGTGGAATTTTGTAGTTTGCTGCCATCTAACTTTCAGAGTAGTTGGTATAAAGCAACAGGGTGATAAAGAGAGAATGTCAAGGACTATGTAATCAGCTCATGGGATGAGCACCAGTTCCACATATGTATGCAACCAGCAGGTTACAGGACTAGGTTTGCCTTCAAAAGCATTTGGCCGTGTGATCATGTACATTTTCAAATGTGTTCACCAGACAATATGATGCCTCTTTCCCAACAAACTGAAATATTTCTGACACCAAGATTTAGATACACCAACCTAAACTGGACTGTAAAGCATGGAGACAATGCATTAATTACATTAGCAATTATGCAATTATGAATTATTTAACAACTTACATTTTCAGGAATGGAATTGCATGACTGTCTTTTCAAAAGAATAAAGCTAACACATAGTCTTTGGCAGACAGGATATAGTTAGCTTAATGCATTATTATCCAAATTACTTCTGGTTGGCAATTATTTGAAAATGAAAAAAAGATTCTTGCCTGGAATTCTCAAACAGGCCTTTGGCACTTAAGGGTGGAGGAGAGGATTAGTGCTGCATGCTCTCTCTCTCACCATTAGCCCATTTGAAGTTGCAGTGAACAGAGAAAAAGAGGGCGGAGAGAGCCCTGAAGGCAAGAGAAATACAGGGCTAGCTGTGCTTTCATTGACCAGAGTAACTTAAATAGCCAGCTTTGCTACACAAGTGCCAATATAATTAACAAACCTACAGAATTGCATAGCAAATTGCTATGAAACACTGCTTATTTTATGTCTTGCTCTTTTCTCACTATGGCTCCAAATTCTAAGGGGTTCAATAATGCCTCTAAAGTGACCCCATTCGAACTCAATACAATAATATTCATCCTATTATTGAAGCACCTCACTGATGTCTCGTTCCAGCTTATTTGGAGCTACTTTTTTTCGGTCATGATTGATAATAGAAAAAGTCAGACCAGTGTGGTCACTAGCATGAGAATCCATCACACGCACAAACTGCACAGCTATGAAAAAGTAGCAGAGAGAAGACTTGCAGTCTAAAATGGATGAAGACTTGTCGTTCCGCCAGGTATATCTGGCTGAGATATTTCCATTGAAATGTTCCGCCCGGTATATCTGGCTTAGATATTTCCATTAAATCTCATGTTACAAACATGCATCCAAGAATTCAACTCAGTACCTGTATTCAACTCAGTACCTGTAATCCAGCACTGCATTCAACTCAACAGGACTTCCTTCTGCAACCTCATCACGCATTCAATTGCACTTTAAATCACCCATTACAAACAAGCAGCATGGAGGGGGGGAAATTTGCTACATGCCAATCTGAAAGAATATCACCTATACTCTTAGAAAGGGCTTCCGACCGGATTAGTTTGGGATTTTAATACACATTTATCAACAGGCATGGTTTTTCATTAAATCCCCCCCTTTTCAGCACAAGTCGAGCCAAGGGCTAAACCATCTTTATATGGAAGAACCAAGGGCGTCCCAGTTGCCACTTCTGTGTTCTCCACTTCTGTGAACGACGTCATAATCCATCATAACCGGACATTCCACCAGCCATGTTTCCTGTAAACATAGAATATCAAATTAAATAAAACAGTAGTACTCGAGAACGAGAGATCCATTAAAAGGCAACCTCTATACAAGAAAAGCATTAGGACTGATGGAGTCGCAAATCCGCTGGGTGGGAGACACGAGCGAGATCTGTTCAATAGCGCCCAGTCTGGACTAGCTCGTTTGTGCATTCTGCTGCATCTTGCATTAAAGGGAGGTACGGCATCCTCTTATCATTAACAATTACATACATAGTTTTGTCTATAAATGCCATTTTGAGGGACCGTGTGTCACAGTATCTGTAAGCACTTTTTCGCATTCCTCCTCCCTTGGAACTTCTGTATGTGAAACAATCACGTTTAGTCGGAAAAGTATGCAGTGGCTTGTCTGCAATACTAGCCGTCGAGAGCTTTAGTATGTTTAGAATTCTAGGAACCCCCGTTTGCTCGGTTCCCTCCGCTTTCCCGCAGGGTTCGCTCCCGCATACTCACTACTTACCGTCAGCCGTGAAACCCTCCGATCTCCAATACTACAATGCTCCTTCCGTTGTTCGTTACTAGCTCTAACCAATAACGTTGCTCTCCCGCTAGCCCTGTCCCCTAGTACCAGCTCGCAGAAACTATCCGCTGGCTTCTTCGGTTCGCTTTAAGCCTGCATTCAGTTGCGAGCATCCAGGCACCTATAGCCTTTACAGGGTGCTGCTCCATATGAGTGACATGTGTGTAAATCGCAGAGTACATGCAGCTATAGCTTCTTGTTAGCAAGTCACACAAGTTCACCCTGGCCAACCGATTTGCTGTGCAGGACGTCTACACTGAGACGTGACCTGACGTGCCAGTCACGTGATGGTAGCGTCGTTGCTAAGCTCTTTTCGTCCAATGAGAGCTGATCACTATCCTCGGGCACCGTCTGGTTCTGCTTATGGTTGGAGCACCCTCCTGTCAGTCAGTGCCGGAGCTCTGCTACGGGGTGGGTGGCACCCCGATGTACAGTAGGAGCCAGAGGAGGATGCCGGCCGGGCCCAAGGATCGCCGTGGTCGGATGTGACTCTGTGAGTCACTCAACATGCCAAGTATAGGTTGAGTAGTCGGGGGGCAGACTACTCCGGTCCGGCCGCAGTAGCTTGCTTCTGGGGCGGGCCTGGCCCCAGAAGGGGTGGCGGAGGGTGGGGCAGTTAGCCCTAAGCACCCAAGGCTGCCGCTGGTACAGGTTTGACTGGGCAGTCTCTCCTGTTCGGGGTCATAGCAGGGACTCCGTGTCTGGCTGCTTGACACATGTCCCGCTGAGGTAGCAGCTGCTCCCACCTCCTCTTGTTTCTGCTTGCCTCCCTGCTGTAGGCCGTTGGTGGTGCTGCTGCTGCTGCTGAGATCTGGGAACAGCAGAGATGAGCGAGGCTATTGCCTGGGGGAGAGCCCAGCAGCACAGCCTTTCCCGCACAGCTGTCCATGTGGCAAAAAGTGGTCGTACTAGTTGGTTTTACAGTTTGCTATTCTCATGGCAGGAAGTGGGGGCTGAGACCCAAAGGAACACAGAACAAGACTGGGCATGCGGGCTTACCTGAACCACCCCAGGTGACTTGGGGACAACATCACCTCTCTGTAGAATTAATATACACAATATGAGAAGGTGCTGAGAGCATCATCTGGCCACTGTGGCACATTAGGATCCCGTGACTCCATAGAGATAATTGGGTTGCTCATTGTTTATTTGACAGCGTTTTTGAAAGTCTCACCCGTGTGTCTGCAAATGCAAGTGAATATGTGCCTTGTCTTCAGCCTTGGAATACTTGACATCTTGAGCATTTTAAATAGCGGATGATAGCCCTTTTGCTTTATTAGAAGGTTGAGTCCCGTTTTGAAAAACACTTTATACATTTTTTTATATCGCCCATACAAGATTAAGTGGAGTACTTGTGTAGTGTTATGAAAGAGGGTAATATATATGAAATATGATTAATAAAGTGGTACTTTTTGGAATAATTAATTTGATTACACTATTATTTCAGAAGTTGATAATGGAAGATTTATTTTCAGTTCTGAGGCAAAATTATTTTTAGTAATCATTCAGAGTTAATTTCCCACCTAGTCGTAATGCAGCCATGCTTGCAGATTGACTCCAAAATGCTGTTTGGCTGGTGCTAAGGAGTAACTGCAAAGCAGAGGTTCACGACCGCTATTTGCGCATCCTTAATAAAATAAGTGCGAGTTCCAAAAGTGTATTTGATCATTTGAAGTGATTTGTGGCTGTTTGTTTTATTTTACTTCTATAGTGCTGTACACCGTGCCTTATACAAATTAATGAGATGGTACAAATAATTATATGATGGCAAAACCAATAACAGATGCAATAGAAAGAAGGAAAGCATAAGAGCATGTCAAAACAGAAGCGAGCATTTATCGATCCATAAGAACAATGAAAACTAGGGTCAAGCAACACAGTAAACACTGGAGGTTCAAAAATAAGACGCCCCCCGCATAAGGATCAGTAACCTTGTGGGGATCGGGCCAATTCTAAAAGTTCTAAGCAGTTCGAATGGCTGGGCCAGAAGAGAAAATCACATTTATCATCTGGTGCTACTTTAAACTTCTTTTGAATACTAAACTAGACAGGCACTGATGAACTTTTTAATGTTCATTAAGGGGTTTGTGTGGGGTGCTAGCAGGGCAGAAAGCAAGAGGACATCCTGGACATGTGCTCCTATTGGTCTGGTACACAACTATTATTGGTGGCTAATGGCGGTTCTGCAAAATGATGCAGAAATTTGCTAAGGGGGTTAGAGACGGAGATAACAGAAAAACATTTGTAAATGGGAAAGTTAATGAAGGCAAAAGTGTTTTAATTACTGAATGATGTGTTCAGTATGCAAAGTAAATCCTTCATATAGCACACTCCTATTGTTTTCCAATATCTCAAATGGGCACTGAAATGCAACCCACTTTTTCGCACTGATGGCTTTATCACCAGCAGAGTAGACTGGGCCATGCAGCTCCGCAACACTTATAAAATTCCTTACATTGGCAGGGATGCTAGCGCACCAAATTTAAGAAAAAAAGGGAGAGGGCTCACCTTATAAGGACAGAGTGGTGTGCTACGCATACAGGGTTTATGCCGATCACTGTACTTATGAAAATATTGGTTGTGATCATGTCTTGCACATGGAGCATCATTTGTGGGCTGAACAGCAGTGAACGGTAATGCCCCGTGAAAAGCTACCCTTAGACACGAAAAGGTGAAGGATTAACTAGCAGAAGAGGATGCTTGCCTTGTGCACAGAACAGGTACAACACGGCCAGCAGCAACACAAGATTTCCTCATACATACTAGTACATCATGGGCTCTGGCACTGAAGGTTTCCATCGTACAAAGAACAGGTACATTACTAATCTTGAGCGTTCACTAAAGGTGCCTTTCACTCTAACTCGACAAACCAGTCAGGAGTATTGCATTTGATCTGTTTACTTTGTCTTTATAAAATATAAGGTTTATGATGAATGTTAGTCAATGAGTACACTCGTTAAAGATAATTCCATATTATGATGCTACCACCATTTTAGATTTTTAAATTCAGCTCCTCCTTGCGATGGTTTCTCATTCCTCTACAAAGGCAGTGTTTTCATTTTAAGTCAGAACTGTTTCATAAGGTGCCTGGTGGAATTCTATAATTATCCTCCCATAACCGTACCTAAATTGGGGGTTTGGGATGATTCATTCATTACCTTTTGCTATTAGTACGTTTCATGACAATTGAAAGTTGTTTCATGTTTACTTCGGGACCATCTTGTGCACGTGTGTGTGTGTACGTGTACGTGAGCTGCTCGTCGGTGAATCTAGTGTGTCACTAATATTTATGTGCATCAAAATTGGTGTAGGAATGTTGTAATGTGTGATAATTGTTAAGGTGTGCTCGGTGGAAATGTAATGTTGAAGGTGTCGGGTGCAAAGTGGAGAGGCATTACCAGAATCCTCACAGTTGGCTTGCACGTAGGGCAGCTTGGGTTTCTCTCAAGGAGGAAAGGGAATGTTTCAATAGCTGTAAGAAATATCGTTGTCTTTTAAAGTCAAATTGCATGGAAGTGAGATGGTACTTTCATTTGTGTACAAACTGATTTATCACGACCACATGATTACACACAGATTGGCAATGTCTTGCAAATATGTAGTTGTTGTCAGGAATGTGTGTAGTTTGTAGGGCATTGTGTACTCTCTCCTCGTTCCCCAGCAGCAGCTCCTGCTTAGGTGATGCCTAATACAGAGGAGATGGTTTAGCTCCAGCTCATCAAACTTTACATTTCGAACCCTGTGGTTACAAGCCCACATCACACCTTCTTGGGAGGTGGCTTGTTGGCTAAATCCGCAGGATAGGATCTTAAATTGTGTGGGGAATAGTACTTCATAGCTAGATGTGAAGGTTACATCTTTTTAGAAACGGTTATTGAAGATGAATACGGATTGCTTAAATACCTCGTCTAATAGGAAAGCCAATGGCAAGTCAAAGTTTGGAACCAATTAGTAATATATTTCATGGGGAATTAGTTCCCAGGTCTGCAAGTCTATTTAACCAGATTGTGATGAATGACTTTTGCCCAGGTTCATTTTCTGAAGGGATATTTGTTTATTTTCCTTTTAACCGAATAGAGTGCACATTAGATGGACCTTTGGTCAGTTAAGCTCTTAAATTTGACTAATAAAATATTCTCAAAGGTCTTCGTGAATTATTTATGAATAATCACTTGGGGTGTTAGTTTACCATTGTCTGAACCATTTTATTCCAGTACCTCTGTTGTTTTGAATTCCTGCTGTCTGATCGTGCCCATTGAATATGCCAAAATAAAAAGGAGACCCAATAATTGGCATTCTTCTTGATATTTGCAGGACTTGTGGTTCTGGGGAATAATACACCCTTTACAGGGATATGTGTTTGAGCTGTTCACAAGCACAAATCCTTAATTTATCATTCCAGCATTGATCTGCAAGGGCATACTAGCCTGAAAATTGACTTTTATATTTTAAAGAAAAAAGGTGCTGGTAATTCTGTCTTCAATAGGGAGAATCCTTAATTGGACCTCACTTTCATACTGCTGTTTGCCGAAAAGTATAGTGCACATCTGTATCTATCTCTACTGTGGCTGTCTTGCCAGTTACCGTAGCATATGCATTCCTGCTAACAGCCTGCTGGAACCCAAGTTCCAAAACAAGCTAAGGAGATGAGAGCAATCTGAAGAGGGGTCCTACCATCCTAGAATCTCTTAAGCCATTTTCACTTCTTGAGCCTCCTCACTTCCAGCATTGAACGCATTCTTGGACTGACAGCTCCAGGAAAATACTCTTGCCACAGCAGCCTGTATTGGCCCATTACAGAAGTCTTGCAATGGACCAATTTGATGTGGCAAATTGAGCATATAAGGGTTGTAAGTTCCATTCCTTTAACTTGAATTAGACATCAGAAAAACAAGGTTTAACCTGGAACTTTATTGGGCTACAGTTTGCCTAAAGGTCTCAGCCATAGACGTGAAGATAAAGGCTCCAAGGAGAGCACAAGACCCTTCCATCGCCCATCCTAGAGAACCCCTTGGGGTGAATTGCTGTTTTGTCATGGCCTCCCTGCTCCGTGAACACCAGTAACCAGGTTCCTCCTCACTGATGGTCACAGTGCTCTCTAGGTCGTATGTCCTGGTTTGGACAGACAAGAAAAGGACTTCCCCCTTATTCCTACAGACCCTCGACAGGGCCTCTCAGCAGCCAAGTAGCCAATGAATAGCACTAAGGTCTTTGCTTCCAGAAACGGCTTTTGAGTCGACTTGATCCCTTTTTAAATGATCTTCGTGCCACTGTAGGCCCCCCAGAGGTGCCTTTTGACACCGCTTTTTTTCGACCCCTCATGTCGCTGACTTAACTATCCTATCGCCTCTCTGCATTCCTGCCGTCGTCTAGCCAATCACTTGCTGTCGAACCGCATTGCTGAGCCTCGACCGCTTTCAGACACCAACTCAATCATTGCCTGCCTGTTCTTGGGCCCATTCAAGTGGATCATTGCTGCAGGACTGTATCGAACAGTGGTTCTGCCTCATGGCATGGTTTTAAGACCCTACTCTTTACCTTTTTTTTTAAACAATATTTTCTCTATACCTGAGCACTGATGCAGTGACTTGCCTGGCTAGCTATGTGTAGGGGTTTTATCCACCATTCACCCATCTACTCCTGTATAACCGTAGTCCGTTGAGTTTAGTTACAGTATTGTTATGTCTATATTTATAAAATGCCAAGTAGGAATGAATGTACGCTCTACAAATACTTGTTCTATGATTTATGTTATGCTGTTGAAAAAGATCTTTGACATCCGGAATGGGGATTTCTTAGAGTGCAAGACTATGAAATATCATTCAATTGGGTCTATTTGTACACAGAGCGCACTGCGGATGCCTAAAATGCAGCGCTACACTGATGGCACATTTTCATTTTGTTTATTTCACATCTGTAGTGGTTTATTTTCAAGGCGTGACTTTTGAAAACCTACTTGTTTGTGTATTTCACTTTTCTTTTGCCTTGTAGCTAAACTGATTGTGTTCAAGAGCAGTCCTTGCCGCCTGTACTTGTTTTGAATCCTTTGTTTTCATGTGAATTATTTATGCTCCTCTTTCCATATTCCAGAGTTTGGTCGATCATATCGAGCAGAAAAGCGTCGCACTCAAGGCATGCAGCTTCATTTATTTGTCATGTGAGCACTGGGCTCCTTGTTCCAAAGCTAATGGCTTGACTATATCTTCTCGGTTGAATGGTAAGGCACCCTAACTTATATTTTAAGCAAAATGTCTCTGTCCCTCATTGCTGTCCTGCTATGGGTGCTTACCTAAGAGCAGCATGGGAGCTCAGCAGAGGTGGGCCGGGAGAGTGCAACATTGGGACAGGAAATATAGTTTTCTCTGGTTAGAAAGGTATGGGCGTTAACTGTTTGCACAGTCCCTGAATAAGAATTAATAGACCACGCTTCAAGGTGGGACGTCTGGGCAATGTTTGTCTTGGTTGTCATATCCTCCAACGCTAGACTTCTTAGGCCATGTTCAGTTACCCCTTACAGTTGGCAATAATCAGCATGAATATAGAACACATTGTTAGTATTTTCTATTTTTTATACAAGAGCTGTCACAAAAGCACACTTTGTCGAACAATATTAACATTCGTATTCACTCAACAAATGAAACGATGCGAGTTAGGTTTATCAGACACAAGATGCAGGGACCTGTCCGCTTTTTGGCCTTCATTACAAAAGTGAGATGATTCATGCGTCCTGTGGCGAATCAGAAGGAATCGGACTCGGGTTTCTTTATTAAAGAAAACTGGGACATGCCTTCATTTCCCTATACTATAAGGCATCTCTACCTAACAAAACTAGGTACGGTGCTCGTCGGTTGTCAGTGAAAGTCTTAAAAAGTTATCTCTCCACCATCCAAACTAACTCTATCTGACCGTACTACTAATATAATAACTAAGGACAGGTGAATGACTCCCTTCCCCTGTTATATTTTCTTCTTGTGAGCTTGAGTTCAATAGGTTATCCTCCAAATAGTTTCTGGAGACAATTTTTTTATCAATTCACACAGTTCATTCAGTACTCTCATGGGCTTTCCTCACGCTTCTCTTTGGTTACAGAATTCCGTTTTTGTCTTCTTTTCCTTACGACCTTCTTTATCAACAACCCTGTTTCTCTTGATCCCTGTTATGGTTGTCCAATGTGGACAAGCCTATCCTTTGATACTTTCTTTGGTTCTTGGCCTCTCTGCTTTATTTATTGTTTCCTGATTGATCAGAGTATGAACATTCCAGAATAATTACAAGCCAAATTTTGCCATTAAACTCGATCTCAGTCTCTGCGCTCTTCTGAGGCACTGTTCCTAGGTTTAACCGTGCAAGACCTGGTGGCCGTTCTTTTTTTGTTGCAGCTGCTTCTTTATGGAATAGGTTACCTTTGTTGCTTCTTGCTAGGGAACATTCTCTATCTTTTCGTCAGATGTTGAAAACATTTCTGTTTTTAATTCATCTTTGTTTTAGGTTTCTTCCGCCTCTTCAGTTTTAGTGCAAAGATGCCCATGTTGGTGGTTGTTGCGCTGTATAAATGCGTCTAACTTTACATTCAACAATATTGATTCTCATTCCCTCTTCTGGGTATTAACGTAATATTTTCCTCATTCTCACTGGGATGAGTATGAGTGTTCCAGTAACGATTCTCATTCACTTGTCTAGATATCAATGTAAAATACTCTTCTCCTTTACTGGTACGAGTATGAACATTCCAATTATGATTCTCTGGCATCAAAAAGATTGTGACACAGTCGAAAACAACTGCAGAGAAGCTGGCTTCAGGTAGCCCCCTTGGAGCTTTCACATCATGCGACTACGGATTACCTGACTTTATAAAATTGCCTATCACCTTCACCATTGTTGTTGGTACAGCTTGTTACAGCTTGCTTCACCGCAGCAGACATTCTAGCACCGCTGAAACTTGTAAGGAAACCTGGCCGTCCTTCTGCTTCCTGGTTTACTCCTGAATTGCGTATGCTGCGGGGTAAGGCCTGGAAATCGGAACGTAAATGGTGTTCAAAATATGTCTCGGAACTTAAATCCATCTATAAATTAGAACCAGCCACCTATCCCTCAGCTATAAAATCTGCTAAATGACTTCCTTTGGGCAAGCCATTTAGCTGGCGCTAACACCTCTAAACCATTATCCCAGACTATGAAGGACCTTCTGATTCCTAAAGTGGCTACAACCTTCTCTGCTGCTCAATCATTGTGTAACGATCTAACTGATCAGTTTGTGTTATGTTACTTGGCATTTATATAGTGCTCTATATATCATTGGTATGACCTCAAAGCGCTGGTAGGTTGCATGCCCTCGGGAACCGTAGCTCTGGTCAGTAGAGAGAGAAAGTGTCGTAGTGTGCGTGGGTGCAGCTGATGACAATTGCCGGGTGGTAGCTGAATCCTAGCGTTAAGTGTGTTGCTGGAGATATCAGTTGGATGTGTGCAGTCTGGTGGGTGGACACCCAGACTGGGCTTTGGCTGCATTAGGCCTGAAGAACGCATATGTGAGCGACTTAGCCGGAATGTACTCGGCTAGCTGCATTTTATTAGGGTGATGAGGTGTTCATGGGGTAGTATTCGTATGTGAACAGCTAGGCCGAATTAATCGGGGGTATAGCTGTGTTCTAGTTGAGTGATGGTGTATAGTAGAACGTAAGCATAGTGATGTAATCTGATGGTTCTCTTTAAAGCGCCCAAGACCAGGCACGTGAACAGGATGGCAGGGGACATTGCGACATGAGGGGCATACGGGTATACAGCAACAGCATGGGGAACAGGAAAGCAGGGTACACAGACACACATGTTTTCAACTAAGTGTGGCATATGCTTTCACAATTCCATCTAAGTGTAGGACATGTAACAATCCTATTTCTATCTAGATGCGATCCAAGGCAATGTTCACGGGTTCATCTAAGTGTGGCACATGCCATCACTCACAATTCCAACTAAGTGAGGCACATGCTACCATTCACGATTCCGTTTAGGTGAGGCACATCCCAAGGTTAAGAATTGCATCTAGGTGTGGCACATGCTAACAATGTATGTTAGTATGTAAATGCAAGGCAACATTTACAGTCCAGCCATGAATAGTTTTGGGCTGGTGGTAACAAATCTCTCTAAGTATGAATGGTGTAAGTCTACGGTAGTCTACATTATGGAAAGGTAAGGTAGAGTGACGGCGGCTTTCTGTAGTAGAGTAATTGCTCTACGCCCCACCCATGCTACACTTAGTTTTTGTTGGTGTCTGTTGACTGTTTGCTTCATTGGCTTCCCCTGCGGACACCTGCAGACACATCTTTTTTTTTAATTTGTATTTGGAGCTGCCCTTTGCCTTGGGGCCCTTAGCCGCGAGGGCTGCACGGGCAGAGGGCTGCCCTGGGAAGGTCACTTAAGAGGGCGGACTGGCCAATCGCGAGCCAGGGGCGGGCTGGGAGGTGGGAGGAGGGAAGAGCAGGGAGAAAGTGGGTGCAAGGCTGTGGTGTGGGGGCATCAGACGGCGAGATGGGATCAAACGGAGGCCCAGTAGTTCCACCTCACCTGCAGTGAAAACGATTTGAGATCATTAGAGGTAAGGTAGAGGGCTCCTCCTTTTTTATTTTCCTTCTACCACTACTCCATTTCCATTGTGGCCGGATTTAGAAAATGCCCCCAGCTTTGTTGGGGTTGATTCTTTTCATCACATTAACTCACAAGATATCATAAAGGCAGCTGAAAATCTAAATTCGACATCTCCCATGGATGACATTCCCGTTATCAGTTTAAGGTGATGGTGAAGGGAGATGGAAGAGGTCTTCACTGAAGCTCTAAACTCTCTCTTCTTCATGGATTCATAACTGCTGTTTTAGAGCTTGTGTAGGTCTTTCCATTGCTAAAGAAGCCGAGTCTGGATGCAGACGTGTTGTCAATTTATCGCCCAATATCATTGCTCCCCTTCATTATCAAAATGTTAGTCTGTCAAATCTCGGCTTACTGGACTCCGCTCAAGTCTGTTTCCATCGTCATATGGGCACAGTGTCTGTGTTAGACTCTGTGATAGACGAGCTAGTCAGGATTAGGGATGGAGGGCGGTGTGGCAGGCCTGATCTTATTGGACCTGTCCGCCACTTTCCACCCTAGTGACCATTCAATCTTCTTGTCCAGATTGCAAAACATCGGCATTTGTGGCAGTGTTTTTGATTGGTTTGTCTCCTTTCTTGAGTCAAAGAAACAAACTGTCTCTTTAACTCCTTTTAGATCATCGCCTGTGGCAGTCACCTGTGGGGTTCCTCAGGCTCAGCATTTCCCCACTTCTTTTTAATGTTTTGTTCAACCCTTCGTCTTATTCGATCTTTTGATTTTCATTTCTTCTGTTATGCCGATGATGCGCACATTCTTTTCAGATTAGACCTGGAACATGCTGCTACTGCTGCTCGCCTAAAAACTTGCCTCGATGCAGTGAGAAGTTGGATGAGCCTAAACTGTTTGAAACTGAATGGGGGAAAAAACTGAGGAGCTAGTGGTGGCTCCTTCTTTTCCCTTTGTGCTCGACACTGGAGCACTGGCCATCGGAGCTTGGCACTTTACCTACACTTGCTAAGACCGTGAAAGATCTGGGGGCGAAAATGTCCACTTTGTCTATGGACACCCAAGTAGGTGCCATTTGTAGTACCGTTTTTTTTCAAGTTGAGAAAAATTGAGGAAAATTCTGCCTTCTATTCCTGATGCATGCCCATGTCGTTGCCGCCTTATTGAACGGCTGCCCTGATTACTGTAATGCCATGCTACTGGCTCAGCCAGCTTATGTACTTAATCAGTTGTAGGTGCTTCAAAATGCAGCAGTTCGGCTAGTTACAGGTATTCCTTATGGCAGGCTGGTTTCTTGTGCCGGATGGCAACTGTATTGGTTGCCTGTTGTGGACGGCATACAATTGTCCTTATTCCTCAATCATCTGATTTTGCAGGGCAGAGGTTGTACGTTTCTGCAGGACAAACTAATGCCTTTTGCCCCGGCAGATCCTTGCGATCGGCCTCACTTTCTCTTTTCACTGTTCCACGCTATCGATTAGAATGTGAGGATGGGCTTTTTCAGTAGCGTGCCCGAAGCTGTGGAATTCCCTTCTGCCCCCTTTGTTTAGAATCCAGGATTTTACTCAGTTTAAATGGCTTCTAAAGACCTATTTGTTTAAATTCCTTCAGTCTCCCTGTGGTTTCTTTTAGCGCCCTGATGCCGATGGTGAAGGGTTTTGCTCTATAGAAGTAACCCATTGATTCTCATTCACTTTTCTAGACATCAATATGATCTACTCTTGTCCCTCACTGCAACGATTATGAGCATCCAATAACTTTTCTTCATTCCCCCCTCCCGGGTTTCCTGTCTTGCCTGTTCCCTTTTTAGCGGATAGGAATAACGTCATTGGGATCTCAATTCTTTCTGGTCATCGCTTTGGTTTGTCAAGTTGGCTTCTGCTGTTTCCTTTACATCTATTTCTCTGTGTTGCTGTAGCTGTAGGCACTCTGGTCTTTCAGTTAGCGGCTTGTTCCGTATCGGTAAAGCGGTATCAGCAGTGTTTCCAGGACTCCTGTTGCACCAAACGCTCTTTGTGGGCGCGCTACCACTCTCCATCTTATTATTTTCCCAGCTGTTAGGACGCGGTGTGCCTCACTTCACGTCTCTTCTTGTAGTTCTGAGATGCTGCATTTCTCCCTCTGGTTCCTGGTCTCTCCATTTCAGGACGTGGAGTGTCCAGCCTCTGCTCGATTGTCGGCGTGCGAGCTGCTTCGTAACTCGCAGACTTTTATTCTCCAGGCTCCTCCCCCTTTTTATATGCTACGCAGTGTCATGATCTCTGCTTCCAAAAGATCAGGACTTGCCCGACTCCCTTGGAAGCAGACCCATAACCCCGGTTCCGAGTGCCAGCCAGTCCCAATTGGGACCTTTTGGACCCTGTCCTGGCGCCAGTGGCACCAGGCTCATAAAGATGCCCAGTCCCAGTGCTGGAAGCGCCGGGCTCATAATGCTTGGGTGGACTTACCTGCAGCAGACCATGCTGCTTACTTACCTGCCAGTTGAACCCCTGATCCTCTTCTGTTTGGGACTACTTTTCCTGTTGGGTGGGGCAGGAGCCACTCCCTAGGTTCAGAACACTGGAACTCTTCTGGAAAGCAGGAACTCTTTTCTTCCCTAGGCGTGGCTGTGGAAGGAGACACCTAAGCACTACAGGAGGCTATTTAAACCACACCCGATGGATGAATCTTGCTTTGCGTTATTCTGCATTCTCTGCAGCAGAACGCTCATCGTGTCTTCTGCTTCTGATCCTGGGCCAAAGGGAACAAAGGCTTACCATCCTGGAATTCAGTCTTCAGCAGCACCTGTAAAGACAAAGAAAGAACAGGTTAGCACTACGGTCTTCAGTGGCAGTGCATCTCTTACCTGGCCCATCGGCTGTCACCAACGCCTCGCGCTGCATTCCGGCATCTGAAAGACAAAGGCTTACCTACTCTTCGCATGCTCCGGAGGTCTTCACACTGCATTCCGGCATCTGAAAGACAAAAGCTTACCAGCTCTTCGCACGCTCCGGAGGCCTTCGGCGCTGCATCCCGCACCTGAAAGACAAAAGAAGGTGCGTTTAAAGACATTGGGCAACTTTATTACTCACGTGCCATTACTCCTTCCCACGCCGAATCCAGTGGGTATTCCAGCACTCTTCAGCTTCTCTAAAGCTCCGAACTTGTACCTGCAAGATAAAAGGGACAGTTAGTGCACATCGTGAAGCAGGCTACAAGCGCTTACTTACATGCTTCCAGGCGCTTCTATTCCTCACGCGGGTTAGATCCTCAACTCTCATCAGCCCGCCATCCGCCATCGCCGGAACCCTGCAAAACAAGAGATAGCATTACAAAAGACTTTTAAGACATTTGAAGTGCCCAGAACTTACAGTTCGTGCAGTTAACGACGGACAGCAGTCCTCTGAGGTCAAGAGGCCTGCACCCTTATCCAGTGAAGAAACTGGTTACTGCACCCTGCCCCGAGGCAGATGGAGAGCTCGGCGTTCACTTACCTAAGGTGAGGGCGTTAACCTTTGGGGTTCTACAGGAGAAGAGAAAGGGAAGAGGAGAGAGGCACCCAATAACCCCAGTTCATTAATCCCATATTTTCTATCTGCAGACATCTTACTCTTCGAGTCAGACATACAGTGCACAGAGGTCCAGCCCAAAGAGCCAACTGTGTGTTACACATCACCTTTGAAGATACGGCATTCACCCAGTCAAGACTGGCGCCTCTGCGGGAATCAGGTGAGCGTTACACGCAGCCATGGGTTTTCCCCGGCATAGCTTTGTATTCCTTTCTCTCTTTTTCCCATGGCTTCTCTTCTTTCCACAGTTCTTCTTTCTCGTCTCAGTAAATGGGATTTTCTTAGTTAAACGAATATTTACAGTTTTTGGTTTACAGTAGCACATACTGCTATTCTCTTCACAGGAATTTTTATAGGATATGTTTCAAGAGATAGCATTGGTATATTCTTGAGAGAGTTCCTCACAGGAACGAGAGTCCATGTCCCCAAAGGGGGACTGGAAAGGGGGCGGGGGGGGGAATCTCTCCTGGTGAGATCCCACTTGCCTAGACCGCTAGGGAGCGTGTTGCAGAGCGGGCTCACCTCCCTAGCCTCACAAGGAGGGGCTCCCCCTTGGGGGGGGGGGGGGGGGGACGAATTTCCACAATTCACCACAGTCCCCATTTTCTAAGTATTACAGGTATGATTGGCTGTAGCATAAAACTGCTGACTGATTATTGGTTGTTATTTAAAGGGCTCTAACTCTGTATGACTTTACAGGGACTCCCAGTACTAGTGCTTGCTGACTTGGTCCAAAGCTCTTTATAGTATTGATCTCTACGTCTCAAATGCCGCCCCCCCCTTTCAGGTAGGGCTCTTTGCCATGTGCCAGTTTTATCATGAGGGCTACCTTTTGGCTACAGAACTTGTATTTATTTTGTTTGCTCAAAGTATCCATTTGTATTTTTTGTCATACAATTGCTTGTCTTGAGTTGTCTTTCTCAATTTTATCTTCAGTTGTATTGTATTACATTTCATACAATCCACTTCAATTATCAATGTATTGGTTTCATACACTTATTCATTCTCTCAACACGTGTTTTCCCCATAGTAGTCCCTATGGTTCAGAGGAGAGATACTGAAATGAAAGATGATGGACATCAACGTAACAATAAAAAGTCTTAGGAAAAGATTAAAGGAAAAGTTTGTTTGTATAGGTTTTTATCTGTTTAGGGGTACTCGCCCTAAATAGCTATTTTCTTTGAAGTTCAGCAATTGTCCTTAATTCTTTCCCATTTTCGTTCAAGTATGTCTTCTATATTTTATTGCCTATTGAAATAAGTTGAATATAAGTCATATTCAGTCTGTGACTTTTATCCTAGCAAACTGCACCAGGTTGAACATATGTGCACATGGATATGGACCATTGCCTGTTCGTTTCTATTTGTCCCCTAATCTTTGATCCAATTGCAATAGAGGGACACAAATTGTCAAATGTTTTCATACGTTTAGTCATTATTCTGATGTTAGGTTTTTTTTTGCATACTATTAATGCAGACTTCCTTAATCTACTGTTTGAAATTGTTATTTCCTGACTTCAGTTAAATTTGTGTGGTCTAGACTGATATGGTAACAAGTAGTTAACTTATCACTATTCATGAGATGTACTTTCCTACCTTATTTTGTTTTTAGTATGGGGAAGAGAGATCCGATTGTCCTCACAATGCCCCGATCCACGTTGTGTTTTTGGGATCATTTACTTACGTTTTTAGGGTGCCGACGTTATGACATCATGTGCGTTACTGTGATGACGTTAAAAAAACTTCACACAGCCATTTTGGATGCTGTATTATCACATAGATTCCTCTAGAATTGGTATTATTGTTAAAGTATGAACCATGTTGGGTTTAGATAGGGAGGGGTAGATCTAGGAGTTAATTATTGCAGATTATTTACAGATTATATTGAGAGTTCATGGAAATTGTGGTGTTAGTCACTTGAGGCAAAGAACATTTTGAAAGAATTCTGAAAGTTGAGAAAGGAAAAGTAAAGAAGGAATGTTAACAGTAAATAGCTCATCTAAACACACATTCTACTATTTGATTTGTGTACTCAACCATATGTATTGTACAGTGATGACTTTGGCATTCACATTTCAAGGTTTAGAATTACAATAGTATAACCATAAACCAAAGATGACACTTATTAGTCAGACATAGTAACCCATTCAATATGACATCATTCATGCTGTATGGTCTACCATGTGAGTTCATAACCAGTAGGCCATCTCATGTTCCGAACTTAAGCCGGATTGGCATGTGTCCATAATGCAGATCCATTTTGCTTGCCTTTTGCGCAAGAGGCGCTCTCTATTCCCTCCACTTTCTGGGGATTTTACTTTCTCGAGCCTCAAAAACTTGATGTCATTCATCTGGGTGAGTTGGTGTTCTGTGCAGAAATGTATGGCCAATGGATATTTTGGGTCTCCATTTTTAATCGCTCGTAGATGTTCCATTAGTCGTATTTTCAGTGCCCTTTATAATGCTCCCTATATACATTTTGTTGCAGGCACAAATGATACCGTAGGTTACATATTTGCTGTTACAATTGATGAACTGATTTGTTTAGTTTTTGCATTGAGTAGAGTCTTTTGTTTTACTCCATATAGAATCTGTAGACAGATCTTGCAATTTCCACATTTAAATGTTCCAGTTGGTGCCGGCATGTTCATGAACCTACTTGGGTTGTTTGCAGGTTAAGTTCTGAAGTAGCTTGAACTGACTTGTTGTTTCAGTGTTGGGGCTTTCCGAAGATGATAGTTGGATTTTCTTCTATGTCTTTATTAATTGTGTCATCTGTATGTAGGCTAGTCCAATGTTTTTTTTAGCATTTCCTTCGTGATGTATGAATCACTACTGTATGTGGTAATGAAGTTTGGTTTGGTAGGTTTATTGATTTTGTTTCCGTTTGTCAGTAATTAGAAGGCTCCTTGGAATGATCTCTGCCCTTAGTATTTCTCTTTCCAGATTTTCCTATTGTTAACCAACATGTTTCGTATCCCTTGGGTACGATGCACTTCCTGTTAATGGTTGCAAGTGTAGATCAATACGTTGAGATATCCTTTCTGTAAGGGATACTTTCTGTAAGGAAGCCTATCCAATTGATGATAGGGCGACACAGTGGGAATGTGTCGTATTCCTTGTGAACTTTCGGTAGAAAGTATATTATGGACATCACTGGTTGTGTGATGACCATATAGGCAAATTCCTCATCAGTTAATAAACCTATTTCACACCAATATGTGCTCATTATGTGCCATTGGCATAAATCAGGTAATGGGTTGTTGTGTAATTCTTGATAGCAGTTTTTGTCATTCAGATGTATTTTCCCTTCTTTCACGTATTCCACTCTTTTCAGAAGTACAATATTTCCCCCTTTATCAGCCATTTTAGTTACTATATTTTTGTTACTTGCTAGATCTTCAATTGCTTGTTTTTCTTTGAGGGATCGGTTATGGTTTAATTTCACTTATTTTGATTTTGAGGTAATTTTGTCTGAGATCCTTACTGATCTTGGTTTCCTCTGTTTGGAATGGATTTATAGCTTGTTCCTCCAAGAATTTCTCGGTTGTATAGACTTCTTCCTCATTGAGGTTCAACAAATTGACTGTACTTTCTACAATTTCTACCGTGAGAACTGATATGGCACTTGTAAGAAACCTTTGGTTTGAGTGATGTTTCAGTCTCCTACAAAATGTATATAGATCCACTTGTGTGTGGAAATATTCTGCTCTGTTTGTTGGTCTAAATGTAAGTCCTTTATTGAGTGCTGCAGATAGTGTAGGATCTATTGGATGATCTGATAAATTGATAACAAGATTCATCTGTTCCGTCTCTGTTGGGACTGAGTTTACATGCCTGTAATCCAGAGTAGTGCCATGTCTGTTATATCTATATCTTCTAATCTTTTGATTAGGGTGTCATGGCTTACTGTCGAAATCTGCCGAGGGGTCGAGCAGAATCGGGGCCGAGGTTGTGTTGGAGTCTGCGTTTGTTTTTAGGTTGTCCCATATGGATAGTAGTGCCGATTCTGTTCATCTTGCAGGTCTGAAGCCGACTTGTGCTTGGTCTAGCAGCTGGTGTTTTTCTACATGTTTTTGGGTTAATTTGTATACATTTGTTTTTAGGAGTTTAGCCGTGTAGGGGATGTTTGAAATCTGTCTGTAGTTGGAGAGGTCTTCCACGCTGCCACCTGTTTTTTTTAAAGTGGCTTAATATATGCTTATTTGAAGGATCGTGGTACAGTCCCTGTTGTGAGTGACAGATTCAAAAGGCTACTGTAATATTCTTATGGCTCTCCTTGTGCAAGGATTGATTTCTAGATGTCGGGGGGCAGGGATCCATTGGTGATCCTGCTTTCTTGCTGTGCTTTACCAGCTTGACGAATGTCTCTACTGATATTTCCGGGAAATGGTTTGGAGTTTGTTCCGTGGCTCCTTGTCGGGTCCAGTTGGTTTAGTCTTAGGGTTGGTTGGTCTGTTTTGTTTGATTTGTCGGTCGGATGTTGTTGATTTTGTTTATGAAATGGTCTGCCAAATTTTGCATAGTTTCTGTGAGGGTATTGGAGTTTTGTCGGAGTCTGGTGGGTTTCTCATTTCGTTTATGATGTTGAACATTCCTTTTTGTGTGTTGGTGGCATTGGTGATTGTCATTATAATGCCTTTTCTTTGCCTTTTTGATTTTCCTTCTTATAGGATCGGATATGTCTCTGGAACTGGGTTTTCTTATCTTGGTCGTATTCTTTCCTCCATTCCAATCAAACGTCTGCGATGTTGATACTATAAAGAAAGTTTGTGGCAAAGTTGATAAAGTTGGTCTGAGACCGGCAGAGGGAGGTCATTTGAAAGTTTTGTATTAAAGTGGGTCTGAACCCGGCGGAGGGGGACCCGTGGTGAAGCGAAAATCACCTGTGAATTTGTACGTGTGAAATCCTCTGAAGAAAGGAACTTTGATGTTTATCGTATTGCATCCGGGCCTTTGAGAAAGAGACTTTGAATGGCATAGGGACATGGCCATGATGTTGAAGGTTATCGTGCTAGAGAAGCCAGAGACTGTGCTAAGCTCGAGTGTACCGCCTTGCCCCGTGGTGAAAACGTGGGGTAGGGAAACCAACGGCCAGAATATCCTGACATAGAATTTCTTGGACACGTTTCTTTTGCATAACCTTGTTTCCCACACTATTTGTAATTAGAGGTAAGGATTGGCAATAGGTTTATTAGTATAGGTCCTTTTGGCAAGACACCACTAGGACTGTTATTATTTGATGGTCGTAGCTTGCTGCCATCTTTAGATTTAGATGGGTGTTTTACAAACCCAATTGAAGTTCAATGAACACCCATCACATGTCTGTCTTACTGTTTGATACCATGCCTTCCTTACAATCCCCACACATCCTTCTCGCACCCCCCCCGCCCCACCGTCTTGTTTCCCGCAGCCATTCACCTCCTGTCCCGGCCAATAGCAAGTAGTAAGATCATCAAAGAAGAGGCTAACCCACAGCCCTTTCTAGTGAATGTCCGCAACCGCAGGGCCTCCACTGTGCTATATGTAGGGGTCCAGCAATTCTCAAATCCTCTCTGCTAGTGTAGGGTTAGAATTGGTGCTTAAGGGCATTGCGTTCAACACACAGATCTTGGAGAGCAAGTTGATCCATAGTGTTTTGGTGGGTGGGGCTTCTGCTTTCCAATGAAGAACTATATGTTTACATGCAGTGAACAGCATCATTTGTATGAGCCTGCACGTGAGTGCATTGTTATGCCAGTCAACACTTCCCGCCCCAAACAGCATGGTGTTGGGAGTCATTGTGAGATTCACGCTGTCTATGCGTGAAACCTGTCGCTGTATAATTCGCCAATTTGGAGTCCATCGAGAGCAAGACCACAAAACATGACCCATGGTGCCGATCCCTTCACTGCCAACATGCCGGTGTAGGGGTCAGACCCATCCTGCACATCTTGGCTGGGGTGTAATACTGTTGCTGTATAATTTTAAATTGAATTTCCCTGTTCTTCAAATTTAGGTAGACTCCTGGATGATTGGTGAAAAAGTCATACATCCTCAGCATCTATTGTCACCCCAGATTGCTAGACCAGGTGGTTGCTAGGGTGTGATTCCTACCTACGCTGTTGGTCACGCACATAGTGTGGAACCCCTGTAGATGTGGGAAGGTGGCCCGACTTTACTCCATTTCTAACTCGCATGCCGAAGTACTGGCCTGGCGAGTAGCCTCAATTCTATGTGTATTGAACACGGCTTTCAGCGTTCGATACCAAAGCCAATCTCCCGCCTCAAGACGAAGTGCCGGGCATGCCACATGAAGCGTCATTAGATACCCCCCTCACAAATGTCCATTACCCAAATCCGTGGCCATGGCGTGCCTTGTCTGGGTTGCAGCTTATGATTCAGCCCATAGGATAGTATCACTCGTATACTTGATTTATTTATAGAGCGCTTTACACCAAGGCGCTTATCCAAGAGAGTGCCGCCTTTATGGACATGCCCTGCAGGGACTGAAGTCCGCCCCAGTATTGAATGCCCCTTGATCTGCGAGGGTAGTTTGGCCGGTGGCCTCGCCATGGTCTCCAACGGAGGAGAGCGGGGCCATTATGGCGAGTTCCTTTGCCTTCAAGCTTGTCGTATCGTCTGGGTCCAGCCAACGCTTCACCCAACAGACCTGCACCGCCTGGTAATGGCCTCTTCAGGAAGGCAATGCCAGTCCCTCCTCTTTGCTGCATATAGCGTTTTTAGTTGCAGGCGTTATGATTATTTTTTTTTCTTTTTTTTTTTCGCTTCACATGAATTTAGTGATAGATGCATCAAGGTCTTTGACCATTTTAGGCGTAGGACTGACGGGCGTCATCATGGCGCGATAAGTCCGCTTCGGTTGAGAGCTCATTTTAAAGGAGTTTCCTACGCATCAAGGAGAGAGCCAGAGATTCCCACCTCTCCAAGTCCTGCTGAAGAACTTGGGGATAATTTTAGATCTCAGATCTCACCCAGGGAGGCGCTAATAATTACCCCAGATGCATGATATGATGTGATTGAAGCCTAAAGGGGGCGACTCTGCCCAAGTCCCAGGGGATGTCCACCCTCGGAGGTAAGATGTTGGATTTACCACAATTGTTGCCCGCTTTTGGGAAAAAGTCTTGTAGGAGGGACCGGATTTGTGGTAGGATGGCGGTGCAATTGCTGACATAGAGAAGTAGATAATCGGTGTAGAGGGAGACCCAATGTTTTTCACCTCGTAGCCCCGCCTTATACACGTCCACCCGGGACCGGTGCTTAATTTAATCACCAATGCTTCTATAGATGGAGAGTATAGCAGGGATGAGAGAGGGCAACCTTGGCGTGTGCTGGTATGGAGAGTGAATGGAGCAGAGGTAATGCCGTTAGTGACCACTGACGCTACCGGACTGGTTGTATATAGCAGGTGAATACGTTTTATAAACCGCAGTGGAAAGCTGATCTCTGCCAAGACCAGGAACAGGAAATCCCATTGTACTTCATCAAAAGCCTTTTCAGCATCAAGGGTCAGGACCCGCAAAGATATGCAGTAGCATGTGCACGTTGTCACTCAAATGTCTTTTGCGAATGAAGCATGTTTGATATTTATGGACCAAAGACAGGAGGGTCCCCTCTATTCTGTGTGCTAGACATTTCACCAGTATTTTGGCGTCTAGTTAATTAAAGAAATAAGGTGGTATGAACTGCATTCTTCGGGGTCTCGCCCATTTTTATAGAACACCACAATATTGGCAGTGAGCATCGTGTGTGGCAGGTGGCCGTGTTCAACTGCCCTATTCCCCCCCCCCCCCCCAAACACTGATTCCAATCTGGGTGCGCGTGTGTTGACCATTGCCTTATAGAAATCGATGGGAAGACTGTCTGGACCAGAGGTCTTCCCCGGGGTGAGAGACTGGATTGCGCGTATTATCTTCGCCACCGTGATTAGGGCATTAAGATTATCTACCTGGGGGCCAATGATCTTGGGCAGAGCGATGGACAAAATAAAGGAATTGATGTAACTGCCATTTCTTGTTGGGTTCGGGAGCGGCGTACATCTCCTGATAATATTCCCTGACGTGCAAGTTAATGCGATCACCTGTCAGAAAGGTCCCATGGACATCCCAGATTGAAGCGATGCTCACTTTGCCATTGTTTCAGGGTGAGCGCCGTAATATGCAGTGGCCTGTCCCCTTCCAATTAGTATGTCTGGGTACAGCTCATGAAGGACTTCTGCACAAGAACGGATAATACTTTTCCACCTGCAACTTGCGTAAGTGAGCATAGGTCTGAGGGTCACGCGCTTGTTTGTGTTTCTTGTTGGCGAGGGTCGCCGCGCTCATCTGTCCTTCCCGTGCGCCCTAAGCCCAAAGTTTGTGAGACCACAGTGAGATGCACTGACCACGTATGAACGATATAAAGGTGCCCCAACAGGCGTGTGCAGTGTATTCTGGTGTTGGGTTGATTTGCCAGAACGTATCTAGATCGTTCCTAGATGTCTGGCTATCGCAGCGCTGTCAAGTTGAGCCGCCACTTTTGGGCCCTGCATCTTTTATTAAGAAGTGTCATGCATAAGCGTACTGGGGCATGATCCAATAGAGTTGTGGGAAGTATTGTGCATTCGTCTGTCATGTGCAGGGCATTTGACGGGATCATCCAATAACTGTAGTGCCGGTGAGAGAAGGTGTAATTCCCTTGTCCCCTGTGCGTGCATCTCCACACATCTTTCAGGCCAAAGTCGTCTAGCAGCGCAGTAAGGACGGCATGCCTTCTCGGTCCGTGGGCGTGCTATTGGCCCTGCTCTGTCAATCTAGTGTAGGGCTTAGGGCCACATTGAAATCTCCCCCCTAAAATTGACAGGCTCCCCATGTGCCGCAAACAAGTCATGAATGCATGAGTAAAAAACGAGTGTGTCTGCCGTGGGCGTGTATACATTTAGCATGCAGATGGTGTGTTGGTGGATCTGTCCCCACAGGAGGACGTATCTGCCCTCTTTCTGTGTCGATGTTCTGAATGTGTATACGGTCCCGTTTAGGGATTAGGATGGACACTCCCTGATTACCCTGATGGGGTGACCTTGATCAGGTCGGTTTCTTGTAGAAATATGTTGCCCCTCCAAATCCCTCGTATGGTTCAGCATCCGCCTTCTTTTAGTTGGGTTCTCCAGCCCCTGGATATTGAGCGTCATCCGTGTAAGTGTAGCCATCTTATCCTGGGAACCCCTCCCATGAGTTCACCACTTTTGGTGCCATTCGCATCACTGCCGCAATACCTAAGGTGAACCTCAACTAACCGAGTATGCCCAACCAAATTCCAAACATAAAAACCTTGGGATTGAACAACTATCTCCCAATACACAGCTAACGGAGCCCATATGTGGAGGTGGTTGGGAGAGGTACATGGAACGACTCCTTTCCCCACCTATTCCACTATCCCCCTTTGGGGTGCTGTGGAGAGTTTACCAGAATGGTTCATCGAAGGAATTGCGAGGAGGCAAATCAGGCCGTGGATGACTATCAATGCAACAGTATTCCTCACCTCGGATGCTTTACAATTAAGGTTCAGTCTTTATGCGCCACAACAAAGTTCAGAATGGGGCGAGGACCCCTTGGTGGAATGTCCAAGTCTGAAGCCTGTGCCGCAAAACTGGAATGAAGCCATCCATGCTGCGTGATTGTCCAGAATGGTATGGCTTACTTAGTCTTGGTCCGGGCTCTGCGTACTGTTCACTTGACTGCCCCGCCACGTCCACAGTCTGGGCCCTGGGGCAGTTTTCCTACTTTCTGCCAGCTTCCCTTCGTCTTGGTGTGATGCATAGGAGGCGTTGATGGCCGAAGTCTGTGGCCACCAGGCTGTGTTGTTGTAGAAACCACCAAGCCCCTTCAAAGGACCACTAGTTTCTTGTTTTTTTTTGTCTTTCTTTTTTTGGTTTTCAATTTTTCAAGTTCATGTTGCTCAATATCTGGGTATGACCTCTCGCCTCATACCTGATCCTGTCTTATTGCTCCACGAAAGCACTCGGGACTTATTTCAAAGCTGAGATGGACGGTGATGCCCATTTAATCTGGTCATCCGCTTCACTTAGTCTGGTGCATTGATGCACTCATCCATATTGGCATTAACCATAATAATCCCAACAAGAGGCTATGTCAAAACCTGACAGAAAGGACTCTCCTCTTAAAGATTGGGAAAACTCCTGTCCAAAAGCGGTTCAGAGAGTACAAGAAAAAAGATAATACTTGGATGTCTTTGTCACAGATTCCTTGTAAAACCTGAGTGGCTCGGTAGAGCAGCATAAAGTAACCACTTTTGAAGGCATGATCAACCTGGTCCTGCTGGAACATATGTTTGCCTCCTTGTTCCCCTGAGCATAAGCAGCATTTGTACACTAAGGAGTTGGGTCCTAAGAAGCTGACCATTGCTGCTGATCTTTGGGTTTCCCATAGTGTCCCATAAGGACAAGCATGCTTCAGGTAAGCCTGAGGAGGGGAACAAGTGGGAGTGCTGAAAAACCTCACGCTGTAAGGCCCACAAATAAGTTTTATAAGGGTAATAAGTCGCAGCAGCATAGGAGGGCAAGTGGGCCTAACTATCCCAAGCATGACTGTGGACACTCTAAGCCACCCTACATACAAAAGGTCCAGTGGGTTTTGTGGAGCAAGTGGCCATGTGAAGGAGGACCCCAGATGCAAGGGTAAGTCTGTGGGGGTCCATTGTTAATCAGGCCTTTTCCCACAAAGAGGAAGAGATACTTGCAGGGCCATCCTTCTCTTTATATTCCCTACTTTGTGGAATGGGTATTTGTAGTTATCCTGGGAACCTAGAGTTGCTGAGGCTTGTGCCTCCATCCCTGACAATACCAAGCATTATTTCAAGGATAGTGTGTTGGGGACACCCCTGTCATTAGGGACACCGGGTCCAGTCTGCCTGTAGTGGATTCCACTTTGGTAAACTTAGAGGAGCTGGCCAGAGCTCATCTGATGCCTTTTAAGGTAGCTGATGGCCCCCCTCTCAAGTTTCCAGTAAAGCCAGTCACTTTAGCTGTTAATGCTGCAGTGGTCAGGATACCTGTTCCTATGCAAAGGCAAGTCTCTATAAAAGTTCTGTTAAGGAATAACCTCAGAGACTTGGGTCTTGTGGGGGGACCCTGCAGAACGTCCATGCACTAGGCCTGTGGGGGGGGGGGGGGGCGTTGGGGACTGGTGGTGTGGCGCGCGTGGGAACTAAGGAAGAACCACACTGTCAGAAAAAGTTCCCTCCATCCATGCGTTAAAAATAAAACTAAATTGTGGCTCTATGAACTGGATGCCTTGGCCACCTCGCCCTAATTCATGCAGGCATCCTTCTGGAATGTGCTACCTGCTCCGGTATCTCTGCATCTTCCCTCCATATTGTATCTGATTCTCCTTTCACCTGCGCTCCGTTTGTATTTTGTTACATACTGTATACTGCAGGACCTGTCTTTTTTTTCTCTCCTGATGCAATGTTTTAAATGCGTGTAACCTGTTTTTTTGCTATAACCACTGCTTTCAAAATATGCACCCAGATGCCCTAGGGCAAGGTGCGCATTACAAATAAAATAAATGCAAAATAAATACAAATACAAGACAGACCCCACTCGTCAACCGCCAATGTGCCAGCAATAGAAAATTGCCCTACTGGGCACACCACACCCCATGGCACATTCCAGCCTCAGTCATGAAACAATTGACGGGTCCAGCGCTCAGTGCGCTCCTCTGCATAATCTATGCCTCCCTTGCAAAAGGATCATTTCCGGACACCCTCAAAAATTGACTCGTACCACCTCCTGTCAACAAAAAAAACCCCCTATATCCGGACAACCTGGTCAACTACAGGCCCACTAAGAACCTCCCATTTTGTATTGTCAAAATCTTGGTGAAAGTAGTTGCTACACAACTGTTTGGGTGTTTTACTAAATTCCACTTGTGGTACGGCTTTAGAAGACTCTTCTTAGATGTATAGAGCTCCAACTCTTATGTTTGGCCTGAACAACCCAAAAGGGTTGGTAGCTATGGTCGAGCAGCCAGGCTTGCTCTAGGAGGGAGGAGGGCTGTAGTTGATTACAAAGACCTTGAGTACACTTCTAGTCAAGGAAACACTTACACACAGTAGTTGTGTGTATATATATATATATATATAATTAGAACAATGTTAAAATCACTAAAGTTCAGGTAAGTAAAAATAGTTCATATAGCTAGATATTTACATTAGATATTTGCTGTTGCAATACTCGGTTCACTAGTAGACCTTTATATGATAAACAGGTAAGTATAAAGAGTTGCTTTAAGGTTAACAAATCATTCATCAACCACCATTACTAAACAGCAATACTGGCAAGTTGGATAGCTTTGTGTAGGCATAAACTTAAGAATTCCAACCCCATCTGGTGAATGAGTCTCAACAGGCAGATGACCCGTGGACAGCAGAACAAAGGAAGACACACACACTGTCAAAAGTTGTCAAAGATCTGAAGAAGCGTCGTTGTAACAAGTAACTAATGGAATCTGATTCAAAGGGTTCAGGGTGCTAGATAGGCCACCTGAAGGGTTTCAGCCCCCAGGACGAATGTCCTTAGGCACGGAAGTACACTGTTGGGTCGTCCACCCCAACGTGACTCAGGAGGAGTGAACAGCAACACAACTGCCCAAGTACGTACCCAGGAGTTACAGTATCATCTGTGATTAAGGACACTAATGTCACTGGTAGGTCCCCACAGGAACACAACAGCAGCTCTGGTTCGGTCTCTGGCCTTGGTGGCTGGGGGAGGAACACTTGGCGGGAGCAGACAGTCGGACTCGGTCACAGGGAGGCCCAGCAGACTATCTTCGCAGCACTTGGTTGTGGAGGCTCGACACAGGCTTTAGAGCAGCAATGGTTGTCCCCAGGCAGACTTTATTCTGTACCTCAATCCTCGACTGCAGCCGGAACCGTGCTTCGCTTGATGAGATGATGCCGCCACAGTGCCAGAGGTCCCAGTATGTTTGGGTATTGCAGGTTTGGAAGGTCACAGCACTTTGGGATAGCTCGGACTGTAGCCGGTTTTAAGACTGGTTAGGCACACCAGTCCAAGGGAGGAAGTTGTCCAGTATGGATCTTACCTGTCGCACAGAAGAGAACGCTGGAGCAGCAGCGGTCACTTAGTCTGCTTTGGCGGTCGCTGCAGATCGAGGCGTTGCTAGGGGGGTGCTGAAGGGGCTGTAGCCCCGGGCCTTTTGGTTGTAGCCCTGGATAGAAGCTCGGGAGCTACAACCTAAAGACTAGCTATCCCGAGTCTCGACAGTCTCGACATTAATGTAGCCCCAGATCTTTTCCAGACCTAGCAACACCCCTGGCTGCAGACGTCCTCTTCTTTCTTCTTCGGAATGGATCTTCCAGTGGTCGACTCACTTCAGCATCAAGACTCTCGCCTTTTATGCTGGAACCCAGCCAATCAGCATGGATGCAACATTCAAACATTGGGTGTACAGCCAGGCACACAGACATACTGGAGGACACAGACCTGAGGGGTTTCAGACACACTGTTGCCTCCAGGTGGGCTTGTAAAATTCAGAAAGGTCGGTAGAAAATATCCACTGCCACCAGCCACTCAGACTTGCCACTATAACTAGTAAGTTCCAGGAGAAAAAGGATACAATGTGTCCTTTCAGCACTCCTTAAAAGGTGTGGTGAGCTGATCTCACAAAAGGAAAAGCATAGGTAGGGTAACAAATATATCCCCTTTCCTGGTGATAGTATGTTATCACTGGAATGTAAAAGAAAACCAGAGGGAAGCTCAAGGAGCTTCCAGCAACACTGCACAGAAGGTGCTGTGTGCTGCAATAGGTAAATACAGATGCCTTTAAAAATGTAGAGGAAAGCAGACTCCATCAAGAGAAACCAAAAAGGGTTGTCTGAGTCACGGAAAAGAATGAGCGAGCATGAGCGAGCCAGGAAAAGGGTTCTCACTCACCCAGGAGAGTCGGTCAAAAATCCAATAGTCTAGCAAAAAGTGCTGGGGGGACTCACTAAGTGGGGAGAGGTACACACGAGGAAAATTGTACCCAACAACAACAACAACAACAACAACTACTACTCATCAGAATCCAACAACTCCACCTCCTAAATAACTATCAGTCAGGGTTCCGCCCAAAGTGTAGCATCGAGACGGCCACCATCCAGGTGGGGGTTGATGCTCTCCAACTCATGGATAAGGGTGACTTCTGGCTCCTCGACCTCTCGCCTGCATTAGACACCGTCGACCACCGCAACATTCTCTCCTTTGCTATAGGATTGGATTCTCTGGCACTGTCCTGAATTGGTTTACCTCCTACCTCTCAGGCAGACATCAGGCTGTCCAGATGCATTTGTTGCATTCTCACCGACGCCAGGTCCCCTGCGGAGTCCCCCAAGGATCCACCCTCTCACCAATCCTTTTTATCCTTTACACTCTCCTCAAAGATCCCAATACCCAAGATCCACCAATACGTAGACTAAACTCGGCTGTACATGAGAGTAAATGTTGCGCAGGACATGTCACGCTCACCTGGTCTCCACAGGGGCGTGCTCGTGTGCGAAGGATGATGTCTGCACTGGTGATGGTCTGCTTAATGAGGGCCTGCTTGCGTCTTCCCTTCTGTCTTGCCTCAGGAGATGTTCGTCTGCAAGTTGAAACAAGATATTAGCCAACTGTGTGGAGCTGGTTTTGGTTTTCACCTCCTTCCGTGTTATCCTTCTCTTTCCCTGGCTCACCTTGTCTATTATATGGGTGAGCTCTACATCCTGCACACTCTCTGGCAGGGGCGCGGTTACTCTGTAGTTCCAGGATCGAGTTACTTCACTGATCCGATGGGGGGGTTGCTGAAGTGGATGGACCGGAGTAAGCAGGTACGTGTCTATTCCAATAACTCCTTGAAAAAGCTGCCTTAAGTCCTTTCATGCAAGATATCTAATGTTTTTTTTTTGTCTTTCAGGTGCGGCACAAAAGCGGTTTTCGGATGATGGATGACTCTCCTGACAATGATGTGCAGGATTCTTGCCGGTAAGTAGAGCGCTGTGCAAGATGCGCTAATAGTGCGCTTTATTTTAGCCTTCTTGTTGTGTGCGACTAACCTGCTTTGTCTTTTCTGTTTGGCAGGTGCGGCGCTTTTCCAGGAAGAAGATGGAAGGTCCGACTGACTGTGTCGAGATACAGCGCGATACAAAATGATGGAGAACTGCTCGCTGGAGTTCCTGGAGGAGGCCGAGTCAGGTGCGTCGATACCCGAAAGGGTACCGTCTGTTCTGATCTTCTACAGATGCGGCAGCCCTTGGGTAAGCGTAAAGGCGAGGTCCGGATGTTCTGCAGGTAAGGCCTTCAATGCGTGAATAACTCTTGTTCTTCTATTTTCACAGGTGCCGATGGATAGAAGACTCTGGACGGGCGTGGCAGAAAGGAAGCAAGAACTGACGCGGTGAGCGTTACGCTGCAGGAGTGCAGATTAACGCGAAGCGTGTTCAGTTTGCAAGGTGCGGTTTAAATAGCCTTGAAAGCAGTTCCAGGAAAATATTCTTTCATCGTATCCTGTCTCTCCGGTAAAGTAGTCCCAAGCCACACCCTGTACTGAATGGCTCAGCATCTAAGAGCCAAATAAATGGACCATGTATTTAACACTTACCATGAGCCTGGCGCCAGCAGCGCTAGGACTGAGCCCAGGTGAGCCTAGCTGGGACCTGGGAAGTCCCAAAGGAAGCCAGAATTTGGGCTGGGCTCACAGGTTTCAGGGTTTTGGGGGCATGCACCATGACACATAATTCGTCCCTGCGATTACCTAGCCATCATCCAGTCCTGGATGTCAACTGCCTACCTCCAACTAAACCCATCAAAGAGTGAATTCGTCCTCTTCGGTTTACCAGCTAAAAAACAACTTGTCCAACAATGGCTCAATGATAAGTCCCTCGAAGGATTTCATCCACCTCCTTTGCATCACCATTGACAACAATTTGTCCTTCCAGAAACACATAGCCAAGATGGCCCAAATAGCCTGGCTCGGAATCTCTACCCGTAGAAAAATCAAACCCTTGATCCCGGTGCAGGACGTCCGGACCATAGTGCAGGTCCGTGTGGTCTTGCACATTGATTGGGGAAATGCTCTCCTGACAGTGCTTCCAGCTGTTCGCTTGGCTCTCCTAAATGCTGTCGACCCCACTGCAGCACGTCTCATTACGGGAGCACAGGTATTTGACCTAATTATTCCCATCCTATGTGAACTACATTGGCTTCCACTCCAAGCCAGGATACTGTTCAAGACTGCATGTATCCTCCTACAAAGCAGTCGCGAGTATCACACCAGCATACCCAGAGGCTAAGCTCCACATATCTGGTGGCACACGCTCCTTATGCAACAAATGGACCAACCGGCTTGCATCACAACTCGTCCGCAAAGAGAGAAACCGCACACATTCCATGTCTTGTCATGCACCCACCTTCTGGAACTCGATCCTGGTGTCGGCTCTGAATGTCCCCCTAATTCTCCAATTTCACAAATCTCTGAAAACATGGCTCAACAAGACTTGACCAAGGACTTATTCCATTGTACGCACATATCTATGCACAGACTTCACAGTACTGCACTGCTTTTAAAAGATGCCAGCCCAAATGCAGGCTCCCAACACTGTATACAGCGCTCCTCTGCTGTCGGGCTAGGTCTACGTGTTAAATAATAAAGTACATCTGATTTTGAGATTCTGTGTGGACTTGAGCTCTTAATGCTGTCACCAAGACAGATGCTCATCCCCTTCGATGGACAGATGAGTTGGTGTACACTCTTGGTGCTGCCAAGTAACTTGGCACCTTTTTGATCTAACTGCAGGGTATTGGCAAATATCCCTGACTGAAAATGCGAAGGAGAACACTGCATTTTCAACACCTGAGGGACTTTACCAGTTCTGGGTAATGCTCTTTAGTTTGACAAATGCCCCAGCCACTTTTCAGCGGTTATTAACCATGTTCTAAATGGGTCTAATGAAGTCTGCATTACATATCTGGTTGATATAGCAGTCTTCAGTCCCGCTTGGGATGAATTTGTGAGCCATCTGGAAATGGTGTTACAGGCTCTTCAGCAGGCCCACCTGACCATAAAGGCTGCCAAATTGGTCAGGGTTCAGTGACATACATTGGGCATGAGGGTGGTGGGGGCAAGATTCAGCCTCTTCCCAGCAAAGTACATGTTAGGGAGGATTCTAAAAAATTTGCTAATTCCCTTCTACCTTAGAGACCCCCAGCTCTTTTGCTGGATTTAAGGACTTTTTAATTCCTAACCTGGAGAGAGTGTGCCCTTTATCTCACCCACTCATATTTTGTTATTGTGATTTGGACTCTGTGTTTCTTTTGACTTTGGAGTCTGACAAACTCCATAGGCATCATCTTTACATTGTTACACACAACACCTTCAGTGCAGTGGCACAGAGAAGTCTCTTAGAGTTCCCAAAGGTTTAAATACCTTCTCTTGGTGAAACTGCTGTTTCCAAGAGCAGTGAAGTGAACTTTCTAGACCCGGCACACTATCTTACAATAGGGTGCTGGAGGAGTTACTTAGTATCCCCTTTGTCTTGTTTCTCATGTAACACTTTTATGTTACTCTTTCTACAATTAATGGCTGGTGGCAGTGGTTTACTTTTTACTACCATTATGTGTTTTTAGCACGGGCTGCGTTCCCAGCTGCAGTAAAGTACCAACCATAGGTGCTCCTTTTTGTCAAAATGGCCCTGATCTTTTTTCTTTTAATTTTTTTTTTCTCCATTTCTTGTTGGAAAGGTCCTTCTTGAAATTTACTCTGCGCGTCAAACCAGGTTTGGTCCCTTAGTTCGATTTGTCTTTGGCGGGATTCACGAGTGAGGCCCGCCTCTGGGTCCAGTATGTCTGGCAGGGGCAGGAAGTGAGAGAGGTGCCCGAATCTCCCTGTGCTTAATGCCCTTGGTTACAGGAATGCACCCAAAGGTGATTGACCGGCTGGCTCTCCGGCAAGGACAGCCACCCTGCTGTGTGATTGACAGCTAGACTGGAATGAATGGGAGAAACCTGCATTAAAAGGTGAGGCTTTTTGGCTTGGAAGGCAGAGTCGACCAAACAACGAAGGAATCCGATGAAGAACTTGGAAGAGAGGCCTGCTGCAACTCCTGGACCATTGGTTTGCCCGGTGAAGCCCTGCTGCTGTGCTGAAGCTCTGAATTCGCTTTGACTAGAGAAGCCATGCAAGGACGACTTCTCCCCTTGTGTTGATGGGACTAATCCACTCCAAAGTAAGCCCGTCTGGACATCCTCTCAGAGCTGGCTGTACTTCTGCTGCTGGAACCGAAGTGCCAGGGAGAGGAACACCATAATGTGTGCGTTTTTTTTAAGTCGGACCCGAGTGCCAGGAAGATCCTCCGACTTCCCAAAAGCAGGACTGACCAAGCCTGAGCCACCTCAACAGAGGGCTGGACCCCTTATGCAAGGAAAGTCTAGAGTGGTATAGAGAACCGTAGTGTTGCTATTTGCTGTCAGACGCGAGGAGCTGAAACACAGAAGAACCGCTGAATTGAAGTTTGCCCATTGCTGCCGCTGACCTTCCCATTGCAAAGCAGGAGTCCCCAGACGTCCTTCTTGTCCCCATGACTGAGACTCAGGAACAACAGGATCTGCAGAGCTGTACAGGAACAGAAGCCAGCTGGACCCATTTTTTTTTAAGAGAACTTACCTCTTGTGTAGTCTTACTTGCTCTCAGTTGAGACCTGTCTTGGTTACCTTGCAGAGTTGCTATAGCTTTGCCCCGCCACGCATGCCAGCTTGTGGCCCTTCAAGTGTTCTATTTTCTACAAACATTTCTAAAAACAATGTGCATTACTTTTTACCTACTTGCAAAGAAGATCTTGAGCTCCCCTAGACATTGTGCAACTAAAATTGGCTGTCCCGGCTCCCTGAGTGACTCTTCTTACCGCTGACTCTTTGCTTTATCTTTTCCCCAGGAAAGGGTTAATTTACTGAACATTGGAAGGTTTCAAAACTGCTTACCTGTTTATGAATTATTTGTTAACCTTTGTTTTATTCCTCTCGTCTATCTTTTACACCAAACTCAGTACTGCTCTAAATGTAACAGTGATAAATCAATGTCCACAGTGTCCTAGCTATTTAAGTCACCTGATGGTGTAAGAAGTGTCCGCGTGCCATTCCCAATGGGTATCATCTGGTTTAGAGAAACTAAAAGTGTGTGTTGAAGAGTATTCTAAGTGTTACATGTTTTGCTCCCTTCTGAAGAAGGCTTATACAATGGACTGTGAAATAAATCAATAATTGTTTTATCAAGAAACCTTGAGTGTAAGTGTTTATTTGAATAACTGTATTGTGAAACTAAGTCACAACATTATTGCTCACATTGACCCCTCTTGAGATAAACCTGGCTGCTCAGCCACACTACCAACCTGTGTAGTTCAGTCATATACCAAAGGTTGGGTCCCTATTGCCAGGAGGTCAGGGTTATTGTACTGCATTCAATCTTGCCTAACAGTGCAGGGTCTACACAACTGGGCAATCCCCACAATCCATACCCCAATGAGAGCTTTTCTAGGCCTCACTGGGTACTACAGAAACGTTATGGTAGACCTTGGAACCATAGCTTCACCGCCGACTGCCCTCCCGTTTCTTGGTCTAAGGAGCGTGAGAAGTTCAGAAGGATTCCTTTGTCAGGCCCCTGTTCTTAAGGCACCTGATTAGCAGATACCTTTTATAGTGCAGACAGATGCCTCCGACACTGGGATAGGTGCTACCCTTTATATTTTTTTGCATATGATTTGTGCAAAACCTTTACAAAAGAAATGTAACTACTTAAAGAATTAAAAACCATAGTAATACAATAACTAATTCTCTAAAAACAACATAGTAAAAATTCATCTTACAACAAACATGTTGACCGCAAATTACCATCATATAGTGTGCAAAACATTGCATGTGCAAAACAATAGAGTGCCTATACATGAGGGCCACAGCACAAGAGTTCAGTACAGCAAAGCAAGTATTTTAGAAAAGGGAGACTACGTTGGTAAATATAGTTTATCCAATTAGATCACATTTGGCATCAATGCCTTGTTGATAGCGGATAAGAAAGTGGGTAAGCAAGATAATGAAGGACATTTTTTTACCTCCACATACATCTCAACCAGAGAAAGTTTCTTGAATAGCTGGTATTACCAACATTATCTTTACAAAGAAACTTAACTATTTTTGGAGTTTCTATTTGATTTACATTAGAACAAAATCGACAAATTATGTCTGAACCCTCAGTCCCAATTTGATTCCAATGTTTCATCCATCCTCTGGTGCAAAACTGGCTACATTTCAATCTCGTATATAGATCCCATGCTTTTTTCACATGGAAAGCACTGCAAGTATGCACACCGTGAGGTTCTGTTTTTTTTTATTTGTTTTATTTTGTTTTCTCTTCTAATAAAACAGGCATATTCCTGATGCAGACTATATTTACTTAGTGCAACAATGGTACAAGACCAGTCAAAACAGAGCTTTTTTTCAGTTACTGGTTGTAAAATCAGTTCTTGCTCCTCCGCACCAATCCTTGCCAATAAGTTTGCATTCTTCCACAAAACTGCATCCAGGACGGCAGAGAAGCTTCACTCAGTATATGACCTAAATCCTCATAAAGCGAGTTTCTCGGAGGTTTGATGATTTTAGAATAATTGTTTATAAATCTCCATTGATGCTTGGAGGATGGTGAACAAATTCCCAATTCATGCTTAACAAAAGGATTTGGTAATGATTTTGCAAGCCCCAGCGTCTCTTTCCAGATGCGTCCATGCAGTTGATTTAGAAAGTCACCCATGTCTAACAGATGCATATCCAGTCCATATAATAAGATGAATTCAATTCTAAGAGTGTAAAACTCAATGGCTGGAGTAAGAGGGAATTTACAGTATTTTTTGTACAATACTTTAATTTGGGAGAGAAGCAGCCTGAGTTTGTGCGTGAGTGTGTTTCTCCACATACATTCAGAAGATGTATCACACAAGTTGTACCCAAGGTAACGCATTTGAAACACACGTTCATTTGTCACGTTCCATTGTCCACATCATGGTTTTGATTGTTTCCTACCAGCATAGATAACCATCTTTGATTTCTCTGCATTGGAATGCAAGTTAAATGTATGGGCATATGCCATGAAAATCTGAAGTTTGCTTTGGAGCCCAAAAGGGAGTTTTATCAAAAAATATTAAATCATCAGCAAACGCCATCCAATTAATGTGTAATTTGCCCAATCTAACAGGAAAAGTGTTATATACCATCGAGATCGCTTAAGTAGAGATTAAACAGGGTTGATGCCAAATTACATCCCTGTTTAACTCCTATGGACATTGGAATTGCTTCAGTTGATGGTCCTTCTTGATTAGTGTGTTGGTGTAGCATCAAAATTAGCAAAATTATGGTGGCAGAGATATCGTACGTGGCCATTTGTTTCCACAAGAGAGCTTGAATGAGGCAGTCGAATGCTGAAGACACATCGAGCTATGCCATGTGTATAGGTCCACTTGCTCATTTTATTAACTGTTTTGAGAAGGTGGGACAAAATGGATGCATTTAGAGCCATGTGCATTCTTTTGCAAAACCCAATCTGAAAACGTGACAGGATGGTATTATCTTGAATAAAGTTTTCTAGATTGTTAAGAATTAGGATAGAAAAAACTTTAGAGGAGGCATCCGTTAAAGCGATAGGCCTATAGTTGGATGGATTTGAAGGA
This sequence comes from Ambystoma mexicanum, assembly GCF_040938575.1. NCBI lineage: Eukaryota > Metazoa > Chordata > Amphibia > Caudata > Ambystomatidae > Ambystoma > Ambystoma mexicanum. The sequence goes on along the minus strand of NC_090933.1, from coordinate 1,076,772,077 downwards.
TTGCCTTTCTTAAAGATTGGTATTATTAGGGATTGGAGCCATGATTCAGGGACACGTTTCAGTTTAAGATGAGATCGTACTTCATTTTCAAAATTGAAACCCATAACGGAGAATCCGATTTCAGAACGCATGACGGAAAACTGTCTGTGCCGGCTGCTTTGGAATAGTTCAGCTTGGAGATAGCCCACTGTACATCCTTGATGTTCCATGGACAAAGGCCCAAAGTTGAATTATCATATACCGGACCAGTGATGTGAGCATATGCAAGAGGTGTTTGGTAAGTTTGCATATAGTGACAAATCTACACCTCTGCAGGAATGGAAGAGTCCATGGACACGACCGTGCAGTTAGATGTATCCCTCATATAGCCCAAATAGATTGTTTTATCGTGTTTACATGAATATTTGATCATACTCTTGATTGTCAGCAATATGCATCTGAACTTTTAGTTATTTCGTTCTATTCTTGTGAGTCTGGATAATCTGATTTTTACGTCGAATATATTGTTCTGCTGGAAGTCCCCAGTTTTTTTGTTTTTGATCCATTTGGAGCTTGCAATGGCTAAATTGTATGTGTGTATTTTACATGTAGAGTTAACCTCTGTATGTTTGAGTGTATTGAGAACACTTCTGATAGAATCGTTAATGAGACTCTCGGCTTGCTGAAAACCTGTCTCACAAATATAAACTCCTTCCATAATCAACAAATGTTTCCTAAGTGAAGCTGTAAAGTGGAGAACTAGTTTATTCCATTGAAGAGCAAGTCATGATCGCTCAAATTCTAACAACAAAAGGGCGGTCATAATTTTGTGTCAAAGATCTATGATTGATATTGAGTTTGATCATGTGATCAACTAAGCATGGATTAAATGTCGTTCCCTTTTCACATCTCTTTACTAAATGTGAAGAAACATAAAAATAATCTAAGTGAGATTTAAGATTCCCTATTTGCCAGGTAAAGTTATGGTCCTCACCATCAAAATCCACCATGTGGATATCCCATTCATAAAAAAAAGTGTCCCAGCTTTGACCTCTAGCAACAGAAGCAGAGTTCCACTTTGAAAAGCTTAAAAGTTGGTTAGGGGTAGCGCCACCAGCACAATTACAATTAAAGTCACCACCAATAACAACCAAATAATTTGGATTATGATGGTTGGCGTCCTCAAGGATTTTAGCGATGAGTTCAAAAATCGCGGATAAAGCAACCTTCATAGGATTCCAGTAGAGATTAATAATGAGAAAGGTGGTGTTCTGCGTCCTGTAGAATTAATTTTATAACCTACAGCTCCTCAAGAGAAATGGATCGTCTTAGTTTTAGCTTTTAAATTGTTGTTCATCAAAACTGCAAGCCCACCAAAAGGTCTACCAAGAGAACCTATTTTAGCTAATGAGGTATAAGTAGTGTAGCCTTTTAAATAGAATTGTTGAAGCTTCATAGTTTTCTGTACTAGAATGACTGTAGGTTTAATGGGTTCAAGTGAACCATGAATAGAAGTTATTAAAACCACAGAAATTCCATGATATGAACCTCAGCACTTCCTTGCTACGGTTGGGAGTGCCCCTGTTTAATTGATAATACTGTTTTCGTAAATGGTTCAACCCATGACCAGTCCTGAATGGAACTGGCCAGGCAAGATAGTTGGTTAAGCATATTTCCATTTGATCGAGTTGTGATTGATATCGTTTGACTGTTTTATATTTGATTCCATGATTTCTTTCATGAGTCTCAATAAATGCACAAGCTTCTTCCTTGGAGCTCAGCAAAGTAAGGTAAAGCCCTAGTAGCAAGAGGTTGGTACGATGTTCCCAAATTAATTTTCTAAAAATGAGTGAGTGAAGTTGACCGATCATACGGTTGTTATTTTTCAGAGACAATATCACCCAGTCAATGTCATCAGAGTTCAATATCCTCAATGATGGAATTTGATTAAAAGTGTTAAGAATGAAAGATAGATTGTCTGTCAGTTCCATTCATTTTGATCGTCACTCTCCTACCTGAGAGTTTGATGTCGGGGGGGGGAGGGGAGATTTTAAGAGATTTTGACATTTCCAAATCGACAATTAATGATGGTACTGATGGATCTTTTACAGAATCAACTTTTTTTTTCGATGTCATTTGGGCTAGTGCTCACTTGAGGAATCAAATCGCATACAAAGTTTGTGGCCATGTTTAAATGTGGAGTTGGTTCCTCTGAGGTTATTGACTTGGGATAAATAGTTGCAGACATGCCTTTAAGCAAGAGGAATACCACATGCTTTTTCTGTTCCCGTGATTGGGAAGAAATTAAACATCTTCATTTGTTTAATGTCATTACCCCCACAAAGAAGTAAAGTAGGTAAAGACATCGAATCTACTGACTGCATGCAGAGCTGTCCTTTCACAGTCAGATGACCAAGGCAGGGAAAATGTTTACTGCCAGCTTAACTACAGAGAGCTCCTTTGGGCAATTGAGTGTTTTTCCATAGTGCTGAGCCTTTGGAAGCTGAGACCATACCTCTATGGGACTTGCTTCACTGTGCAAACTGACCATAAGCCCTTAAAGTGGCGGCTGAAATTGAAGGTAGAGAATCCTAAATTGCTCAGGTGTTCATAAACCTTCAAGGCTTTCACTTCAATATTGAGCATATGCCAGGAGCACAACATAGCAATGCTGATGGGCTGTCCAGAATGTACAACCTACTGGAACAGGAGACCCACCCTGGTCTGGGGGTGGATGCTAGGGAGTGTTGGCAAATATTTCTCTCTACGCAACTTTCCCTCCATATTCGATGTACCTCCAAAAGTGTTACCTTGTTTTTTAACCTGTCCTGACTTTTTACACGAAAGTGAGGCCTTCATCATCACTCCTGTGGCCTTTTGTTCATTTTGTCATGGGGAAACTGAGCAGTCCTTTAGACTATCTGTACTGGGAAACTGTTTTGTCTTTTTACCTGTTTGGTTAAATTTGTAACAGTGTACACAGCATCTTACAGTGCAGTTGCAATACTTTTGTATCGCCCTAGTATTTTACACTTGAGATTTTTGGTTACATTTATTTATTATTTATATAGCGCAGCCACTGACCCGGGGGCTCAAAGGCGCTAAACAAACGGAACATGAGAACCACAAGATAACCAAGCAGCGGATCACGTGAGCATGTAAGGAGGTTCCGGCATCATACACGGGAGGCATTCATTAAACCGCAAGGTCTTTTAGCCCTTTCTAAATATTCCAATTGAAGTCTCTTCTCTGAGGATGGTGGGTAGTCCATTCCACAAAGCAGGAGCGACTGAGAAGAAAGCTCCACTTTTCACTTGTGATGGCTTACTTGAAGGAACTATTTATTTTGTTTTTGTTTTATTGATTTATAAAGCGCGCCACACCCTAGGGTATCTGGGCGCATAACACGACAGCTTAGAGGTAAATATATTTGCTGCATACATTCAGGTCAATAAGGTCATAAAAATATTTGATGCATACAATCAGGTCAATAAGGTCATAACAGTGTGATCAAGATACATACACAAGAGACACAGGAAAGGGGCTATAGGCTATAAACGGGCTGGTTCAGCAGAATAACCAGGCACGCAAACATATATAACACACAGACTTTACAGAAGTCGAAGGACAAGTGCATAATCAAGAGAGGCATAGGTAGAGGTCTCTAGGAACGCTAGACATTTCGGTGAGGGTGTTCCAGGCTTGGCCCGGTTTAAACGGGGAAGCTGTTGGCCCCAGCTCTTTTTAGGTTGAATCGTGGGACTGTGATGCAGCAGGAGGTGGCGGTCCTAGTGGGACGAGATGAAGTTTTAGTGATTTTTGTCTTTTAGATATTGTGGCGCTGCATTGTTGTGGCATTTATGCGTGATTGAGACTATTTTGAAGGGAATCCGGTCCTTGATGGAGAGCCATTTGTGATTCCTTCTAATTTCAGAGATGTGATCTCTCCTTGGGATGTTCGAGGCGGCTCTGAGAGCATTGTTTTGTAGTATTTGGAGTTTGTTTAGGATTTGTTTGTTAGCGCCTGCATATAGTGCATTGCAGTAATCGAGTTTAGACAAGATTAGCGCTTGCTAGTATGATGCAGCTATTTGTAGAGAGGTAAGGTTTGCAAGCATTTATAAGCTTGCACATGTAGGAAGTGGCCGAAGGCAGTCGCAGTCGCATTAACTTGTTTTCGAAGGGTCTGTGTGGAATCTAGGTAAAAACCTAAAGTTTTAGTTTCCTTAGCGGTTTTGATAATGTTGCCATCAATACTAAAGGAGGAGTATTGGGTGTCAAGCTTATTAAGGTTTGTGGAGGCGCCTAGTATTAGGATTTCGGTCTTCTCATCATTCAGGCAGAGGCTGTGGACTGCCATCCAAGCCTGGATAATGAGATAGATTTTGTTTAGTAGGGCACGGTCAGTGTCATAGTTCTCCGAGAGTGGTATAAGTATCTGAGTGTCATCTGTTTAGTTAGTGTATATGACACCCAGATGATCCAGTTTATCAAACAAAGGTTAGGTAAATAAGTTATACATGGTCGGGGAGACGCACAAGCCCTGCAGTACTCTGCATGTAATGGTGTTGGGTCTGCAGCCGCAGAAGAGCAGACTCTCATTGATCAGTTTCTTAGAAAGGATTTAATCCAGTCAGCAGCTTCTTGCGAGACGTTTGCTGCTGTTGAGAGGTGTTCACACAGAATGTTATGGTCTACCAAGTCAAAGGCAGCCGAGAGGTTAAGTAGCAATAGTAGTGCACATTGTCTATTCTTTCATTTGATCAGTTTGTAGTTTCAGGTCAATCAAGGCAGTTTCAGTTCCATGGAGCGGCCTGAAGCCTGATTGTCTAAGTCCTAAGAGATTGTTAGCCTCAAGGTATTGTTGTATTTAGAGGTAAGCCGTTTTATCGATAATTTTGAGAAGGAACGGGACGGTTGTTATAGGCCTGTAATTAGTAGGGATGGTTTGGTCTAGCGAGGCGTTCTTGAATAGGGCCAGAACCCATGCATCCTTGAGGTTAGTTGGAACCCGACAGGTTTTAAATGAAGCATTTATAAGTTTAGTAATAAAGGGGGCAAGATCTCTGTCTGCTTCTTTGATCATTTGGGCTGGGCATAAGTTGCCTTGGCATCTTGATGGTTTAAATGAGGCAATAATCTTTTCTACCTCGGCGATGGTAACTTGGGCAAATTTGAGCTTAAGGGAGGTTTATTTGGGGTCTCTGGGATGTGTCTGATTTGGGAAGGTTGAGTCTTTTGGCTGTTATTTCATTTTGGAAGGTGGTAATTTTATTAGCAAGAGCATTTTGGATATCTGT